>NC_141151.1:33405674-33714327 GCF_053477565.2 Lygodium microphyllum
TATTTTTACCTCTCTCTCCTCCCTCTCTCCTCCCTCTCTTCTCCATTGACTCGTAATACCCTTCCAATTGAAATTCCTTACATTCAAAGTATCTAGAATATATTTTTTATTTTAAAGACTAGGCAAACCATTGATGAATTACTTAGTCAAAGTGAATTAGAGTTTGTATGAGCAATAATCTTTAAAGCTATGTCTTTAGTTCTATAATTATACATTAGACAAACCTACCTTGATTTGTCTCTCTATATGTATGTGCATGTGTGTCTCATTAAGAACTTGTCTCTATACCTCTCTCTTATTCAAAAACTATTGTCACTAAAAAACTCTCTTTCTCTCTCTCTCATTAATTATATACATACATATACATATGTGCATGTATTTATGTGTGTATATTGAAAGTCCTATCACATACACACATGTACAGACATATGATTAGTTCAAAGAAATATAACTATATTATATAACTTAGTAATAAATATTACAACAAAATGATGTCAAGTTAGCAAAGACATGCACAATGAGAGATCAAGGTGCACACACACACACACACACACACATTAAGCATATTGATTGATAATCAAATTTATACTTATTTTCACCAACTAATATCCCTTCTTGCCACCACAACAAATAATCCGCAAATGTGCAAGATTTAATAATGAGTTTTTATTTTTTAACCAATGTTTAATGAGGTTGGTAGAGAGAGAGAGAGAGAGAGAGAGAGAGAGAAATATTTACACATAAAGAGTGAAATATTTGTCATGATACATATCATAATCCAATGTAAAATAACATCATACAAATGGATTGCATGAAACACACCTCATCTATGGTAGCTATGGAAACACACCTCCATGAGGTGGGAGGAGAACCTGCAAAGCTCCACAACAATATTTAAAAATGATTGGTAAAAGATGTGTGCAATGGCACATTCTTACATTTTGTTGTTGTCCCTAATTCTAAGTAAAAGTATAAAGGATTTACTAAACCTTAGGGCTAAAATTAGTTCATTACAAACCATCCCAACCCAAATAAGTATTCTCTACAAAATTGAAATATGGTGCAATATACAAAGGAAGCTCAAGGCAAGAAGTCCCACCACTTGTAGTCCTTAATCAAGAAGCATCCACAATAGTGAAATGAAGACAATCAAGAAAATACCACGAATAAAAGACCAAACCATGAATTTCCCATAAGCAATAAGAAATAGGGCTGGTTGTCCTAAATACCCATAACTCTTCATGGATAGTGCAATTAGGGCTGGTTGTCCTAAATAAATCTTCTCTACAAAATCGAAATATGGTCCAATATACAATGGAAGCTCAAGGCAAGAAGTCCCACCACTTGTAGGTCCTTAATCAAGAAGCATCCACAACACTGTAATGAAGACAATCAAGAATATACCATGAATAAAAGACCAAACTATGAATTTCCCATAAGCGATAAGAAATAGGGTTGGTTGTCCTAAATACCCATAGCTCTTCATAAATAGTGCAAATAAAGTTTTCTTCTAAAGTAGACATCATTAGTAATATTTCAAAAGCATAAAGTAGACATAACTATTTATCTTATCAAAGAATAAAATTCAAAATTTGATGGAGTTATGGTATTTTAATTCACAACAAAATATTAATAGAACAAGCTATTCTACATAGTGCATTGAATCATCTTCTTACACAAGCCATCAAAAAGTATTAAGGCATGTGGGTAGTTTCTAAGTAGAGTCTTTGGTGGGCATTCCATACGATTTAATAAGGTATTTGAGCATCATTAGGTTTCTCAAAACCTTCCCTCAGTTATGAGTGGCTTTTTCCAATTAAGAAAACCTTGATGGCCTTAAGCTAAGGGTATTACACCCGAGGAGGTCAGTCATAAATATATGTATGTATCATATGCGTTCAAAATAATGAGATTTTAAAATAAAAAATTTACATAAATTTTCACATACAAAAGGGTCCCATATAAAGGGGTTACTTATAGATTGAATAGAAAAGGATGATGTTTTATTAAGAAAAAATTCACAGATAAGGATATTTATAAATAGGCCTTGAGCACACATGATATAGAGGGTATACATAAAGTGAATTACTTGGGGTATTACATAACCTTTTTTTCCTACATTTTTTGGCACTCCATTTCTCTCCCTCACTATCAATCGATTACAACGATCTATTTTTTAGGAAAATGTTAATCTTTTATAGAGTGAAGACAATGTTTCTATTGATGTATTTGTGGACAACCTCAATGATGATGGTGAGTCTATAGATGTCAATGCTAAGAGAACTCTAGTCAAGACAATCAGAAGACATTGATGATTATGATGCCTTTTAGGGGTGGTAGTTTAATGATAAGAGCATAGTGATAATCCTGATCCATTTGATCTAATGAGCTTGATGATAATATCAATGGTGGTTTACTCAATGATGATTAGTCATAGTGTTCTAACAATGTTGATGGCCTAAGAAAAATGGTAGCTATGGATGACAAGTAGAAGATGACAATTTGTTTGAAAAGCCCACACTTGTAGAAGAAACAATGAGAAGTTTTAAGGTATTTCTTCACCTTAATATTACATGTGTAATGTACTTATCTAACTCTCCCTTGAAGGCATGATTTTGATAGACCATTAAGAGAGAAACCTAGGCAATGCAATTCAAAACTCTGTCAGAATATCACTAACCTTACTACCTACAATTGCTTCAATCTAGCTTGTAGGCGAAGATGCAACACATTCCCATAAGGATGGTCCTAAACATAAGGTTTCTAAATAATATTAAGGTCACAAAAATTCATCTAGTGTTGATCATGGTAACTTCATGTGAGAAATTTATGTAGATCTAAGTAGACTTATATCATACTTGGTACAAAGAGCATGAGAAACAAAGGGGAAGCTAGCATTTTTACTGCTCTTTGGATAAGGTAAAAGTTTCACTCAAATCCCCTAAAACTACATGATATCCAGTTCTAAGCTAATCTTCCTATGATGGTCAACATTTGAGCCCTTCTTAAATTCTCTTATTCTATCATTTCAAGGGAAACATTTGGCTTTTTGAGACCACCCTACCATATGATAGATCCTCCCTCTTGATTCTATTTGATGATGGAATATCTTGATTGTCTAATCATTTGCTATATTTACTTTGATAATAAAAATAGGATCCTTAATTAACCCATTAGGCAAAGGTTAATTTAGGTAACCTAATCACGCAACGAAAAATGAATTTGAAGATAATATTTTTATAAAAATAGCTCTAAATTTCAACTAGATAGCATGTTTTTACTTACATCAAATCAATTGTCCATATAGGAATTTACTTACATGCAATACCAACAATCCACCCTCAGCTAGCGTCACCGCCTTCTAAAAGGGCCATCTTGGGCTTGTAGGGGTTAGACTAGTCCCAGATGTCGAAGGGATTTACGACATGAGTCCTCTTGGTAGCCTTGTCATATATTAGCTAATTGTGTGATTCCTACAGAGAGACCTCTTGCATCTAGAGCTAGTTCCAGCATCTAGAGTGGACAAAAATAACCCCTTGGTAAAGGGCTCCCATGACTAGCCTTAGGGAAGATGCAGTGTGCATCCACGATAAGTCTAGTTTTATACAAACCCTAACTTAGAGTGTGCAAGTACATACAATCTTCTCTAATGCATCAGAAAAACCTTTGAAATGCAATTTATGTAACTTGGAACTTGCCCTAGGTATCTTCCTTTTTCTAGTGTGAGATTCATTTTCTTCTAGAGTTGCTACAGACTTAAGGGAAGGCATTCACATAACCCTTGAAAGGACTGCATTCCTTGGTTTTTTTCTAATTCTCTTAGAATTATTGGCTTCATTCTCTTGAGAACCCTAGTTTGTCTAATAGCTCAAATAATTGCAACCAAAATGCCATCTACATAACCCTTGAAGGGATTGTGTTCCTTGGTTGTTTTCTAATGTTCATAGAATTATTGGCTTCATTCTCTTGAGAACCCTAGTTTCTCTAATAGCTCCAATAATTGCAACCAAAAGATCATTAAGGTCCTTGGGATCATAATCTATCTTTTAAGAACCTAAGTATTTCATCTTTGGGATTTGTAAAGCTATGGAGAGCAATATTACCATGTAGTCTAGGGAAGAAAGTCCTTTATGCATGTGAGACTTCTTTATGTATTTAGCATGTTTATATATCTATTTTACTCTTACTCTTAGATTTTCATAAAAAGTACATTTGGGTTAAGGGAAAAAGCTAGCATACTAATGACTTATAGTCCATACTAGTGTTTATCTAGCCTTTTTCCTTGGGCACAAACTTAATAGAGCTAATCCATGTATGTATCTTAGAACTAAATCAATATCCACAAAAAAAATTTAATATTCGAGCCTAGTATCCTTGGGTTTGATTCTCACAAAAGGAGACTCAATTTAAAGCCCACTTAATTCTCTCTTTAACAATCATTTGAGATAGCATAGTCTTATTAATTCCAATAGAAGTACAAATTCCATAAGTTCTCTGATGGTAAGGTTCTTTAACCAATGTTTCTTTCCTCTATCTAACATAGACTCAAACCACTATTGACATTAACATTTATTGATACAAAATTCTTGTCAAAATTTATGAGCTATCATGTATGATTGGATCCGATCCCATCACAAAAGGGTGTCTTCCTTGTGGAAACTCCCCCGTGGGGTATCATTGGTTGGAATGCTCCTATCAATTTATAAAGCACAATACGACATTTGAAACTTGGAGGTTAAATTGCATGCATAACTAATAAAAAGTAATGTAATATTTTGATTGCGATGTTAAAATATATTTTATCACAACACGAGGAAACTGAAGTTTGTCTTAGTGGGGCATTGTTCACATACACTACCTCTTGTGTCACTGTTGTATTTTTACACTTTGGTGCCATCATCCTTGAGCTCTACAACTTGTTGCACATCTCACTCATACTCTTTGATGGTCTTGAAATCATGTGTCCTTCAAGTCTGAGGCTTGCAAGGATAAGAGGATAGGGATCGATGGATTGTCTGGTTAGGCTAGAGTATCACCTTCTTGCAAGATGGTTTCTTTAATTTCGAAGGGTAGATCTAAATCTTGAAAAATATGGGAGAGGGGATGCAAGGGATGTAGGATTCCTAACACAATGGTTATTTTGACTAGGGAGGGTGGGGAATAAATAATTCAATAATCTTGAGAATTTCCATCCAATGAGTTTGCTTGTGCTTTGTTTGGATGTAGGCTAGAAGATCAACATTCGTGAAGCAATACATACCATCATGCATCCAATTCCTTTCACAGTACGTTAAAGATGGGTGATCAATTTGATCCAAGGTAAGCGTGAATTGATATCTCTTGTCAAAATTCATAGAGTACATGGCTAACATAGACATAAATGAGAATACTAAGAAGATATGCAAGCTTCATCACTTTGAAAAAAAACTTGCCATTAAGCTTCATTAACTACAATGTCTACTCTCCTTTGATACCATGTGTCACATCTTGAATTTGCAATTCACAAAGTTGACTCTTGCATGATTCATTTGATTTTTTTCACACTTTCACACAGTTATATATAAAATAATCCTAAGAAGATCCAAGATGGAAGACCTCAAAATTGTCAAGTTACTTATCTTCATGGAATCATATTTAAATCCCACTCTCCACATAGGTACATAGTTCCATGTAACATGCTTATCTAGTTCACTTGTTGCACAAGTGTCGCATCGAACTATGGGACTATTCTACTCATCAAATGGAGTCACGAAACAATCTGTTCCTGATCACATTAGGCTGATGTTGTCAGTCCTAGGGTTCCAAGTTCCATCTTTTTAGTGAAAGATTCTTAGGGACAAACCCTAGATCACTTCTCAAGTATGTTCCGCTGTCCCTACATTCGGTGAATGTGGGCAAGTATTTAGGATATAGGAGTTTTAGTTTTAGCAATACGTGCGATTAGGTCACGTATTAAATCCTAGTGAGTTCTTTGGAATTGAATTAACTCTTTCTAAAACGAGTACTCCGCCGGTTTAGGTGTTTAGGTTTATGCCAATTTGTTTAATTCTTCAAGGCAATTACGCTATCATTTCCAAAAACACATGACTCATTGTCTACGCATAAATTGATTTTCAACCCTAACTTATCGATTTAAGATCAAGCATAGGTTAGGTTATAACCTAATTCCAATTAATCATCCTATAACTTACGAACAAGATTCACGCTAAACAAGCAACCTTTTACTAATAATTATGCAGTTGAGAAACGATAATTGACTGGAGTTATGCAACTTAAGAATCATTTCATGCCTTGCTTTTTCGCATGGATTATTAGCACTTTCCTTAATAACTCATTGTGAAGAAGATATGTCCTAATAATGAGACATGCAATTTATATTTCCATGCCTAAACGGAGTGCACTATCTTAATTCCGTTTTGTAAATGTGGACATTAATCTAAGTTCAGCTCATTGCAATGCATAAAACTACTTGCTAGAAATGCATATCAATTTTTTTGCTCACTTTATTTTGTTCATTTTATTAAAAATACTAATGACTGAATTCCTCCGTCGTGAGCTAATTTCTCTAAAGCATTTAAGACGAAAAATGCATCCTATTTCCAAAAATCATCTACGCCCAATTATAACGATGTAAAATAAAAATTAAGAAGGAAAACCTGGACTTGTGGTGAGATGTCCACGTGGATGCTAGGAGACGATCCTCCTGCGGTTGCGCCTTGGGCTTTCTTAGGAGCCATCACGAATATAGCCTTTTCGCCTTGGGCGTGGAGTTACGATCTTGTCTGTCTCCTTCGTACGCGAACATGGAAAGGGATTTAGGTGGGATTCACACGAAATTGGGTGGAAGAATCCCAAAGAGGAGGAAAAAAAACAAAGGGTATGAAAGGGGCACACGAAGGGGCTTTGGATTCCCGGGGTAGGGGGTGTTTTAGTAAGCCCACATGACCAGGGTTAGGAGGAATCCCGAAAGAAGAAGTCGTGGGGGTTTAAAGTCTTTTGATGGTAAGGCTTCTTTAAAGCCACGAGAATGAGATTTTCTAGAATCCTGAGGGGGGGCGACGGTTTAGCAAGCCCACAAGAGTCAGGGCTAGGAGAGAGGCCATGAGAAGAATTTGGGGTGGGATGTTATATGAAAGAACCCTAATATGAAACTTGTATTGGCAGGGGGGGGAAAAAAAAGGCTTAAGCACCCATGAGGGTCATTCAAGGAAAATTTGGGGGGGGAAAGGGGGCTTATAGAGCCCTTGAGAGTGAGATCTTGTGTGTGTGGTGGAAATCATAGAAAAAGCACATGAAGGGGCCCTAGCTTCTTCCCTTAGAAGCTTTCAAGAAGCTTCTTGGAAGCTTCTGGGATTTCAAAATCATGTGGATGTTGACAACGGCCAGGAGGGTGATGGAATCCGTGTCACGGGACGAGCTTCAGGTGGCAACGCAGAAAATCTCCTCCTCTCCCTCTCGTAGTCTAGCGGTGACTCCCTCTGGCTGCACGGCAACCCAGCTCCTTGTCCCCTCCCTCCCGATGGCCAGTAGGATGGCGTTCTCTCCCTCACAACTGCTTTTCCTCAGGCCTAGTGTAGCATTCTTCTCCATCTCATGACCACCCTCTCCCTCTACGGCAGCGGGGCCTGATGGCTCCATGGCAGTGTCGACTGGCTTCTCCCTCTCTGTCAGATGTTGACAGTATAATTGCTCCCCTCAAGACTTACAACCTTAGCCTCCATCCCCCAGCTTTCTGATAGCCCCAATTTAAATAGGGGAGGGGATAAGATCCTCCCTCCCCCACGTTTCGATGCGCATGGGTCTCCCCCCCTTCAAGCTCCAGCAAGGAGCTTAGTGTCCACCCTTCCCTCCCTCGCCCCCAGCTCGAGAGTCGGCTAGGGGAAGCAGGGAATAAAAAATTTTGCCCAATTCAACAAAAAATATTATCCCTAATAATTATCCTAACCTAGGAGGGCATTCACATGCAAATTGCATATTATTATTTCGGAGTTGTTACATTCCCCCTTGGAGGAATCGAGATGTCCTCATCTCGAGATAAGCTGGGGATATTGATGGTTGAGAGTGCCTTCATCTATCCAAGTGGCATCCTCTTCGAGATAATCTTTCCACTGGACGAGGCATTCTCTCAAGGTTCTGGATCTCAGTTGTCTCTCCCTAACATCTAGGATCCTGTCAGGCCTTAGTTCAATGACTCCTTGACTAGGCATTACAACTTGTTGGTCATCAAGTATATGGTTAGGATTAGGTACATACTGATTCAATAGGCTGATATGGAATACATTGTGAACTTTTAGGTACTCAGGGAGTTGCAATCTATAAGCATTAGGTCCTAGGCATTTGAGGATCTTGTATGGTCCACAATACCTAGGGCTTAGCTTCTTGCAATCTCCTAAGGATAGGGAACTCTTCTTTGGGCATACGCAAATGAAGACCATTTCTCCTTCTCCGAAGACTCTATCTTGACGCTTCAAATCCGCGTATGCCTTCTGTCTATCCTTGGTAGCTTGGATGTCCTATCTTATTGACTTTATTTGGTCATCCATATCTTCCAACATCCGCCTTGAAGCTTCAACCCTTAAGGTTGGATCTGAGAAGTTTAGGGGACTTCGACTGTCATGACAATACAATGCTTGAAAAGGGGTCATCTGAATGCTTTGTTGGTAAGAAGCATTGTAGGCAAATTCAACCAAAGGCAAGTATTGAATCCACAACTCTAGGTCAACGCTCTTGTTATTTGTGTTCTTTTGAACGATCTTCCTACTGTCCATCGTGATTTGAGAAAAGTTCCCGGCCAACTGGGACCACCCATCCATAGGACAGACCTATGGCCACATCCACCGCACTTTCCTCACGTTATTTTAGTTATTTAATTACCTAACACATTTAGTTGGACATGTATTAATCAGCTTTCTTAATTAGCCCGTTAGGCACTGGTTCTTTCACGTAATCATATCACTTGACATAGAAAAGCAATGTCAAACAAGTTTCTTTTTAACATGTTATCATATTTATCTTTGAAATACATAAAGACCAGCTCGTAGGCTTATCCAAAATCTGCCCAAAGGCTATCCAACAATCCACAGGGATCACTATTCCAAGTTTTTGCCCGTAGACTAGTATGCGGGCCTCGAGATCCAATCCCGAGTCACGTTAGCCTCTTGTGTAGGGCTCGGAAGGCGAGGGATTTACGGCCAGAGCCCCCCTGGCACCCAAGCGTCCTCCTGCTTCAAGTAGTGCTTAACAGAGAGACCTCTCGCGATGGGTTCGGTCCATTTTCCTGGCGTGGTCAACAACCCCCTTGGTTAGGGTCAGGTAGGCAGTCGGGGATAACTGAAGCTGCCTCTCCCTTCAAGCCTTCAACCTGAAGCATTAGATATCCATTTATCCTTTAATTCTTTGATCAAACAAAGCAAAACAGTGCTTTTAAATCTGTAACAAGCACAATCATTTCCATTGGTCGTTATGGTTGGCCAACTGCTAAGGAGTAAATCCTTCTTTCCAAATGCATGTAGCACTCGATCTGGGATTACTTGCAACTTGGCAAGATCCCCTATATCCTGGGATTAGGACCGTACCCTATTAACCCGACTTGGTCAATACCTTAAGTTCATAAGTTATTCCAATTTATTGGTTGGTCTTTTGCTTCAAGCAATTAACTTTACCCCAAAAAGATACTATATTAGGACGATTATTCATCCTCTTGCAAGATAACTTGCAGAAGAATCTGCCAACCTCATTCTGAGAATCAGCCATTCCCTTATGATCCAATCACAAGATCATACGAGTCTGCACTTCTTGCACAAGTGTCGCATCGAACTATGGGACTATTCTACTTATCAAATGGAGTCACAAAACAATCTGTTCCTGATTACATTAGGCTGACGTTGTCAGTCCTAGGGTTCCAAGTTCCATCTTTTTAGTGAAAGATTCTTAGGGACAAACCCTAGATCACTTCTCAAGTATGTTCCGTTGTCCCTACATTCGGTGAATGTGGGCAAGTATTTAGGATATAGGAGTTTCAGTTTTAGCAATACGTGCGATTAGGTCAAGTATTAAATCCTAGTGAGTTCTTTGGAATTGAGTTAACTCTTTCTCAAAAGAGTACTCCGCGGGTTTAGGTGTTTAGGTTTATGCCAATTTGTTTAATTCTTGAAGATAATTACGCTATCATTTCCATAAACACATGACTCATTGTCTATGCGTAAATTGATTTTCAACCCTAACTTATCGATTTAAGATCAAGCATAGGTTAGGTTATAACCTAATTCCAATTAATCATCCTATAACTTGCGAACAAGATTCATGCTAAACAAGCAACCTTTTACTAATAATTATGCAGTTGGAAAATGATAATTGACTAGAGTTATGCAACTTAAGAATCATTTCATGCCTTGCTTTTTCGCATGGATTATTAGCACTTTCCTTAATAACTCATTGTGAAGAAGATATGTCCTAATAATGAGACATGTAATTTCTATTTCCATGCCTAAACGGAGTGCACTATCTTAATTCCGTTTTGTAAAGGTGGACATTAATCTAAGTTCGGTTCATTGCAATGCATAAAACTACTTGCTAGAAATGCATATCAATTATTCTGCTCACTTTATTTTGTTCGTTTTATTAAAAATACTAATGACTGAATTCCTCCATCGTGAGCTAATTTTTCTAAAGCATTTAAGACGAAAATTGCATCCTATTTCCAAAAATCATCTACGCCCAATTATAACGACGTAAAATAAAAATTAGGAAGGAAAACCTGGACTTGTGGTGAGATGTCCATGTGGATGCTAGGAGGTGATTCTCCTGCGGTTCTGCCTTGGACTTTCTTAGGAGCCATCGCGAATGTAGCCTTTTCACCTTGGGCACGGAGTTAGGATCTTGTCCGTCTCCTTCGTACGCGAACACCGAAAGGGATTTAGGTGTGATTGACGCAAAATTGGGTGGAAGAATCTCGAAGAGGAGGAAAAAAAACAAAGGGTATGAAAGGGGCACACAAAGGGGCTTTGGATTCCCGGGGTAGGGGGGTGTTTTAGTAAGCCCACATGACCAGGGCTAGGAGGAAGCCGGAAAGAAGAAGTCGTGGGGGTTTAAAGTCTTTTGATGGTAAGGCTTCTTTAAAGCCACGGGAAGGATCTTTTCTGGAATCCCGAGGGCGAGGGGGAAAGGTTTAGCAAGCCCACAAGAGTCAGAGCTAGGAGAGAGGCCACGAGAAGAATTTGGGGTGGGATGTTATATGAAAGAGCCCTAAGATGGAATTTGTATTGGAAGTCTCCCCTTAGAAGCTTTCAAGAAGCTTCTTGGAAGCTTCTGGGATTTCAGAACCACGTGGATGTTGATGGCGGCCAGGAGGGTGATGGAATCCGTGTCACGGGATGGCGTACGAGCTTCAGGCAGTGGCGCAGAAAATCTCCTCCTCTCCCTCTTGCAATCTGGTGGCGACTCCCTTTGGCTGCATGGCAACCTAGCTCCTTGTCCCCTCCCTCCTGACGGCCAGTCGGACGGCAATCTCTCCCTCACGGCTGCTGTCCCTCAGGCCTAGTGTAGCAGTCTTCTCCCTCCCACGACCACCCTCTCCCTCTACGGCAGCGGGGCCTGATGACTCCACGGCAGCGTCGACTGGCTTCTCCCTCTCTGTCAAATGTTGACAGTATAATGGCTCCCCTCACGACTTACAACCTTAGCCTCCGCCCCCTAGCTTTCTGACAGCCCCGATTTAAATAGGGGAGAGGATAAGATTCTCCCTCCCCCACATATCGATGCGCATGGGTCTCCCCCCCTTCGAGCTTAGTGTCCACCCTTCCCTCCCTCTCCCCCAGCTCGCCAGTCGGCTGGGGGAAGGAGGGAATAAGAAAATTTGCCCAATTCAACAAAAAATATTATCCCTAATAATTGTCCTAACCTAAGAGGGCATTCATATGCAAATTGCGTATGCAGAATTGGACTCTTCCCTCTAATCACGGCCATTACTGCCACTTTTTTCCCATCATAGACTTCTTTTCAATCGCGTTACTTGCACTTGCACTATGCAGTCTCAAAATGTGTGGTAAAAGGTGGCGAAAGCTAACCTAAAGCTAGCTAAAGAGCTAAAGCTTAGGACGTATGCTTTTGTTATTTCTTTCAACCGTCACTGTGGAAGTAAAGCTTAAAATAAGCCATATCTTTCAACTGTTGTTAATTGATACATTGATCATTGTGATCTAAGCATTTTAACACTATTGCATGTGCACCATTGCAAGTATAAATATACCATGTGGCGATCATGAACTCTACATGAACTCTACTTCATTCACTCTAGGTCCCTTTGAAAATTTTCAATGCCCCTCTCTTTGCATACACAATTAACCTTGGTAGCCACACTCACATATATTTTCATTGCCCAAATCAATATACTAACAAGTAGTTAATAATCACATATGAAGTAAAGTAGCATCATGTTATTCCAACCCTTTCCTTAGCTCTTCTGTAAGTATAAACCTTATTCAAAGTAAAAAGAAAACTTATAGTCTTTGTACAAGCCTCCAAGGGTTCACCTTATAGAAGCCCTCTATATAACACGTGCATTCAAAGGATACTTAAAAGCCCCTTTTTGAAAAATTTGTGTCATTTTATATACATGTTCTGTGAATTTCAAAGAGGCAATAGTTATATCCCTTTTGTAAATCTAAAATTCAAAGAGGGTGCATTTTCTTGGCTTCCTCTGTACAATGCAAATTAAAACATGATATTGCAATACTTTAGCCATGGGGTTTTCACTATGATCCAAGATAGATATCTACACATGATGTCAATATTATGACCATTTTACAATAGCATTATGACATAGAGGTGTACACAAAAAGCTTCAAGATCCACATGTCCAAAGCATGTCCTATACAAAATGTGTGAGGTTCTTTGACTGTCATACATGCACAACCTCTTGTATTGATTCTACCTTGCTTATTTTGCATTCAGTGTTCAACATTTTCAACATTTTTCTCTCTCTTTTTCTCTCCACTCTCTATGTGTTCAGCATGTAAAATATTACACGGCGCAGCGAACAGAATCTGAGAAAGAGATAGAGAGTACACAACAGATAAGAGGAGAATCAGTAAAATTCTTTAACTCCAAACAACTGATACAAAGATGGCTCTGTCCACCCGTGCGCTTCCACTAAATGAAGCTTAGATGGCGATCTAGACAGAAGATAGGTGAAGAGCTTAAGGCTAGCTGGAACAACAACTCTGACTGGGTGAAAGATGAGTGTAAGATGGCTGCGAAGGGGTTTAGCTTTTATAGCCCGCGAAGGTCGTTAGGTCGGCCTGCTGACCGACCTACCATATGAGCCTCCACTAGTCGGCCAGGGAATTTTCCAGGGAATATTCCCTTTACCATCGGGTTGGGGGCGCTGCCCCCGGACCCCCGCCAAGGGGGCCGCTGGCCCCCCTGGGACCCCCCAGCCAGGGGCCACTTGCGCGGCCCCCGGACCCCACAATAGGGGCCCCTTTTAACTCCCTTACTACGCAACTCAATGCAATGTGCCTCGAGTTGCTACCAGCTTAACCACTCTGTCTAACCCAAAGATTAGACCCACAATGGTCACCTTTTTGCCATCCGGTCACATAGACCTCATCTGATATACAAGTCAGGACTCCACCAATGTCCGGGCTCACACTTGGCTTCTCCTCATAATGGGGGCCTTACAACTTTGAGCACCATGGATCATTGGTAGTACCTAATTAGGGTGGGGCATTGATCATATCTAACACAGCATCTACAAGCAATACATGCATTCACTTTCGCATCACTATATATTCTAGCATGGTATTAGAGACGGTTTAGAACTAGTCAAGCATAGATAAATCTGAAGAGGAAGATTCAATACAGTACAAAGGCTACATTTTCAATGTATGAGTGCAAGCAAGAGGACTGCATATCAACACATGGATGGAGTGAGAAAATGGGTGTAAAACGAGGCTTCTTTGATGTTTGTTTGTGCAAGAATAGCTGTCAAAGTATGAAAAAGACTATGTTTTGAGCCTTTTGAAGGAAATTTGAATTTTCATCACCTCCCACGATAATTTTTTTCAATAAGTGAGCAAAAAAGTGTAAGCAAACTCTCTTTTTAGAGATAGAGAGAGGCTACCCACTACAAAGTGCTAGCAAAATAGAGATCTCATGTATGAGTTTGTGTATTATAGTGGTATTTAATTATAGTACTAGCATTGGCCAACCTATATTGTTGGGCTAGCTAACATGTCTATTTCTAGAGTGTGTTTATAGGCAAGCAAGCTCCATTCTCATTCAGTTCAGTCATCATTGTACTTGCAATTGTTGAAGGGAGGAAGTCAATGCCAATTGTTACTGACTCATATTCAAAGTCTTGTATTGTCTTGTGCCTCGGTATATGGATTCCATTTCCTGAGCATTGTCTTCCTTTAGTTCTTTGTTCTTTGCAATGTTTCTCTTGTTGTGTTTGTGCAAGCTCTTACAATTGATTATCACACTTTCATTACTATATCCGACTTCTAACATGGTAACAAGGTGTCCATATGAGGTCTTATGGTGCAGTTTTCTACTATTAAAGGTTTGTGTTTATCCCTCGGTGTTGATTTGACCAACTTTGAACTACTATACATTGCATTCAAGCTTGGGTGACCTCAATTTTGCCAACCCAACCTAATTACTACCTTGCCAACCTACATTTTGCATAGTTGAACATGTGTTTACTCCTTTTGTATCTATTACCAATCTGAGCAACCATTCTAGTTGTTGCACAACCTAATTTTCAACCTACTGTCTCTCAATTTATGCTACAATAGTCTACATTTTTTGATTTTAGGACTTTGCAGGGTTGGGAAATAGTGTTTTTAGGTTTTATAAATACCTCATGGGTGGCAAAGTTTACATTTGATGATTTATTGGATGCACCTTGTTTAATCTTTCTTTTATTGTCCCTCTATTCTTTGTGCAACTATCACCTACAATGCATGAACTCCTAAATAGTACTTCTTGGGCAAAGTCTTAGCAATATTCTCTCTCAATATCTATTTTTCACTTCATCTCCTCTTCTCCTATCAAATGGCACCTCCCTATTGTTCTACTGATGATAAGCTTAAAGGTTTTAACTATCTCACCTAGAGTGTCATCATGAAAGCTTAGTTTTATGTAGATTCTAAAAGTGCCTATGATTTTTAATTTTAGTAGCTATCATGCATCCCAAGGTGCCAGATCCTATTCTAGCCAATTTGGAATAAGACAACTACAAGGAGGCAATTCATACTTGGGAGACAAATGACACTCGTGCCTACTCTGCTATTCTTAAATGGATCTCTAAAGAGGTCCTTCTGATGGGTTAGCTCCTTCAGGATAGCTCCAAAAGCATGGGAAAAGTTATAGATGTTGTATAAGGCTCTATATGGGTTCTATCCACCATGCGATCTGTGACTCTAAGTGGTAACCTATAGTCTATCAAGTTCAAGATGACTGATACTATTTAGTATTTTCTCCTTTGAGTGACATAAATACAAGATCAACTTTAAACATTGAGGATCCAATAATGAGTTTTAAGTACATGTACTTGGGCAAATTTTTCAAAATCCACAGGTCCATCTTATAATCTTATGGGCAATTCCTTTTTGGCCCCAAATTTGAATGTGTAAAACATGGGTAAATCATTTTTCCTCTATAAGACCTCAAACCAACCCCACGAGAGAAGATCCAACATCTCCCTACTAATAGTCTCGTCCAAGCAAGCCAATGGAAGCCATAGTTGAGTCTTGACCAATTCAATTGACCAAAATAATAGAGTCAAGGATTACATGTAAGAGAGGGGGTTTTAATAAGGGGGAAATACTAGCTACACTGGCTTGTATATAAGGTGTTAGGGACTTGATTTTTGCATCAGATTATAATGCAAGTCTCCTTTCATCTTCATCTCTCTCTCTCCCAGCTTTCATGGCTTCTTTCTCTCTCTTTCTGTCTTTCTCTCTCCTTTTCTAGTCTTTCTCTCTCTTCTGCACACACACACACACTCTCTCTTCTTCTCCCTCTCTCCCATCCTCTCCATGACAAGTGGTATCAGAGCTCTAGTTCAGATCCATTTAGTTGCCTTACATGCTCAGTTACCATCCTTTTCAAATTAAAAATCCAAGAAGTCAGGTACACAGAGACATGCACTAAAATGGAGGAGCATTGAAGGCCCTAGGGGTCAAGGACTGGGAGAATAGTAGTCAAGAGCATTAATGGAGTCCTTGGACCAAGTTTGGAGGCTAGAAGACTGAATTTGGTAGCTTGTGGGTCATTTTGAGCCAAATTTGAAGGTAAATTTTTAGAAATAGTGGTCACAAGAAGTAGGGAAGAGTTGGTCTTGGTTACTTTTCACATGGAGTCTTCTCTCTCTTCATTCTCAAGCTCCTGCCAAGCTTCCATGGAGGATAAACAACATAGATCTTCTTCCTTCCATCTCCAATGATTCGATACTCTCTACCACAGCTTCCAAGAGGCCTCATGCTTCATGTCAAGTACCCAATTGGGTGATTGAGCTACCTTCTTCCCTCCTGTGCACAACCCGTAATTTGCAGCATAATTTTCAGGCAGGAATCTGGGCATAAACAGCAGCACACCAAGCTTCTCCTCCATCTTCGCCTTCTTCCCCACCATATAGCAATTGATTCTTGCAAGTCTGAAGCCTCCTTCTCATCTTCTTGGACATCCTTCAACCTCTGAAACCGTAACAGGTGCAGGCCATGGACAACCATCGATTCTTCTTCAAAATTCACTGATTCTTGAGGGCTTTTGCCTTCCTTGGTCCCAAGAACTTGTGCCTACAAGAATATTTGAAGAAGCAAGCATCAAGAAGCCCGTATTTGAAGAGGGAGGCAAGGATGCAAGCTGGACATTTGGGGCAGCCATAGCCATTGACCATGACCTTCAATTTCTTCAAGTTCTCTTCAAGATCGAGTCCTGGGGATTCAAGATTGGACTCCTTGCCATCCATGGAGCTTGTTTGCCCAATTGGAAGAGCTTTGGATCATGGGAAGGCATTATGGGAATCAAGCTTGACGACTTAATTCTTGGCTCAAGTTGTCATCATGGAGCTAATGGGAGCATTGGAGAGCAATCACGGGACATTGGCCCATTGATTCTTAGCTCATCTTCACCAATCAAAGAGGTAATTGACTCTTGAAATCTCTTTTAATTCCCTCCTCTTGCTGAGCCTAAAAGCCTATTTTTGGAAGAGATTCAAGTAGTCAATCATGCATTTTCTTCAAGATTTCAATGCTTACATGCTGCCAATTTAATTTTAGTCCTCTCTTACGCTTCTTTGCATTCAGAATGATCCATTCTATGCTGAACATTCTCACTCCTGTTTACTAATTGCCTCACCCTATTCTCTTGACTTGTGACGATTGTTTGAGCACAAATTAATCTCTGAAATCCATTGTAAATGAGGTGAAATAGTAGTGAGTCATTGCTCGGTAAGCCCTCTCCTTATTCCCAACTCAATTCCATGCACTTCATGAAAAGAATTACTTCCAAGCTCCCATGCATAGCATGCCGATTGCTTAATTAATAAATGTCTGCCATATATACTCCGGGTGAGGAAAAAGCCTGATGCCATGCGAGTTGGCAAGACAAAAGAGGGGGTGACCCCCCTTTCCATCAAAGACCCTGAAGGGGTGCACAACCCATCCCGGGGGGCACTTTGCCCACCTCCCGGTGACCCGAAGCCCGAACTTGTTTGCAGGTGCAGGGATATTTTGGGGAAAGTGAGAATTGGGATGTCATGATGATGCCATTGATGTCTATGACATATTGATGCTCTTGGGATTCTCCCACTGATGTATATGGCATATGGATGTACCACTGATATACTTGCAATGATGTATGACTGAGAATCAATGCGACATGTAGTCATGTATGCAGTTATGACAGTAAATGCAACAAACAGTGCATGTATGATGCTCATATGTGAGTGACATGGTCATGGGAATGCTCATTTTCATGCTCAACAGTGATGTTATGGTGCAGACCATGTATATGTATGCTGAAGCAATGTATGGTGCCATGGGAGAAGCGGTTGCAGACATACAATAGACGAGGGGACCATATATCCAGCTCTCTTGAATTCCTACAGGGTGCTATAGGCATCTTTCACTCAGTTCAGAGATAAAGAGTGAGGACCAGCACTAAAGGGCTGGCCCTAAAGAGTGTTTGTAGACCTCAGTAACCCCCCCTATTGGTTTGACACTTAGTTGGGCACTACCCATCCCTTACAGGCCAAAACAGTCCCCTACTGCTCTCAAACAGGGTACAGGATTGCATAAAACAACCACAGATTTGCTATTACATAATTTTTTGTATTAAAACCTATAGTAGCGTGCTTACTCTTAGTTCAAAGAGGGCATCCCTAGCTCCGAATTGAACCAAAAACTAGGCCAAGCAAAGCTTCCTACCTCAAGTTACGGGCAAAACAGTGACAAGTGGTCTAATGGGACTACATCTAACCATGGTTGGGAATAAGGGAAAAACTAAGGCAAATGATGACCTCCAGCAACAAATAAGAGATGCAGGTGCCTCAAGGGCTGAAAATAACCTTGAGGTAGAAGATGAAGATTACTCTCATGACGTGGGGGACCTCAGCGCGCTCACTAACACCCTCAGTTCGCATGAGACAAGGCATGCTGAGAGGCATAGAGAATTGATGGAAGGCATTGGTCAAATGAAGACCACTATGGACACCCTTGCTACCCAGGTCACTAAGTGGATGGAATTCCAAATGAAAGGGAAGGAACACGAGGATAGATCTGGTATGCATGCTGAACGCGTGACGGGGCCCATCAATGAATGCAACAAATATGAACTCCCAAGGCATTTTGGGGAGAGTGGGCATCCCTAACAGCACTTTTGAACAGGGAGAGCCTTCACATAGACAAGAGGAGCCCATGAACAATGCAATGAGGGGTAATTTTCAATCATCACAAGGGCCTATGCCATCTATGCGAGTTCAACCATCTTTTGGTATAAATTTCTCTAACAATGGTTCATTTTTGGGCAGCCACATGGATCAGCCTTAGTTTGGACATATGGGACAACCACCTAATCATGAAAGAGAGCTAAGAGACAAGATTATTTCTCAAAATTCAATGGTCAGTCGTCATCTTCAGCTGAACTTGAAGAGTGGCTCTCCAAGCTCGAGGATTATTTTAACATCTTGCCCTATAATGATGACCAAAAGATCCATTTTGCAACAATCCACTTGGAAGGATTTGCACATACATGGTGGAGATATTTGTCTCACCGGTGGAGAAAGAAAAGCTTGCTTGCCAATGGTATGGCCTTGAACAGCATGGTCTTGCTATTAGAGAGTACACAAATCAGTTCCTCAACCTTACCATGTATGTTGAGTCAATTAGTGATGATGCCAAGTTACACAAGTATGTGTGCGAGCTGGATCCCCAACTCTCAGCTGATGTTTCAACTCAAAACCCATCGGATTTTTTCAAAGCTATTGAATTGGCTGAGAGGTACTCTTGCAAGTATCGCCAGGATGCTTCATTTTAGCATGGATAGCAAAGAGGGGCATCTTAGCCCGTGTTTGGGCAGCAAAGAGGACATATGCAGTCATATTTTGGATAGCAAAGAGGTGCTGTAAGGCTAGGGCAGTTTGGGGCAAGTTATGGTGGTGGTAGCATGCCATCCCCACTCCCACTTTTACTGCCTCAAGACCACAATGTAATTTAAGGACAACAAACATCCCAAGAATGGATAATAGGCAAGGGGACAACAGAAATAAAAATGCTTTAGCCTTTGGCAGTCATTCCCATGGATTTGTATAAAGAAAGAAAGGAAAAAGGACTTTGTTTCAAGTGTGTTGAGAAGTATACAACTGATCATGCCTCAAAATGTGCTTTTAGAAATGCTAAGGCACAGGTTCACAGCATGTTGGTATTTGAGGACTCAGAAGAGGACCCTAAGGATACACATGCTTTTATGATGACTGCTAAAACAGATGATGCTGATGAAGAGTTTGGTCAAGAAGAGTTCTTTGACCCTACTGACTCTTTCCCTTTTGACCTCGATGGCAATGTATCACGAGGTATGGGTAGAAAGAACGAACAACATGTTAAAATACATACTGCCACTACTTATACCATATCTATTGATGCTTGGACAGGATCCAGAATCCCTAACACATTGCGTATTAAGGGCCAAATTCACAGGAATGATGTGTTTATACTCGTAGACAGTGGTAGCACTCATATTTTTATTAACAAAGTAGTCATGGATAGGCTGAAGTGTTTTCCCACTGATTTACAGCAGCCATTGAAGGTGAAAGTTGCCAATGGGGATGAAGAAATTAGCATGCAAGTATACCCTACTGTTCATATTCAGCTTGCTGAAAATTTTGGATAGCAATTGGATTTAATTGCATTGGAAATGGGGCCTATAGATGTTGTCTTGGGTTGTGATTGGCTAAAAACTTTGGGCACTATAACCATGGAATTTTCCTTGCTGTATATGGAGTTTGTCAGTGCGGGACAACTCATTCAATTGCAAGGAATTCAAAATAATAGTGAATTTCAACTCATTACTAGCAAATAACTCAAGAAAGAGTTCAAGAAATGGTCCTAAATATTTGTATTGCAGTTAAATAAAGAAAATTCACATTAGTCCACTAAAACAGTAAAGAATTTAGCATTGAGAACTCTTTAGAAAAGTACAAGTACCTCTTCCAAGTACCTACAGCACTACCCCCTAATAGGGCGGTTGATCATCCCATAGATCTGGAGCCTCAGTCAAAACCTGTGAACAAGCCACCTTATAGATTGTCTAGAAGTGAAAGAGAAGAAGTTGCCAAACAAGTCAAAAATTTACTGGACATGGGATTCATTGAGCCCAGTTCTTCACCATATGCTTCCCCTGTGTTATTGGTCAAAAAGAAGGATGGATCTTTCAGGTTGTGCATAGACTACAGGGATCTTAATATGATCACCATGAAGAACAGGTACCCCATTCCATGCATAGATGACTTGCTGGATGAACTCAAGGGTCTAAGTACTTTACAAAGATAGATTTGAGATCAGGCTATTACTAGATCCGCATGAGGGCAGGGGATGAGGTCAAAACAGCATTTCAGACTGATCGGGGGCTTAATCATTTCTTGGTCATGCCTTTTGGGTTAACTAATGCATCGGCCACCTTTCAGAGCTTAATGAACAAAATACTTGAGCCATTTCTTTTCATATTTGTGTTGGTCTTCTTTGATGACATCCTTCTCTATAGTAGATCACTGAAGAATCACCTTTGGCACATGAGGCAGGTGTTTGATGTATTGAGGCAGCATAGACTCTTCGCCAAGGAGACAAAATGTTCTTTCATGCAAACGGAGGTGGAATACTTGGGGCACATTGTTAGTGAAGATGGAATTAGGGCTGATCCTAAGAAAGTGCAATGTATAAAAGATTGGCCCACACTTGCAAATACCACTTCATTTAGAGGATTTCTTGGTCTCTCATCATTCTATCTCAGATTCATTAGGCATTATGACACTATTGTAGCTCCGTTGATATATAGGCTTAAGAAAGAGGACTTTTTCTAGGATGCCATAGCTGATAAGAGCTTTAATCCGCTCAAATAATTGCTTACCTCAACGCCCATCTTGGTTTGCCTAGATTTTTCAAAAGAATTCACCATTCAGTGTGATGCCAGTGGCAGAGGCATAGGGCTGTATTGTTACAGGAGCATGGGGTTATAGCATTTGAGAGCCGCAAACTTGTTGAAAATGAGATGACCAAGAAATGCTGGTCATCCTTCATGCCATTAAGAAATGGCACCACTACTTATATGGCAGTAAATTTAGGGTCAAGAGCGACCATAGAGTCCTCAAATACTTCCTCTCTTAGTCTAATCTTACTCCCAAAGAACGCAGATGGGTAGCTACATTGCAAAACTATGGCTTTGACATTATACATATACGGGGAAAAGACAATGTAGTTGTTGATTCATTATCTAGAATGTGGGATTGTAAAGTTTTAGCCATCATGGAACTTCATAATGATTGGATAGAAGAGCTTCAGGAGGCCTATTTGTTAGATGTTGATTTCAGCCACATTTTCCAGAAATTACAGCAAGAGCATGTAGAAGAAAACTCTCCATATCAGCTTAAGACCGGTCTGCAAGAGATGCATTCCTCACCTACAGCTAGTCACTTGGGCATATTTAAAACTTATGACAAGATTGCTAAAAGCTTTCATTGGAAGGGCCTATGGAAGGATGTAAAAGATTTTGTCTTGAGTTGCATGCCATGTCAACAAAACAAGGACAACACCTTCAAACCAGTTGGTTTATTGCAACCATTGCCTATGCTCGAAGGCAAATGGACACACATTACTATGGACTTCATAACCAGCCTACCGGTGACCAAGAAGGGATGGAACAACATCTATGTAGTTGCGGAAAGACTCACCAAGGTAGCCCATTTCATTCCTACAAAGACTCAATATAATGCTTCTCAAGTAGCCAGCCAATTCATGGAATATGTTTTTAGATTACATGGCTTACCACAAGTCATTGTGCATGACTGAGATGCTAAGTTCATGAGCAACTTTTGGCAGGCAGTTTTCAGCTCTATGGGCACTCAGTTAGCCCCTTCCATTGCTTACCATCCACAGACTAATAGCCAGATAAAGAAGGTTAACAAGTGGCTAGAAACTTACTTGAGGCATTTCTGTTATGATGTGTAGAATGCTTGGGACACATGGTTGCATTTGGTTGAGTTTGCCTATAAAAACTCTACACACTCTAGCATTGGAGTTTCACCCTTTGAGGCATTGTACAACTATAAGGTGCCCCTTCCCATGGTTATCTTCAATGATAAAATAAACCCACAAAGCAAGGAGGAATTGGATAGAATGCAGGCCTCACTTCAGCAGTGCAAAGTCAACTTGAAGAAAGCTTAGGATCAAATGAAGCTTTATGCTGATGACAAAAGAAGGGATGTTGAATTCCAATAAGGGGATTTGGTTCTTTTGAAGGTGCCCAAGTCCAGATATGCCACCCTTAAGGATGGGTCCAGCAATAAGTTGGCTCACATGTTTTATGGGCCATACCGGATTGTCAAAAGTGTGGCAGACTTGGCATATTGGTTTTAGCATTACCCCCATCCCACGAAGATTCATAATGTCTTCCATGTGAGTCAATTGAAGCCCTTCATTGGGTCATCAGTGGATTATGTTGAGGAGTTACCACCGATAGATGAAGAAGGTCTCATTCAATACATACCCAAGCAAATCATAGGACAAAGGGAGAAGAAGCTTCGCTCTAGCTCCATCATGGAATGCTTGATTAAGTGGCAAGGTTTACCACTTGAGGAAGCTTCTTGGAGGCCAGCTTCAGTTTTGGAAGAGTTTCCATACCTATTGGAAGCATATTTGGCTAAAATCTAGCTAACTATGGCCCTGTTTTCTCTCAGATTGACTGCAGACAGCTCTCTGTTTCAAAGCAAATTTTAATATGTACTATGGACAGCAATGGACATTATACATGGGCTAAAAGCAATCCTTGAGAGCTCCGCTTTGATATATGTCACTCGCCAATCGGAGTCTCCTACAGAAAGTTTTGTCAGTTTTACTACAACAGGGTCTTGTAGTAAACAGTTTGCTGTCCACTGTCTGTAGCTCACATTCACTCAAGATACTTGGGTTAAACTTCATTTTTTATAAGTCCCCAATAAGGCCTTTCTCGTACATATCCGAATGACCTATCATATGCAATAATACCTCTTCATTCATTTGTATATCCCTCTAATAATGCAGCAGAGTAGTACTCTAATCTGCTCTTGCCCAATTATCATAACTGCCCAAATTGTTTTGGAGGGAAAAAACCTTCGGGTAGGGATGGAATGTAAGAGAGGGGGATTTAATAAGGGGAAATACTAGCTACACTGGCTGGTATATAAGGTGTTAGAGGGACTTGATTTTTGTATCAGATTATAATACAAGTCTCATTTCATCTTCATCTCTCTCTCTCCCAGTTTTCATGGCTTCTTTCTCTCTCTTTCTGTCTTTCTTTCTCCTTTTCTAGTATTTCTCTCTCCTCGTCACAATCTTTCTCTCTCTTCTTGTAGTATTCCTCTCTCTTCTGCACTCTCTCTCTCTCTTCTTCTCCCTCTCTCATGTGCTCTCCATGACATTACACATTCATATGCTTGTGGACAAGTCAACTATTACACCAAGCTCAAGGACACGTGACACTTCAAATCAATACATCTACTCATTTCTCTATATTTGGTATCGTACGTAAAGAGTTTTAGCTTGAATGTCTTTCTCTTGTATTTCCCATGTAAAGTTCTAATCGTAGTATAGCTTATTATATGGAAAATTACAATAGCCCCAAAGTTGGATTTAAACTTAGTCATTGAGCTATTTTAGAATATGAAAAAACACATCAGATTCAAGCCTATAGAGGCATGTTGATGCTCCTTTCTATGTGCAAACCACAATCTTGTTATTGAGTTGCTTTAGAATATGAAAAAACACATCAAATTCAAGACTATAGAGACATGTTGATGCTCCTTTCTATATGCAAACCACTTCTTGCTACCTTTTTACTAGCATAGTTGCTACAATAAGATTTTCTGTTACTAATAAGTGACAATTTTGTGCATTGTTAACTCCTATACTTAGACAACACTACTCTTTTTCCCTCAATTACCTTGTTAGAATAGTGTGCAGCAATGGATTTGAGAATCTATTGCAATAAATTGCACAAACACGAGAATGAAGAGAAACACGGAAAAGAAAGAAAGAACACTACAAAAGAACTTAGAACATAGATGCTCAAGAAATGGAATCCATATATTGAGACAAGACATAGTACTGGTTGTGGACACTAGCTCCCTCTCTTCACATGACTTAAAGGTATGAAGTATGATAAAGATGATTGAATAATCAAGAGAAGGAAGGGACTTCCTAAATATAGGCCCCAAACATAAACTAGTCAGTTAGCAATATTGCACCTTATAAGCGTAGATCGGCCAATATAAAAAGCTAGCACAAATAATACATTTAAAAAAAAACTAGTTGGCCATAAATTTCTCTCAAATCATGGGTAATCCAATACAAAACATGATAATGACTTGTCATAGTACATATGATAATGACACTCGAATATGACCATGAATCAAAATAGAGAGAAAAGTAATCAAACAAGTAAGATGAGATCAAATACAGCCAGGGGAAGATCAAATGTAGAAACTACAAGAACTAATTAACCAAAAAATATTGTCACCCAACCCTACAAAGGATCAAAACTTTAAAAAGAAAGTGCTACTTACAAAGACACAAATTTAACAAGCATTGAATGTAATTGTACAACATACAAAATAGTTATCTTAGCCTTTGAATATTTTTGGCACCCATATATGTAAGCTCTCTCAATTCTCTTTCTTGACCTTCTCTTTGAGTTTCTTTCTCTACACAATGTGTGTGCTTTTATTCTTTTTCCATGGAATCCATAAGGTGTCATTCTTGTTCTATGAACTCTCATATCATGTATAACAAAAGTACAGGTGAAACTTGGAAGCCCAAAACTTTTATTGTAAATGATTAGATTTCCATACCACCATCCTATAAAGGCTCCCACAATGGAAAAAAAGTAAAACAAGAGGATGCACCTTAAGAATGTTTGCTCACCTTTAGCATGCTCATATGATTAGGGATATATACTTGCCTCCAACTAAATGTATTTTGTTACAAATACACAATAAGTTTTGATACAAGTAATAAACATAATTTATATTTTATTAGAGTAAGTAATAAAAATTGATTGTTTTCTATAAACATCTTTCCATAATCAAGTTTGAGTGGCATCATATGGAGAGATTGAGTAGTACTAGAGATACATTGAAGTTCTTGACAAGACAATACAAGTTCAAGATTTAATTTCTTAGGATGTATACGTGACTCACAAACCAAAATAAAACAAAGATATAATATTGAGTTCAACATAAGATATAAGAAAATACAACTTCTGGATACATGTTCAAGCTTAATGGTGTACACCATTGAAAAAATATTTGAATATTATTTTCTTGGATACATTTTCAAGCTTAATGGTATATACCATTGAAAAAATATTTGAATATCATTTTTTAATTTAAATTGTATACCTCTTGCTATTGTATTTTTTGAACTAGAAATATATAAACCATTGAGAATTTAGTATTGCTCATTAGCACTTCTTGTGAAGAAACATTTACAAATATATATATATAATTCAATATGATTCTTAAATTTAAACTTTGTTTGATTTACATACCCAACTTATTTTATTATATCAAGAGTTACAAAATGTGACTGTACGTATGTGAAATAATAGACCCTTAGAGTATATTCCTCATATATTAGCAAAAGCAGTAAATTAATATTTACAAGATATAAACTACAATAAAGCGATAAATTTTCTTTTCATGGTTTTCTCAATTATTTTTTAATTTTATTTAAGATGTATGATTTTTCTAAGATTTTTTAACTTTAGGATAATAATGTGATAATGCCATGATCTTGATTTTTTAGTGAGACCTTATACTTGTCAAAAAATATTAAATTTTTCATAAATATCTTATTTTTTTGAAAAATGAAAAATTTAGAGGTCATTTTCTATTTTGAAAATATCAAAAAGCAATAGATAAGCTATAAAAGTAAGAAAAAATAACCAAAAGTGAGTTGTATGATACAACACAATTAGGGGATTTGGTGCGTCACGAATCCCCCTAATTGCATTATATCATGCAAGTTGTACTTTTGATGCTATTTTTTTTTTTAAAGATTGAAAATAAGCCCACAAAATAAGCCTACGAAATGAGAAAATAAGATAACGTGCAATTAGAGAGGCTAGTGAGGCATAAACCCCCCTAATCATGTTGTATAATGCAAGTTTTGCTATTAAAAAAATATTTTAAGGCTAAAAGAAGGCTTGAAAATTGAGAAAAAATCACCATAAATGAGGTTTGCAAGATACAATACAATTCGGGAGTTTGGTACATCACCACCCCCCTAATCGTGATGTGTCATATAAGTTTGATTTTTTGTGCTATTTTAAAAATATTTTAAGGTTAAAAATAAGCCTGAAAAATAAGAAAAAATCGCCATAAATGAGACTTGCAATATACGATGTGATTAGAAGGACCACCCACTCCCATAATTGTGCCATATCATATAAGTTTTATTTTTTGTGCTATTTGAAAAATATTTTAAGGTTAAAAATTAGCCTTAAAATGAGAAAAATCACCATAAATGGAACTTCCAAGATACAATGTGATTAGAGGGGGTTGGTGCAAGATATGGCATGATAAGGAGGGGTTAGTATATCATGTAAGACACGACAGGATTAGGGGGGTTGGTGATGCACCAACCCACCCTAATCACATTGTGTATTCCAAGTCTCATTTATGGTGTTCTTTTCTCATTTTTCAAGCTAAAAGTGCACCAATCTTCCTAATCATGCCATATGTTGCAAGTTTCACTCATGGTGATTTTTTCTCATTTTTAGGTTTTTTTTTGTCTTAAAATATGTTTAGAGAACAAATGAGCTTCAAATTTGTTTGAAAAAGTTTAGTATTTTTTTCAAAGCACAAGATATTTTTGGAATTTTTTTGTAAATTTTTTTTACAAGTGTAAGATCTCATTAAAAATTAAGATTATAGCATGATCACATAGTTAAGTGACCATTACCATCCTTAAACTAAAAAATCCTAGGAAAATCAAACAATTTAGATATAGTTGAAGAATACATTTTTTCATGGGTTTTTTAGATACTCTTAATAAATATGGCTTGATATGAAGATTGGTAGCTAGTTTGGAGTGTCACTTAATAAAAAGATCATTATAGGTAGTTTGAAGTATCTTCAGTATAATAAGGGTTGGAAATTTTTTGGCTAGTCCTTTGCTATTCTCCCTATTTATCATTACATAATTTGGATCTAAAAGGGACTATCTTTTTAAAGAGAAGTCATAGTAGTATATCTTTACCACATGATTATCTTCTTTAAGAGCTTAAAATATATGCAAGAGTTGTTGAATAGTTACATAGTTTTTGGATAATATATTCTTTTTTCCATTTCTTCGCTAATTATCTTATCTTCACTAAATTATTTTCATTTAAGAGAGACAAGCATCTATAGAAAAATATTGAAGAGATGTTGAATAATTATATCTATTATCATAGATTTCTTATAAGAATTTGACTACTAATGACTTATTTATTCAACTCCATTTTCTTATCAAAAGTTTATATTATTGTATATAGGACTACTAATGATTTATTTAACTTTATTAACTTGTCAAAATTTCATCTTATTTCATGTAGCTAACATTGTATAACATCCTCTAATACTCTTTAAACTATTTTTTAAAAATAAATAAGATTATGAATGCTATAGAGGAAAGGAGATGTACAATCACAATGATTATTTTGATGGATATTTTTTTGTAAAATATAAGATATATTACAGTTAAAGATATATATACAAGGATAAGGCATCAATAGTATAACGATTCTTTCAAGATCGAGATGAGCTCTATTTTGATATTATATTCTCTTTTTGCTAGGTCACGAGAATGCTCCCTGATTAAGTGTGGGGATAAAATCAGTTTGCATTACAATAAAATTTTTGAAAGGAAGAAATAGAACCAAGTCCTTTCTATTTCTTCCTATATATCAAGGGGAGAGATCTTAAGAGAGTGCTAAGAATAGGATAATATAGACATCATCATCCCATGATTTCAAGCTATCATTTAGCTATTGAAATTTGATAGTGCTACTAAGAATCACAGTTTAAGGTATTGAAATCTAATAGTGCTATTAAGAATCACAGTGAGGGTATGATGAGAAAATGACTCCCAAGAGCTAATATCAGGTAAAAAGTTATATCCTTCGTATTCTCTATAGCATCTTACACACATGAGATCCTCTTTGTCCTAAAGTGAATATGATGCACAATGTCACTAATACTTTTATGTATTGCTAGTTAATGTTTTTATATTTTAACAGACTAAAACTTGAATAATAAATATTAAGAAATGGAGGAGCCTTATGTAATGTACCCACCCCTCAAATTGCAGGACACGTCTTAGCAGCCCATCGAGAGATCAATCTAGAAGACGTCGGCCAACACTCCCAAGGAATGCCACGGGGTTTGCCAACTAGGGTCTCTCGAGTTTGCCCCGCAACGGAACTTATCCGGCCATTCCCACTAGGATCGACCTGAATTCCAAGTTCCTAGCAGTCGAGTCTTCTTAACAGCCTTTTAGCATCGGTCCATAGCCGCTCCACTTTGCGTAGATACAATTGGACCCAAGTAGACTCATACCGCACTTGGTTCAAAGAGAATGGGAAATGAGAGGGATGCATCGCTCGATCTCTCTGCCTGTAGGGCATAGTCCCATTTTGGTCCCCTAAAACGATATGAATCAGGATTCTAACCAACATTATCTAAGGGCATCGTCCGTCCTTCCCTAACATTCCTTGTTAATATTTCCTTTTGAGGAAAGCTCTCGACTAACCGAGACCACCCTTTCGTAGGATAGACCCATTGGTCACATCCACCACGTTTCCCTTGGGGGTTGTTTTAGTTATCTAATTACCTACCACATTATGTTTGACACATAAAAACAACTTTCTTAATTAACCTTGTTAATCACAGGTTCCTTTATGTAATTTAGGGCACTGACATGAAAACTAGATAAAACAAGATCAAACACTTCCTTAACTTATCTTTAGATTAATGTTTGTCTCCTGCCCATACAGGAGAATTAAGTGTTCCTTTCTGCCTCCGCAAAAAAATCCATCCGTCTCCCGGCAATAAAACCCGAAGGTTTATCCTCCCAAGATTCCGCCTTGTAACTAGTATCAAGGCCTCGAGATCCCATCTCGAGTCACGTAGAACACTTGTGTAGGGCCCAGAGGCATTGGGACTTACAGCTACAGCCCGCACTTGCACCCAAGCGTCCTCCTACTCCAAGTAATTTCCACGGAGAGACCTCTCGTGGCAAGTTCGGTCCACATTCCCGACGTGGATTCATAACCCCCTTGGTTAGGGTTTGGCAGCTCGTGGGGGGTAGCTAGCGCCATCCTTCCTTAATTATTCCTTTAGGGAATCAATCACAGCTGAAGCACCCAACTTACAAACAATAACTGAGGAAAACATCCCTTTCATTTCCAATCAAGAAATTATCATTTTCTACATCAAGCAATCATTTTGCTTATAAACCACTTGTCTTTAGTAGGGATCTCCTCTTACCAAGGCAACCAATCAATTCACTTAGAAATATCCTTTTTGAAACAACCAAGCATAAGCCTTGATCAACGTTCCATTTAGAGTCATCTTACTAGCCTAGCTTAATCCTGGAGGATATCCACTTCCAATAATCTAAGACAAGATCCTTAAAAACAACTCACAATCACGTGTGTTTAATCACTCGACTTCTTTTGAATCCCTCTTCCCCTTGGGTTTTTCTCTAGGGATCCAAGTTGTGAATCCTCGATTTTCTTGCACGTCTTTTAACATACTTGGTAATGTTTAAAGCACATTAAATATATTGCATGACTTGTCATACATTCTTTCTATCCTCTCTTAATGCGATGCTATGCAAAATTTTCTAATCAAACTTATCTCGCATGCACAAGGTGCATTTAGTATATTAGTATAGCCCAAACAATCTTTAACTCTCTTCATATCTGGCAATGAGTACTTGTTCCTAAAGTGCAGGCTCTCATGTGACTTGAGTATATAAAAGTTTAAACTCAATTCACTTATCACATCTATGCTCTAACATAAGTAAAAGATAATCATATAATGCATAAAAATCTTTCCTTGTAAGCGATCCATGAAAGTCTAAGAACCTGCTAGTATTCTAAATGCAATTTTACCCTAATATTTCATGCGGTCTCCAAACATAAACATTGGTTGCCATAGGATAAGACAACCTATTTGTGGTATGCAAGATCAAGACCTATCTTCCACGTGGAATGCAAGATAGATGACGAGTCCTCTATGCTTTTGTGCAATTGCATCCTATGAATGGAAGCTAACATTTCATGTATTTATTTTAATCACAAAAGTAAACCATGGACTATAGTTAACAAATCATGCACTAAACTAAGTGAAAGTCTATCATTTTATGTGACATATTATGAAAACCTTATCATTTCATGTGGCAGAATGAAATCAATAGTTCTTCCCTAGGCCAAGGAGAACCTGGTTCTGCGAGACGGGATCTGGAGTTGTGCTAATTCCCGCGTTGGCTATACCCGGTGCTCCATTAATGGCCGCAATTCCAGGGCTCCAACTGCACCATGAATTCCATCTGAACTTGTCCCTTGGGCAACTAGGGTAGCTCCCGCGGTCTTCACTCCTTCTTTGCGCTTGGGGGCCATGGTAAGTAGCTAGCCAAAAACTCTCACTCTTCTTCCCTTCTCTTCCTTCTCTTCTTTTCTTCCTCTTCTCTCTCTACTCTCTCACCCTTCTTCTCCTTCTCTTCTCCCTCCTCTTCTCTCTCTTCTCTCTCATGCTTCTTCTTCTCCTTCTCTTTTCTTCCTCTTCTCTGTCTTCTCTCTCACCCTTCTTATTCTCCTCCTCTCCTTCTCCTTCTCTCACTCTTCTTTCCTTCTCTTCCTTCTCTTCTCCTCCTCTTCTCTCCCTTCTCTCTCACCCTTCTTCTTCTCCTTCTCTTCCTTCTCCTTATCTCACTCTTCTTTCCTTCTCTTCTCCCTCCTCTTCTCTCACCCTTCTTCTTCTCCTTCTCTTTTCTTCCTCTTCTCTCTCTTCTCTCTCACCCTTCTTACTCTCCTCCTCTCCTTCTCCTTCTCCTCTTCCTCTTATTCTCCTTCTCTTCCCCTTATTTCTCTTCTCTTTCCCTTAATTCTCTTCTTTTCCCCTTAATTCTCTTCTTTCTCCTCCTTCACACAGATCACCGGGGGGGGGGGGGGGGGGGTTTGTTGTAATCGATGATGAAAGGGGAGGGGGAGCTTCTTTCTACCGACGGGGGGAGGAGGGATTTGACAGTCTGTCGTAATGCAAAGGGGGGATGTGACTGCACACTAGCACGGGGGGGGGGGGGGGGGGAGATTCGTTTTGTAGCGACAGGGGGGAGGGTCCTGCTGCCCAATCGAAGGAGATCGCCGATTTGCCAGTTTGTGGGGAGGAGGGGGGGAGCTTCTGCCTTCTCTGGCGAGCTCCCTTAGGGGTTTTATGGAGGTGGTGTGGGGGGGGGGAAGATGATGTCCACCCGCCACCTGGGGGGGCTGCATGCCCCCCATCTTCTACAAGACACACACACACACACTCTCTCTCTCTCTCCCCACCATGCACACGGCAGGGGCGAGAGGGGACATTACACCTTACTAGTAGTAGTTGGATTGTTTGAATCAATGTTTTTGTCTCCCAAAAATCAAAGTACTTCTTTTCTTCTAGTGATAATATATTACCTGTGTCTTATCCATCAATGTTTGCTAAAAAATTGGCATTACAACACAACATAATAAAGATGTTATATTTTTAAGTGCTAAGATCAAGGTGAATCTTTTTACTTTCTATTCTATTAGCTTGAGGTTCATCTTTAGTATATCTATCCCTACCAGTTTGTGTCAACACCATGAGCCTCTTTTACCCATTTTCTTATGAATCGATTGAAGAGATGGAAGAAAAAGCTTGGATTTTCTTAAAATAAAATCTTACCGAATGGATGACTTGGAGGACGAAGTAAAGATATGGCTTGGATGTCTTGACCGACTTGAAGCTATCGGAACTGATGACTTGATCTTGTTTTAGGTCCATGAAGGCCTATATCTCTATAGCTGAGCATCAAATAAGTGGCATTAGTCCTCTCCAAAAAGACTTTTTTGATTGTTCATTATTTTTTGAAGGGTTTGTGAAAGGAGATGGGAGACCAAAGTGAGTTGGCAGTAAGAACCAGATGTGGATTTGGTGAGAAAATTTATGATAAATTATAATATTCTTTGAGAACTAAGAAACAAAGAGAAGAGGAGAGAACGATGATTCAAAATGAGTGTAGACAAAAAATAAACATGACTTTGGTGGGAAAATGTGATAGTATAATATTTAACCATTTAAAAAGAAAGAATATTGGTCGAAAAGTGACCCTTGACATGAGTTAACATCCTTAGGCATTCAATAGATGACCTCTTAAATGAATAATATATTCCCTCATTAATCACATCTTAATGATTTTCTTACAAGTGCCATTTTTCAAATGTTTTTGGCCCTAATGAATTTTGTTATAAACATAACTGAGGAGTACATAATGGCATACCCCTCTACTAATTGAGGTTCCTTGTATTCCTTCAAAAATGTGTTAGCCTCTTACATATTTGAGCTATTGGCGATGAAGAAGATAGTGAAATCTTTGCAAGCTAATGGCTACTATCAAGTCATCATTGGGTAACCAATTGGAGGAGAATTCCAAGGATATTTGATGCCTAAAGATGATGTAGAAAGAGAGCTCCCACTTAGGTCTTCTATAGAAGACTTGTGCATAGATGGGTAGCACTCCACGAGCTAGGAATGTCCCCTAGAAGGGATGTTTCAATAGTCAATCTATTTAGTCAATCCCTGAGTTTGATGGGGCAATTTTGATTTAAAAAGTCCATCATGTTCTCCTCTTTGCAACCGCTTACTATCCATAGTACATAAGATTCTTTAGTTTTTAAACTCTTCTTACAAAAACTACATCAACCACTCCACCTTCATATAATTGTCTCCACCTACAAGGTTCCTACCTCTTGCTTCCAAGATGCACCCTACTAGTTTGAAAATGTGCTTTTGATGGATCTACTAATGATTTAGACACTAAACTCTCCATAGCCGATGATGGAACCTTCACATGCTTGTGACACCAGGTCTTCATATTAGGATCATTTCACCTCTTCTTCTCACAGGTTGTCCTTTCACTATGGCACCCCCATCTCTACTGCATGTGGAGTCTTTGAAGGCTTCCTTTTGCTGCTTGTATTGTTGTCCCTTTAGCCACTTGATGCTACTCTTTCTACTCTTGTTTTAGGGTTGAATAAGCATCCGATTGCAACCCTCAACTTTAGGATGAAAACCCATGCTTCTTATGGTAGTGGATACTATATCACTATCCCTTCCTTAGAGAAGAAGAGTTCCACTCTCTTAAATAATATAAGCTCTTCTACTTCTAGTGTTTCTAGGTCCTATCCACTTGCATAAAGAACAGGCCTCCTTTCAATGAGCTTTCCTAATGTACACATTTCTCGGTCTTCCAAACTAAGATATACGTTATATGACTCTTCCCTGTTGCTTCTCTATAGCCCCAATTGCAATCTCATTTCAACACCAACAAAAGTTGTGGCTATTGGTCCTATTGGTGAGGGATCTAATACCAAGCCCAGCTCTTTTTTTTGCATGTTTTCACTTCTATGGGAGGCTACCATAATGCCACCCTAAAGACCTACATATGTGAGGATCTACTTCTTTGATTATACTACTATCCCTTCTATCCCTAGTCCAAACCTTTTTTAGTCTTATTGATCCAACACTTAAATACCTCTACTTGCTATCCTTCCAATGAGATGTCACGATCTTGTTGTATCAAAAAAGAAAAAAACATGAGCCCCATGCTCTTCATTATCTTGTCTAGAGATCATTTCAAGAAGAATATCCCTTTAGACTAACTGCGGCCCTTAGCTATATTGCCCCTTCTTAGGGCTGGGTTGCACTAGGGTGAGTAGAACAACCACGATACTAACATTGTTTGACCTTGCCCCTACTAATAGATTGGTCACCCTAGGGGGAATGAGGGAACAACATGTGCTACGCCAGCATGTTAGCAAAGCCTGAACTGGATACACCCAATAAAGAATAAACCACTCCCTTATTTTTGAAAAGTATCCCTCATAAGGAAAAAAATAATGTTCATACATTCCATTGCTCTCGTGTTTCCTTTATCTTACCACCATAGTACGTATGGTGGCGCGCATGCATATATGTATGTATGTATGTATCACATCAAGGCTACCTATTGAGGAGTACTTTCAATGCCAATAGATTGCATCAAGGTCAAAATAGGTTGGTTGCACTATTGCCGACCAATAGCCCTCCACCTGTAACCACACCTAGGCTACCAATATATTCAGTAGAGGTGTCTAGTCATCTAGGATGATTATGGCTTGCATAGATGCTATGAAAAATAGGTTGCTATAATTTCCCAAAGGACAAAATACTACATGTAAATGTATGACCATTGTGTGCAATCTAATGGTTTGTCCAACTCAACTTTAGTTCAGATCTAAGATGTTCTTGCAAGAAGATGTGTGCATCAAGGTTGTAGACAATAGAGAAAATTGAAAAGAAAAGTTTGTCCATGCATTGATGCACATAGCACTATGATAAAAAAGAAGAGATTGCATGCATAGTATATATGTCCAGGTTTTGATACAGAATGATTAGAAAGAGAAGACAATATTGGATGCAAGTACCAATAATACACGTCATGGCTCCAACTCCCATCTAATCAAGCATAAATGATGTTGTTTTTGGGGGTTTGCAAAGGAGCAAGGGTTGTGCTTGCCATTGCTATGTAGTCTCATATTTTAGGTGATAGATAATGATGAGGGATGAGAGCAATATCCAAACTAGAAATGCATGTCAATATTCTTGTTGTGTATATGTACCTTGCAGTAAGGTTGCATGATACAGACTCAAAGCAACTACATGGTCTATGTACTGATTGATATACCTCCGGGTTATGCCACATGTTTATGGGTGGTTTTGAGATGTTGATGGGATGAAATACCTTGGTTTTAACAGTGAAGTTGTTGCAAAAAAATGTCATAAATAGTCAATGTCTGCAATTAGTCAATTAGACTTGTTGGCTTGTAGGTAGTCACGCATTGTTTGCAACATGGAAAATGCAAATAGAACCGACAATATAATCGAGATAGTGGGGGAAAAGCTTGATAGCAATAATTATGCCATATGGAAGTTCCACATGGAAAATTTCCTGATAGGAAAAGGATATTAGGACTTGGTAGCAGGTATTGAAGATAAACTTGAAATCCCAGAGAGGAATCCTACAGCTGATCATAGATGAGCACACTGAGCTTGGTTGGAAAGAGCTCTTAGGGTGCTACACTGGTTATCTTTGTGTATCTCAAATGCTATGGTAATGCAAATCATGAACTACAAGTCACAAACCGATGCATGGAACATCTTGATTAGATATTATGGCACAACTACCAGTGCCAGGAAGATATAGTTAAAGCAGAATGTAACAACTCCGAAATAATAATATGCAATTCGCATATGAATGCCCTCTTAGGTTAGGATAATTATTAGGGATAATATTTTTTGTTGAATTGGGTAAATTTTTTAATTCCCTCCCCCCAGCCAACTGTCGAGCTGGGGGAGAGGGAGGGAAGGGTGGAGACTAAGCTCCTTGCTGGAGCTTGAAGGGGGGGAGACCCATGCGCATAGACGCGTGGGGGAGGGAGGATCTTATCCCCTCCCCTATTCAAATCGGGGCTGTCAAAAAGCTCCAGGAGGGAGGCTAAGGTTGTAAGTCGTGAGGGGAGCCATTATACTGTCAACATCTGACACAGAGGGAGAAGCTAGTCGATGCTACCATGGAGCCATCAGGCCGTTGCCATAGAGGGAGAGGGTGGTCATGAGAGGGAGAAGACTACTACACTAGGCCTAAGCGACAGCAACCATGAGGGAGAGAACGCCGTCCTACTGGCCGTCGGGAGGGAGGGGACAAGGAGCTAGGTTGCCGAGCTGCCAGAGGGAGTCGTCGCTAGACTGCGAGAGGGAGAGGAGGAGATTTCTGTGCCGCCGCCATACGCCATCCCGTGATGCCGATTCCATCACCCTCCTAGCGGCCGTCAACATCCACGTGGTTCTGAAATCCCAAAAGCTTCCTAGAAGCTTCTTGGAAGCTTCTAAGGGGAGAAGGTAGGGCCCCTTCATGTGCTTCTTCTATGATTTCCACCACACACACGAGATCTCACTCTCAAGGGCTCAATAAGCCCCCTTTTTTTCCCCCCTTACAAAAATTTCCTCCCTAAGGCCCTTTTATACCTTTGTTCCCCCCCCCCCCCCCCCCCCACACACACACAAAAAGAAAAGCCCCCTTCTCGTGGCTTTAGTAAGCCCCACTTTAAAGAGGGTTTCCTACCCCCTTCCCGGGAATTGAACTCCAAGCCGTGGGTTTCCCCCTCCCTCACGAAAAATCCCTCTAAGGCCTTTTCCGCCCTTGCCCTTCTTTTCAACCCCTCAAAAATTCATTTAGTACCTTTTTTCCGTGGAACGCTATTCAAGGCCTTTAAAAAATCCCATCAAGCTTTTCCTTTGGATTTCCTTCAATCTCCCAAATTAGCCCAAGGCTAAACCACTTTTCGTGTATTCAATTCGCACCGAAGCTTCTACAAAAGGAAGGAAAAAACATTCACAAGGGACTGGTGAATTACAAAGGGAGTTTCGCAAAGCCGCATGCAAGACGGAAAGGCCACATTTGCGATGGCTCCTAAGAAAGCCCAAGGCACAACCACAGGAGGATCGTCTCCTGGCATCCACATGGACATCTCACCACAAGTCCAGGTTTTCCTTCCTAATTTTTATTTTATGTTGTTATAATTCAATCGTGTGAGGATAATTTTTGGAGATAGGATGCATATTTCGTCTTAAATACTTAGGATAATTCTGAAAGAATTAGCTCACGAGACAGAAAAGTTCGGTCATTAGTATTTTCAATAAAATGAACAAAATAAAGTGCGCAGGAAATTGATATGCATTTCTAGCAAGTAGTTATTGTGCATTTCAATGAACTGAACTTTGATTAATGTCCATATTTACGAAACGAAATTAAGATAGTGCACTCCGTTTAGGCATGGGAGTATAATTTGCATGTCGCATTATTAGGACATACCTTCTTCGCAAATGAGTCATTATGGAAAGTGCTAATAACCCATAGGAAATTGCAAGGTATGAAATGATTCTTACATTGCATAACTCTAGTTAATTATCGTTTTTAAACCGCATAATTATTAGTAAAAGACTACTTGTCTTAGCATGAATCTTGTTCGCAAGTTATAAGATGATTGATTATAATTAAGTTATAACCTAACCTATGCTTGATCTTAAATCAAAAAGTTAGGGTTGAAAATCAACTTATGCGTAGACAATGAGTCATGTGGTTATGGAAATAATAGCGTAATTATCTTCAAGAATAGATAGGTTAAATTTGGAATAAAACTAAACACCTAAAAACCACGGAGTACTCGTTTAGAAAAGGGTTAATTCAATGCAACGTATCCCAAGGAACTAGGCCCGTGGAGACATTTACCTAGTCACACGTATTACCAGAAACAGAAACTCCTAAACCCTAAATACTTGCCGACATTCACGGAATGTAGGGACAGTAGGACCTACTTGCGAGAAGTGATCTAGGGTTTTTCTAAGAACCTCTCGCTAAAATGATGAAACTCGAAACCCTAGGACTGACAAGTTGGCCTAATGCCATCAAGAACAAACAATTTCGTGACTCCATTCGATGGGTAAATAGTCCCATAGTTGATGCGATACTTGTGCAACAAGTGGTAGAGTCGCATGATCTTGTGATTTGATTACAAGGGAATGGCCAATTCCTCGGAATAAGATTGACTGATTCTTAAGCAAGTTATCTTGCAAGAGGATGAATAGTCGTTCTAATATAGGATCTTTCTTGAGTAAAGATATTTGCTTGGAAGCAAAGGACCAGCTGATAAATTGGAATAACATATGATCTTAAGGTTTTGACCAAGTCAGGTTAATAGGGTATGTCCTAACCCAGGATATAGGGGATCTTGCCAAACCGCAATTGATCTCGGATCGAGTGCTGGATGCGTTCGGGAAGAAGGATTCACCCCTTATTAGTTGGCCAACAATAACAACCAATGGAAATGTTTGTGCTTGTTACAGATTTAAGAGCACTGTTTTTCTTTGTTTGATCAGAGAATTAAAGGATAAATAGATATCTAATGCTTCAGGTTGAAGGCCTGAAGGGAGAGGCAGCTTCAGTTACCCCCAACTGCCTGCCTGACCCTAACCAAGGGGTTGTTAACCGCGCTGAGAAGGTGGACCGAACCCGCCGTGAGAGGTCTCTCCATTAAGCACTACTTGGAGCATGAGGACGCTTGGGTGCCAGAGGGGGCTCTGGCCGTAAACCCCTCGCCTTTCGGGCCCTGCACAAGAGGCTAACGTGACTCGGGATTGGATCTCGAGGCCCGCATACTAGTCTACGGGTGGAAACTTGGATTAGTGATCCCTGTGGATTGCTGGATAGCCTTCGGGCGGATTGTGGATAAGCGTAGGGGCTAAACTTTATGTATTTCAAAGATAAATATGATAACCTATTAAAAAGGAACTTGTTTGACATTGTTTTTCTATGTCAAGTGATATGATTACGTGAAGGAACCAGTGCTGCCTAACGGGCTAATTAAGGAAGCTGATTGATACTTGTCCAACTAAATGTGTTAGGTAATTAAATAATTAAAACAACCTCAGGAAAGTACGTGGATGTGGCCATAGGTGCGTCCTATGCATGGATGGTCCCGGTTGGCCGGGAACTTTTCTCAAATCATGATGGACAGCCAGAAGATCGTCAAAGAACACGAATAACAAAAGCGTTGACCTAGAGTTATAATTGATCTCGATTTACACTGTTTTAGGGGAACAGAATGGGACTATGCCTTATGGTAGAGAGGTTGAGCTTCACATCCCTCTTGTTTCCCATTCTCCTTGAACCAAGTGCAGTGTGAATCCGCTTTGGACCTGGCATTTCTGCGTAAAGTAGTTCGCTTGGGTTCGACGCTTGTTGCCGTTAGGAAATGACCAATAGGAAAAACCCTAATTCAGGTCGGTCCAAGTGGGAACGGCCGGAATACTTCCACTACGTGGAAAACACGGAAAGTCCTAGATCGCAAACCCCGTAACATTCCATGGGAGTGCCGGGTGAAGCTTTCTAGACATCCTTTCCGATGGACTGCTAAGACGTGTCCTAAAGATAACCGGTGGACACGTTACAGTTGGTATGAGAGCGAACCAACGAAGGATTTGTTATTATGAAATCTTAATAAGATAAAGTAAAGCAAATGCTGCTGTCCAAACATTTCCTTACTTTCTATGCTGTCTTGCAGAACTATGAAGCATGGAACAAGTTCTTAGTGTTCCACGTCATGTTTATGACTGTGATGCATTCCCCACATTATCGACAAAGGGTTGAGATGATGAACATCCTAGAGCGTATCTATAATCCATCGCCTTTGTACATGGAATGAAGATGGATGGGTACCTCAGGAATCTACTATATAGCTGCCCATCGGTTTGCATACCTACAAGCCAACCTAAAGAGGATCAAGTGGTTGGAAGACCTAAAAGTCGTGAAGCTGCTCATTTTTGTGGAAGCTCACGTAAATTCAACTTTACATATTCGAGGTTAGAGGGTTGAACTGAACTCATATGTATATGAGGAAGTAACCCGTGTAATCTCCGCTGATAGGATTAAAGTGTTGGGGCATCATGAGAAGAATGGGTTCCAAAGGAAAGGATACGCTGAGCTTCCAATGATTTACTGATTCCTGAAGATCCATGACCCGAAACCATACTATTATACAGTTCCTATAGATAAATGTATTACAACATTATTCTCCCCAAACTAAATGTAAACAGTTGGCTTATCATCGCAAGAAATGTTGTATTCTGAAAAGGGCTATGCCCATATAAATACAAATAAGACTTCTTTTTATCAATGTCTGATTGTGCATGAGAATTGATAAAAAGTTAAGTGGTTAGATTGCTTGGTTGATAGCGGAATTGAAAATGAAATATGAATCGTAACGATTATCGATTAATAAAGAAACCTTTATCCAGGCACAACCCCAGGTACAAGTTCCCAGTTCGCCTCCTACATCAAGTACTGCTGTAATCCAGGAGAAGAAATTTCTTCTCAAGTAGATTAAGCCGCTCGAATTTGATGGGAGAGGCAGGTTTGTCCAAGTAGATGCTGAAATTTGGATTGAATCCATGGAGGATTACTTCGAAGCAGCTGGTACTACACCCGTAAATCAGGCTATGCTCGCCAAGCTAAAGCTCACCGGCGAAGCCAAGCTTTGGTGGAAGCAATGGTGTAGGGATCAAGGGATCGCGAAAGGATCCGTTACCTGGAAGAAGCTGAAGAAAGCCGTTCAGGGAAGATACTTACCACTTGCGTATCGCACGCAGAAAATGAATGAGTTCTACGAGCTAAAACAGTTGGGACTCACTCTTTGACGTATACTACTCCAAATTTGTCTCACTTCTTAAGTATGCGCCACAGATGGACATGACACAGTAGGTGTCAAAAATTTGTGCTGGTTTAAACCCACCAGTAAATACCCGTCTCGAATCGATGCGCCCATCAGATCTTCAAGACACACTCATTCGAGTTGCCCCTATAATTCAAGAGGTGCAGTCTAGACCAAGAGGTAACAAAACTTGGTCTTATAATGACCCAAACAAAGGAGCATTCAGGCCTTAAATGAAGAGAGTTCAAGGTCAAAATCAGGGACAAAGAAAGAAAGCAAGAACTAATAACGTCAACAACTTTGTTCCTACTCAAAGCAATGGCCGAAACCTCCGCTATTTCCACTGCAATGAGCTCGATCACTTCAAGAGGCAATGTCCCAAACTTGGAGGAGGACATCGCCAAGCACCTTTCCAAGGAACGGGCCGTAGTCAAGGAGCCGCTACCTGAGGCAGAGGAAGAACCACCTGCGTCGCCAATAGACAGATGCGCGAAGAAGAAGAAGATCCGACCATGGAAGCAGAATTTGAAAGGGCGACAGCCCATGCCATTCTTCACAAGAAAGGCCCGAATCGCCAGTTCTTGGTGATTCAGACAGCGTCGAACTATCAAGGTAAAGGTTTCAAGACCTTGATTGATTGTGGCAGTATACATTCCTTTATCTCACCAGCTTGTGCAAAAAGACTAGGAATAGCCACAGTAGAAGCACCTATCTTGCTTGTGGAATTGGCAAATGATCGTGAGGTTACTTGTACCAGGCAAACTGCTAAGGTGGAATTCTTTCTGGGAGGAAAGAAGACTTCAGTCAAATTCAGAGTCATGAATTTAGGTATCCATGAGTGTCTACTCGGAATGGATTAATGATTCCCACATTCATTGTGGAAAGGGCCAAATTTCCTTTCGAAACTTTGAGGGGGAATTGGTCACAACTCAAGGAGAAGCAGGGGAGCCAAAAATTCAATTGGCCAAAGCATCTCATATTATAAAGGGAGTCAGAAAAGGACTACCTGTCTACTGAATTAAGCTCAACAAGTTAGATCAGGAGTCTAGTGAAGGACCTTCTTGGCTAAAGGAATACGCGGATGTATTTCTTGAAGAGTTGATAGAACTCCCGCCTCAAAGAGAAGTGGATCATGAGATTAAGCTAGTGCCAAGAGCTGCGCCAATTGCAAAGTGACCTTATAGGATGTCCATACCAGAAGCAAATGAGCTAAAGGAACAACTCAAGCAACTACTAGATTGGGGCTACATCCGTCCTAACAGTTCACCATGGGGAGCTCCAATATTGTTCCAGAAAAAGAAAGATGGAATGCTTCGACTATGTATTGATTATAGAGGGATGAATCAATCAACTGTCAAGAACAAGTACCTTTTTCCTAGAATAGATGAGCTTCTTGATCGCCTTCAGGGTGCAAAGATCTTCTCCAAGATTGATCTCAGGTTGGGTTACTATCAGATAAGGATCAAGGAAGAAGATATCCCCAAGACGGCCTTCAATACAAGATATGGACACTTTGAGTTCCTAGTTATGTCATTTGGACTTACAAATGCGCCTGCCACCTTCAACAGGTTAATTCAGGATATCTTTAGGCCATATCTTGATGACTTCGTGCTCGTCTTCTTCGACGACACTTTAGTCTATTCTAAACAAGAAGAAGATCATGAACCCCAACTTCGAGTTGTCCTTGAGACAATGAGTTCACATAAGATGTATGCTAAGATAAAGAAGTGTGCATTCTTCAAATGTCAGATTGAATATCTGGGATTCATAGTATTAGCAGAAGGAATCTCAGTGGACCCAGCCAAGGTCAGAGATGTGCTAGAATGGCCAATACCAACAGCTCTGCCAAAGAAATATGCAGCTTTCTGGGATTAACAGGATGGTATAGGGTCTTCATAAAAAACTATGCTTTGATTGCAGCACCTGTGAGACGGACTTACTGAAGAAGAAAACTTCCATTGCATGGTCAACTCCCAAACAAACTAGCTTCGATAGGTTGAAGCAGAGTTTGGTATCAGCACCTATCCTGAAACTTCCACACCTCAGTAAGGAGTTCGAGGTAGTAACTGATGCTAGCGCACTTGCCTTAGGATGTGTGCTCATGCAGGAAGGTCACCTTGTAGCATACTCTTCAAAGAAATTGAAGAGTCATGAGAAGAATTATGCTATGCATGATCTCGAATTGCTAGCTGTCATCCATGCTCTAAAGCTTTGGAGACACTACCTATTGGGTAACAAGTTTACACTAGTAACTGACCATAAGAGTCTCAAGTGGATCTTTACCCAGAACGAGCTCAACAAGAGGCAACGTCGGTGGGTTGAGGTGCTGGAAGAGTATGACTTTGAAATCAAGTATCGACCTGGAAAAGAGAATATAGTTTCCGATACACTCAGTCGCAAGGCATTCCTTAATTCCCTAATCTTGCAGAGTCCATCAACAACTAGATCTCTAGCTACAAAAGTATCTATGCCAAATAATCCAATAATTGAGTTAGCTAGAGAGGATGCATGCCATGATCTAGCCTACCAAATGATGCTAAAGGAGATCTCTATCAAGGATCAGAACCAAAAGCTGCAGGCTAAGTATCATGAATTCTCTATCAATAGTGGACTTGTCTACTATAGAACGAGGCTGTGTATACTGGCAAGTCAGTCACTTAAGCAAAAGATATTGTGGGAAGCTCATGATTCCCCTTTCTCAGGACATCCTGGCCATGCCAAGACTCTCAATGCAGTTAGGAAGAGCTACCATTGGGAGAGGCTTAAAGGTGACATTCTCAAATATGTCACCGAGTGTTTGTCTTGTCAACGTATCAAAGTCGAACATGTCAAGATGATAGGGAAGCTGCAACCGCTTGACATTCCCCAAATGAAATGGGAATTCATCAGTATGGACTTTGTAGTTGGCCTACCCCAAGTTCAGGGAGGATACAACTCCATCATGGTTGTGGTTGACATGCTAACTAAAGTTGCACACCTTATTCCAGTAAAGACAAACTTTAAAGCCTCAGACATTGCAAGATTATTTATCAAAGAGATATTCAAGCTACATGGGCTACCAAGAAGAATCATTAGTGATCGTGATTCTCTCTTCACATCACACTTCTGGAGAGCTATCTTCGAAGCCATTGTATGGTCATGATTGTTGAAGTCCCCTCAACTTCTCAGATCCAACCTTGAGGGTTGAAGCTTCAAGGCAGATGTTGGAAGAAATGGATGACCAAATAAAGTCAATAAGACAGGACATCCAAGCTGCCAAGGATAGACAGAAGGCATACGCGGATTTGAAGCATCAAGATAGAGTCTTCGAAGAAGAAGATGACATGGTCTTCATTCGTGTACGCCCAAAGAAGAGTTCCCTATCCTTAGGAGATTGCAAGAAGCTAAGTACAAGGTATTGTGGGCCATACAAAATCCTCAAGTGCCTAGGACCTAATGCTTATAAACTGCAACTCCCTGAGAACCTAAAGGTTCATAATGTATTCCATATCAGCCTATTGAAGAAGTATGTACCTAATCCTAACCATGCACTTGACGACCAACAAGTTGTAATGCCTAGTCAAGGAGTCCTTGAACTAAGGCCTGACAGGATCTTAGATGTTAGGGAGAGACAACTGAGATCTAGAACCTGGAGAGAATGCCTCGTCCACTGGAAAGATTATCCCAAAGAGGATGCAACTTGGATAGATGAAGACACTCTCAACCATCAATATCCCCAGCTTATCTCGAGATGAGGACATCTCGATTCCTCTAAGAGGGAGAGAATGTAACAACTCTGAAATAATAATACGCAATTCGCATATGGATGCCCTCTTAGGTTAGGATAATTATTTGGGATAATATTTTTTGTTGAATTGGGCAAATTTTTTTATTCCCTCCTTCCCCCAGCCAACTGTCGAGCTGGGGGAGAGGGAGGAAAGGGTGGACACTAAGCTCCTTGCGGGAGCTTGAAGGGGAGGAGACCCATGCGCATCGACGTGTGGGGGAGGGAGGATCTTATCCCTTCCCCTATTTGAATAGGGGCTGTTAGAAAGCTCGAGGAGGGAGGCTAAGGTTGTAAGTCGTGGGGGGAGCCATTATACTGTCAACATCTGACAGAGAGGGAGAAGCCAGTCGACGCTGCCGTGGAGCCATCAGGCCCATGCCGTAGAGGGAGAGGGTGGTCATGAGAGGGAGACGCTGCTACACTAGGCCTGAGCGACAGCAGCCGTGAGGGAGAGAACGCCATCCTACTGGCCGTCGGGAGGGAGGGAACAAGGAGCTGGGCTGCCGTGTAGCCAGAGGGAGTCGCCGCCAGATTGTGAGAGGGAGAGGAGGAGATTTCTGTGCCGCTGCCTCAAGCCCGTACACCGTCCCGTGACACCGATTCCATCACCCTTCTGGCCATCGTCAACATCCATGTGGTTTTGAAATCCCAGAAGCTTCCAAACAGCTTCTTGGAAGCTTCTAAGGGGAGAAGCTAGGGCCCCTTCATGTGCTTCTTCTATGCTTTCCACCACACACACGAGATCTCACTCTCAAGGGCTCAATAAGTCCCCCTTTTTTTCCCCCCTTACAAAAATTTCTTCCCTAAGGCCCTTTTATACCTTTGTCCCCCCCCCCCCCCCCCCACACACACACACACACAAAGAAAAGCCCCCTTCTCGTGGCTTCAGTAAGCCCCACTTTAAAGAGGGTTTCCTACCCCCTTCCCGGGAATTGAACTCCAAGCCGTGGGTTTCCCCCTCCCTCACGAAAAATCCCTCTAAGGCCTTTTCCGCCCTTGCCCTTCTTTTCAACCCCTCAAAAATCCATTTAGTACCTTTTTTCCGTGGAACCCTATTCAAGGCCTTTAAAAAAGCCCATCAAGCTTTTCCTTTGGATTTCCTTCAATCTCCCAAATTAGCCCGAGGCTAAACCCCTTTCCGTGTATTCAATTCACACCGAAGCTTCTACAAAAGGAAGGAAAAAACATTCACAAGGGACTGGTGAATTACAAAGGGAGTTTCGCAAAGCCGCATCCAAGACGGAAAGGCCACATTCGTGATGGCTCCTAAGAAAGCCCAACGCGCAACCGTAGGAGGATCGTCTCCTGGCATCCACGTGGACATCTCACTACAAGTCCAGGTTTTCCTTCCTAATTTTTATTTTACGTTGTTATAATTCAATCGTGCGAGGATAATTTTTGGAGATAGGATGCATATTTTGTCTTAAATACTTAGGATAATTATGAAAGAATTAGCTCACGAGACAGAAAAGTTCGGTCATTAGTATTTTCAATAAAATGAACAAAATAAAGTGAGCAGGAAATTGATATGCATTTCTAGCAAGTAGTTATTGTGCATTTCAATGAACTGAACTTTGATTAATGTCCATATTTATGAAACGGAATTAAGATAGTGCACTTCGTTTAGGCATGGGAGTATAATTTGCATGTCGCATTATTAGGACATACCTTCTTCGCAAATGAGTCATTATGGAAAGTGCTGATAACCCATAGGAAATTGCAAGGCATGAATGATTCTTACGTTGCATAACTCTAGTCAATTATCGTTTCTCAACCACATAATTATTAGTAAAAGACTACTTGTCTTAGCATGAATCTTGTTCGCAAGTTATAAGATGATTGATTATAATTAAGTTATAACCTAACCTATGCTTGATCTTAAATAAAAAAGTTAGGGTTGAAAATCAACTTATGCGTAGACAATGAGTCATGTGGTTATGGAAATAATAGCGTAATTATCTTCAAGAATAGATAGGTTAAATTTGGCATAAACCTAAATACCTAGAAAAACACGGAGTACTCATTTAGAAAAGGGTTAATTCAATGCAACGTATCCCAAGGAGCTAGGCCGGTGGAGACATTTACCTAGTCACACATATTACCAGAAACTAAAACTCCTAAACCCTAAATACTTTCCCACATTCACGGAATATAGGGACAGTAGGACCTACTTGCAAGAAGTGTTCTAGGGTTTTCCTAAGAACCTCTCGCTAAAATGATGAAACTCGAAACCCTAGGACTGACAAGTTGGCCTAATGCCATCAAGAACAAACTATTTCGTGACTCCATTCGATGGCTAAATAGTCCCATAACTTATGCGACACTTGTGCAACAAGTGGTAGAGTCGCATGATCTTGTGATTTGATCACAAGGGAATGGCTAATTCCTCGGAATAAGATTGGCAGATTCTTACGCAAGAGGATGAATAGTCATCCTAATATAGTATCTTTCTTGAGTAAAGATATTTGGTTGGAAGCAAAGGACCAGCCGATAAATTGGAATAACATATGAACTTAAGGTTTTGACCAAGTCGGGTTAATAGGGTACGCCCTAACCCAGGATATAAGGGATCTTGCCAAACCACAGTTGATCCCGGATCGAGTGCTGGATGCATTCGGGAAGAAGGATTCACTCCTTAGCAGTTGGCCAACAATAATGACCAATGGAAATGTTTGTGCTTGTTACAGATTGAAGAGCACTGTTTTGCTTTGTCTGATCAAAGAATTAAAGGATAAATGGATATCTAATGCTTCAGGTTGAAGGCCTGAAGGGAGAGGCAGCTTCAGTTACCCCCAACTGCCTACCTGACCCTAACCAAGGGGGTTGTTAACCATGCTGGGAAGGTGGACCAAACCCGCCGCGAGTGCTACTTGGAGCAGGAGGACACTTGGGTGCCAAGGGAGACTCTGACTGTAAATCCCTCGCCTTCCGGGCCCTGCACAAGAGGCTAACGTGACTCAAGATTGGATCTCAAGGCCCGCATACTAGTCTACGGGCGGAAACTTGGATTAGTGATCCCTATGGATTGCTGGATAGTGTTCGGGCAGATTGTGGATAAGCCTACGGGCTGGACTTTATGTATTTCAAAGATAAATATGATAACCTGTTAAAAAGGAACTTGTTTGACATTGTTTTTCTATGTCAAGTGATATGATTACGTGAAGGAACCAATGCCTAACGGGCTAATTAAGAAAGCTGATTGATACCTATCCAACTAAATGTGTTAGGTAATTAAATAATTAAAAACAACCTCAGGAAAGTGCGATGGATGTGGCCATAGGTCTGTCCTACGGATGGGTGGTCTCGATTGGCCGGGAACTTTTCTCAAATCACGATGGACAGCCAGAAGATCGTCAAAGAACAGAACAACAAAAGCATTGACCTAGAGTTATAATTGATCCCGATTTACGTTGTTTTAGGGGAACGGAATGGGACTATGCCTTATGGCAGAGAGGTTGAGCTTCGCATCCCTCTCATTTCCCATTCTCCTTGAACCAAGTGCAGCGTGAATCTGCTTCAGACCCAGCGTTTCTGCATAAAGTAGTTCACTTGGGTTCGACGCTAGTTGCCATTAGGAAATGACCAATAGGGAAAACCCTAATTCAGGTCGGTCCTAGTGGGAAGGGCCGGAATACTTCCGCTACATGGTAGACGCGGAAAGTCCTAGATCGCAAACCCCATAACATTCCATGGGAGTGTCGGGTGAAGCTTTCTAGACATCCTTTCCGATGGATTGCTAAGACATGTCCTGAAGATAACAAGTGGACACGTTACACAGAAATTCAACAACATGGAAAAAAAAGGTAGATCTATACAGGACTATGTCACCAAGACTAAGACTATTGTGGATCAGCTGGCATCCATTGGCATACAGGTTGAGGATGAAGACATGGTTGCAATGAAATTAAATGGTTTGGGATCTGAATATAAGTTTTTGATGTGTGGGGACCAGCCCATAATGCATCAATGGGAGGCTCCAAGTACTGTGTGACATTCATTGATGACTTCAGTCGCTATACTTGGGTTTATATACTGAAAACAAAGGATGAGGTGTTTGTTGTTTTTGAGTAGTTTAAAAAGCAGGTTGAAAAGGAATTTGATTGCTACATCTGTTGGTTGAGATCGGATACTAATGGGGAGTATGTGTCAAATGAGTTTGACAATTTTTTGACTGAAAATGGCATACGTAGGTAGCTTACATGCAGCTACACTCCACAGCATAATGGGGTAGTTGAACAAAAGAACATGGTAGTGATGGAAGCTACTTAGGAAAATAATGAATGAGAAGAGTATGCCACTCTATTATTGGCTGAGACTATTATGAAAACCATGTATATCTTGAACAGGACTCCCACTGCATGTATTCATGAGATGATACCATTTGAGAAACTGTATGGCTACAAGGCTGATGTCAGTCACATGAAAGTATTTGGTTGTCTTGCTTATGTGTATATCCCTGATGAGAAGAGGAAAAATCTAGATTTGAAAGCACATAAGTGTGTCTTTACTGGATATTTGTAGGAGAAGAAGGCATAAAAATGCTATGATCCCTCTATTCAGGATACATTAGTTAGCAAAGATGTTATCTTTGATGAGATGGCCTCTTGGTATGCATCACTGGCTGCAGTGCCATCAAATATGCCTTCTACACATGTTTCTATAGTTGATTCATAGTAGAGTACTACAGTGACAAGCCCTAGTGGTATGACGATATCTCCATGGAGAGGGAGATTGAGGAGCTCTGCCACACCATCCACTAATACCACTATGTCAGTGAGGGGGAGATATGATGTGGTGGACATCAAAGGAAAATAAAAAGTCATTGATGATACATCTAGTGTGATGACACCTGGCAAGATGACTTCAGGTTATGACTCAGCTAACAGTCTAGATAGTGAGCTTGGTATTCTAATAGTGTATACGCTTGGTACTAGGCAAAATAGGTACATTCTACCTCATGAGAGGGGAATCAAATAGTGCACCACAGCTTAGACGATCGTAGAGAGTCAGGTACCCTATGGATAGGCTGACTTATAGTGGTTTTTTGGCAAAGCATTTTTCTTATACGACAAAGGTGAGAGAGGTCAAAGAGTCTACTCCATTTGCTGAAGCATTGATGGATAAGAATTGGTGCACATCTATGGATGAGGAGATAGATGCTTTTGCTAAAAATAGTACTTGGGATCTTGTGCCACAACTAGAAGGAACAAAGACCATTGGTTGCAAATGGGTCTATAAGATTAAATCCAAGCCGAATGGCAATGTAGAGAGGTATAGAGCCACATTGGTTGCTAAAGGATATGCTCAATAGTATGGGTTAGATTATGAGGAAACATTCAACCCCATTGCCAAGATGGCAACCATAAGAACACTGATTGCATTGATTCCTACTAAAGGTTGGAAATTGTAGCAGATGGATGTAAAGAATGCATTTCTTAATCGTGATTTGGCAGAGAATGTTTATATGGATCAGGTTGAAGGGTATATATGCCCTAATTTTCAGCATTATGTATGCAAACTGAAAAAATCATTGTATGGGTTGAAGCAGGCTCCAAGAGCCTAGCATGCAAGGATCAGTAGTTACTTACAGAGTTTAGGATTTACTATTGGCAGGGCTGATCATAGTCTATTTATGAAAAAGAGACAAAGGCTTGGTAGTGCTCGTCATCTATGTTGATGACTTGATAATCACAGGTGATAATGACTTGGCGATACATCATGTTCTGCATATGCTGAAATATGAATTTGACATGAAAGACTTAGGTGAATTGAAGTATTTCTTGGGTATTGAGGTGATCAAGGTTGACAATGGTTTATGGATAATGCAAAAACACTATGCCATGGAAATACTAAAGAAATATGGCATGGCTGATTGTAAACCACTAGATGCACCTCTTGATCAGAATGTCAAGTTGGACATTAGCATTGGAGCTGAAATTGATGATGTGACTATGTACATGCAGATGGTTGGTAGTCTGATCTACTTGACTATCACTAGGCGGTGAGTTATGCAGTTGGGCTCATAAGTCAATTCATGTAGAAGCCCAAGAAGCCACATTTGGATGCTATTAGATGGATTATGCGGTATGTAAAGTCGATTATAGATCATGGGTTGCTCTATGAGAAGGATAAGGTCCTAAAACTCATTGGTTACATAGATGCGGATTGGGCAGGATGCTCATATGATCGCAAATCTACAAGTGGTTATGCTTTTGGCTTTGCAAGTGGAATGATGATCTGGAGTAGCAATAAAAAACCTACAGTTGCATTGTCTAGTATTGAGGCAGAGTACCAGGGTGCTGCATTGGCAATATGTGAGACTGCATGGTTGCTTAAGCTTATGGCCAATTTGGACATACAGGTGGATACTCCAGTGACCTTGTTATCTGACAATCTCAGTAGTATACTCCTGGCAAAAAATCAAGTGTATCATGCCAGGACTAAACACATTGAGGTACACTACCATTTTATCACAGAGATGGTTATTGTAGGGAGAGTAGATCTCATGCATGTGAAGATGGATGAGCACGTAGTAGATATCTTTACCAAGTCGTTGGGTAAAGATAAGTTCAGTGTTTTTTGACAGATACTTGGTGTGTAGAGGCTGTCTTTCTTGAGCTTATCTTGAGCTTGAGGGGGAGTGTTGAGACTTCAAGCTCATGTGTGTGACCACCGACAGAGTCTTAGCTCTGTCCAGCTATATCAGCAGCATGGGACATTAAATAAGTTGGCGGATTAAGGATATGTGTGGATGGTCTTATAGACTTTAGAGTATTGTAATCACTTTAGTTATATGGGTAACTGAGTATGAAGAAAATGAGTGGAGAGCATATAACTCCTCTCAGTTGCTCCGACCCTTCTCTCTATCTCTCTCTCTTCTAACACGTTAGAGGTTCAGTCTAGGAGATGAAGATACAATGTGCACAGGGGAGTTCTTGATGAGGTTAGGCACATTTTGCACCACATGTAGCCTGCAATCCCAAGGCTCCCTTTCTAGAGGGTTGTCAGAGAGATCTGCGAGCTTCATAGAATAAAGATGTGGTGGACCCACCTTTGTCCTCCTTTCCCTCCAAGAGATTTGTGAAGATTTCTCGATTAAATTCATGGAGGATTCCTACACGCTTGCTGCACATGCACATAGGGTTACTATGATGGCAAGAGACTTTGACACTAGCAGGAGGCTCCGCTACATATATGCTTAGCTACTTCAACCTCCTCCCATCATTGACCCTCACATACATGACATCCTTGCAATCCCTCTTGTCCATCTAGAGATCTATAATGTAGAACCATATCAAGCGTCCCACCCTCTCAATACAAGGTCACATAGAGGGCATGGATCGCAGATTTTTGTTGAGAAAGTTTTGAAAGAACAACCCTAGCCCCAAAAGCCCCAATTTAAGCCAGAGCCTCAATCCCATCTAGAGCCCCAATAGCTGGAGTCCTAACATCCCCAGCCCTAGCCACAATTGAGGCCCTAGCAGCTGGAGCCCCAAGCCCAACTAGCCCGCTAAGCTAGAGTCCATGACCTAGCCACAAGACTTATGAGCTAGCCCCTCTAAAGAGTGCCAAGTTATTAATGACAAGTGCATCATTAGCATGCTCAAGGGAGAGGCGAAGGCTGGCCTCCAAGATTACAAGAATATGCTAACCTCCACTTCTTCTTCTTCTATAAATTGTGGCTTTACCATTCTGGGGGGCGAGAGAGGTTTTATCGATGGACCTGCATGATGTGCAATGCATGCGACATTTTGAAAGCCGGATGACCACGGACACAGTAGTGCATGTGGCAATGATGTAAGTATTCTATTTAATTCTCTTTTGTTTAATAAGTATATGATGAAATGCTTGAGCCTTACTTGCCCAATTATTATTACATATAGGTTCAATTGGCGTCTCTAGTAGAGGAAAATCAAAGACAAGTTTTTGTTCTTGACCCTTTGTTCTCCATTGCATTGTGCGACGATGCACAAGAATTCATTCAACATCTTGATTGGTTCAGACATGTCAAGCTAGATGACACCAAAATCATCTATATGGCCTATAATCAAAGGTATGTTGTGACTATTAAAGAATATCTTTAAGAGGCCTTAAGTGAGTATGCTGCCAATAATTGTTTTTCCGTGTTAACTTAGTGAGCATTGGAGCTTGTTGTTGTATTTGGTCAAGATGAATACAATATTTTTTGTAAATTTGGGGAGATCTAGTGGATTACATGGTCAAGTTAGACAGTGAGTAACCTCAACACTATATTCAATTATCGCATTCTATGTAAGTTCAATGCATTTATTCTAACATCAAGGTGTCTTTGTAGTTGTGCAAAAAAATTTGTGATGATGTATGAGCATTTAGTGTTAGAGGGGGGGGGTTGGCAGGCGCGATGCAAATACAACATTTGTGGTGCCCGTCCAGTCAAACACGTTCTCTTGTGGATGGAGAACTACTCTAAATGCCTTACTTTTATGCAGGTAAATTCTTGATATTCCTAACTTAAGTAGAGTGACCTATTCATGTTTATTTATATGTATACAATGTGCATTGATAGGTAAGGTGCATGTGTTGCTTTGTTTTTAGGACGCTCCATAATTGCAATATTCTAGTGACTCGCGGGGTATACCTTGGTCACTCAACAAGGTATATCGGCTGGCATTGATAGTCAACGGGTCCGAGAAGGTAGCGCTAGGACAAGTTAATGAGTGCCAACAATTGGAGTGCCTTGTACAACAAGAAGAACTAAATCATGCTGCTACTATAAGGCGTGTAGAGGCTATGCGACAATTTGAAATAGACCAAGCAAAGGTGAAGGAGTTTGTACAGGTGAGAAGGGCAGTCGAGAGGGAGTGGAGAGAATAGTTGGAATAGGTAGCATGGGATGACATGGAGGCTGTCCAAAGGGAGCACCAAAAACAATCCCCTCCACGGTGCTAGGGGAGTCAACAGAGGGGGAGGCAGAGTGGGAGGGGGAGAGAATCAACTCATTGACTTGGGGAAGTTATTCTCTGCATCACGTGCGTTCATGGTCTATTTTTAAATATCCTTATCTGTGAATTTTTCTCAAATAAAACATAACCCTTTTCTATTGAATCTTTAAATAATTCCTTTATATTACACCCTTATGTATGTAAAAAATGTATAAATACGGTATTTTTTAAATACCTTATTTTGAACCCACGTGATGTACACATATATTCATAAGTAACTTACCCAAGCTCATTGATAACAAAAGCAATAGACACTAGCTTTGGAATATCAATTTAATGTATTATTGTTCAAAAGCATGTATTATACATTGGGATGATCATAGTTATCAAGTTTACAGTGTATCGTCAATTTGAGAGGTTTTCTCTTATATTCTAATCCAATGACCTTGCCTCCATTTTGCAAGTCCTTCAAGTGCATTTGAATTTTTGAATGCTTCAATTTTCTTATCTTTCTTTATCCTAGTATCTCGTACTTCTTGTGCAATGGCTAATGATTTTAATTCCTCTTTTTCCCATAGTATTTGTAATATCCTTCTATAAAATCATTGGAATAGCTCGCAAAGACTGTTGGCTTTTCTACTACCGCCACCATGTTGAGTATGCCTGAAATATGCATTGATGTAATGGGACTTTTCCATGCCTCGAATGCTCCAAATACTTGGATCTCCATACTTTTCAATGAAATTTGGCATAGTATTGTATATGATGTGTTGCAAATAAATGGTTAGTCTATGAATAATGTTTAGTAGACACTGACAATTTTATACTAACATGTATGAAACCAAAGACTTGTCTTACCATGTAGTGTGTGAAATTGATGTCTTCCCATGCTTTTAGAAACTCTTTCTTGAATAGATCTAGAGTAGTTTGAAACATCTTCTTGTTTGTATTTTTCCATGTCTCCTTATCTAGCATCTGGAATATGATATCCGCATCACACCACACTTCTGCCTTTGCATGTCTTGAAAGAGGTTCTTAATCCTTTGCTATGTTGTGCAGCCTTCTCCATTGCTCAAATTCAATCACACTTATATGCATCCTTTTGTAGTAATTTCCAATTTGGTAAGCTTTTGTCGCGTGTTGTTAATGGGTCTCGAGAGAAATTGTCATGCCTTCATGCCTCCAAGAGAAACTTTTCTTGGTATGTCTATTTCGTTGATCGAATTTTTTAAATCATGCACGATTTGTATCTCTCCTCCATGAAGCTTCATGTCTACCAATAACATCTCAAGAGTGGCAATCCCCTTCTTTCGTTCTATGTGGTTCTTGATCTTCCAAGAATATCCAATGTATAGGTTGACAAGCTTCTCAATCACTTGACAAAGTGCATGCATTGTACATATATATACATTCGATAGAGGTATATCAAAGATTTCTTTGAAATCTTTGTTGAACTGATGACAATTAGGCACCTTCTTCCACCACTTTTGATCAAGTGTTTTTTCATCCTCCATGCAATATAGGCAAGGAAGGGTGAATGGGTCTTTGTTACAACTATATAAGCACTTTAGAGTCTTCAAGTTTGATGCAAGATGCCAAGTAACTTGAAAGTTGCCCTTGTTTGGAACCAATAGTGTCTTCTGTTTTTTCATTTGAGTATTAATAACATTTGGTAGTGGAGTCTTCTGAAAGACCTATTCCAATGCTTCATAGTTCTCTAATACAACCAAAAATGTCCCAAGCCACCATAAATTCATTTTGGACTGTACACTAAAGTAATGGGGATCATCCCTTGGCATGTTTGCCATTGCCATGTCCATCAATGTAATGGCTACCCTCTCCATCTTAATGTCTTTCAGAATCTGACATTCATCCATCTTTAATGTAAAGTTCAATATGTCATTTGTCTTTGCATGTGAGATGTTGTAAAACTCAACCATTCGAATCTGTAGTATCTCCAAATCCATGAAGATATTCTTGTATACTTCATAGACAACCAAAACCTGTTTTGCCTGAAATTCTCCATTGATGTGATAGGGCTTTCCAACATACTCCTCCTGCTTTAAGTTAAGATATTTTTGAAGTCTCTAGATTGCTGCAATTGTGGGTAGGAGCTTTGGCTTAATACCATGTGATTTAAATATACTTGTAACCTCTTTTTGTAAGAAACCATAGCCATTGCAACTTATACCACTCTCATCCATGGCCCTCTGTATACCCTCCACAGAAACTGTGTTCTAGCTCATAAATCACTCGACAACTTGCCTTTGCACTACCTCAAACTTCTACTCATGTATGAGTTCTTGTGCAATCTTTGGGTTGACAAGTGGCTTAAGTAGCTTTGCAAGGTTGACATTGGGGTTACAATTTTCCTTGTTTGGTTGTAGCACATCTGTAAACAAGAGGGACAATGTAAGGCAAGGAGACATAATAACAAAAAGGTACATAATAGTAATATAAGATATTTCTAACGTGATAGACCTTATTTGTTTCCTCATACCTCCAGAGCCCACCTTCAAATCCTCTATGTTCTTTAGTTCTCATTTCCTTTGTCAAGCAACATTTGATTTTGTCTCAAAATTTGCAATTCCTTGTTTAGCCTTTCTATCTCCTATTGTTGGGCTTTGATCTTTTCTTCTTAGAGGTTGCATTCTGCCTTTAAGTTATTAATGGTTCTGCTCTTGATATCCATCATTGTACTCTCCATTGCAAGTGTTATAGAGATAGCTTTGCAATAGCCAAGAAGGCCATTCTTGCCATATCCGACAAACCTAAGAAGTCGAGATTGAAAAAGGTGGGGTGCTAATAGTGTGAGGATATTTGGGATAAAGAGAACCATCACACCAAAGGTCGACATGCCTTTCTCCTCCCTCATGTAGTTGTGTCTTCACTATTTCTGAGATGTAATTTCCTCCCCTCCTTTTTTGTAATGGGGCATGAAAATTCTGTACATCTATGTGGAGGTGATACTTGGCATTGGTGTTGAAAGAAGGTTGTTTCATGTTTGTGTCCACCATTGCACCTATGTGTGGTGGATTTTATGAGTTTGTATCTACCATTGCACCTACGTGTGGTGGATTTTGCACCATTCCTCCACAAGCGGGAAATGCTTTAGAAAAAACTCACTTTTCAAAAGTTTTGAATTTGGGGCATTTAATGATGTTTCTTTCAAGAAGTAGATTCAGTATCTCAACCATTTGGTACAGATGGGGAAAAATTTTGGCCCAAAAATGAGAAAATGTGCTATTTTTCTAGAGAGAGAAAGTTCAAGGTTGTATTTTCTTAGAGGGCCCATTTTTTACCACTAAAATTCTCTAATGTGTTAATACACATGGCCCTCTTGATGTAACACGATAATTCGCAAAATGACCATTCGGTAGCGTAGTGCTAAAACAAGCCCTTGGTCATGACATGACTCTATTGAAGCATAAAACTGACCAAGGATAAGGGCTCCTTAAGCCTTACACTAAATGCATCAGGCTATTGGCTAACCCCCTATATAAATAGCAAGGGGTGACCAACAAATATGATGATAAATGATCCAATATATCCATGATAGAATAGGAAGCTGCTCAATTGCTACCTAGCTCATGACCCAAACTAGCCATCGGTGACCAAAATAGGGCATGTCAAGAAGACCCCAAAGTAGTCCTATGCTAATATTAGAAAGTAATTGTAAGTGCTCCCCCTACACCACAATTGGAAAACATATCTTTAATGAAAGCATAATTGGCTAGGGAATTTGCAAAGCAATTTCACCATCAAAAAACTAGTTGATAAGTCATCGTGTCAAAAATAAGCAACATATCTAAGGCTGCACGATGATACATTCGTAAGATGGGATCCCACACTATAGGTCCCATTCAACTAGTTGATCACTAATTGCATGTCACCTTTTTCTAATAATCGTTCAATACCACCACATCAAGCCACATTTAGCCCCATAATCAAGGCTATGTATTTTGCCATATTATTAGTAAAAGAGTGTCCTAAATATACTCCCATTTTTTTAACAACCCTACGTTGGGGATCTTTAATGACCACACCAATACTTGAATGTTTAACAGGTCCCCCTAGAAGCTCTGTCAAAATATAAAGTATAGACATAGTCTTCAGTGATAGGCCACACCATACTGATTAGCTCCTTTCCTGGTACTAAACTCGATAGGAATGCTCATTAGAATTTTTGGACAATCGTGATAGTAGCCTTGAACATCTTATGTGAAAGATCCATCTTGCCACTCAAAAACCTAATAACCTTTACTCCACTAGATCACTTGACCTTGGTGGTAACATTGCTCTAAATACGGATGCTTAAGATGAGAAATGATTCTTCCCATCTGATTGTCTTGGTAGCTACTACAAGTTGAAGCTTAATCATGAAGGACCTGCACAGGCACCAAGTCCTCGAGGTCAACCCTTACACACAATAAGGCTTAATCTTATTAGAGTTAACTTTATTTTTAAACTCTACCCCTTGTAAATTTGTTAAAAGGGTTGTAGAGCCATTATTTCCTATACATACAATTTTTTAATGACCCATCCCATTTGGGTTCAATTGACCCTTAACAATTTTATATGTCATAGCTTGAAGATCATTAAGTGATTTCATTCTCTTATTTTTTACCTCTTGATGTAATAAAGCCTACAAGAATTTCATCAAGATGGGCAAGGTAAATAAATATTTCTTGCAATGCTTCTATCTCATCCAACGAATGATTGAGAGCAAAATGCACAGTGGGCAGCTCTATTTTCAATGGTAAGACACACTCTTTCCCAAACACCATCTTGAATAGGGTGTGGCCTGTAGCTCTTTTGAATATTGTAATGTAAGACTAGACCGCCACATACAATTTATTATCTCAATCTTGCTTGCTTTTAGACACTATCTTGGATAAGATCCCTACAAGATGTTTATTCATACTCTTAACTTGATCATTTGCTTGTAGGTTATATGGAATAGTTTTATTGCATTTAATATTTAGAGCTTTCCTCAAGGCTACAATAACCTTATTTGGAAAGTGTATCCCTTGATCAGACACTATCTCCTTAGGTGGACCAAAATGGCAAATAATTTGCTTCATAATGAAATTGACAATCTCCTAAGCATTATCCTTCATTGTTGCTTGAGCTTCATACCACTTTGTAAAGTAGTCCATCACTACAATAATATAATAAATTCATGTAGTTGATGAAGGGTGTATTGATTCAACAAAATCGATACCTTATGTTTTGAAGGGTAACGTAACTAATATAGGGTTTGGTAGCCACTTACGATTCTCCCTAGCATTGTATCTTTGACACACATTGTCATAAAAGAAAATACCTTGATATATTTGTACTTTGGAATCATGCTAATTCCATACCTTGTAATTTCCAGCCCTTGTAAATTCAGCCCTTGCCTATGTAAATGTACCCTTAACTTTGGAGAGGAGGAGTTAGGATAAAGAAGGAAAGAGGCTAAGAAAAGACATCTTTTGGCTCATTCACAAAAACTTTAATGTTCACTTTCTTGATGTTAGCTTCCTTTTTGCTAGATGAAGCATTAGCCATGGCTGTCATGTATTTTTGAAACTCTCATCATTAATACATGGCAAGATGTCTTGGTGCAATAGTTCTTTTGTTATTTTATGTCTATTTCAGTTTTAGTTAGATTTCTTTTCTTGGTTGAATGTTTCATTAAATTGGTATTAGAGCATTAGTTTAGATCCTGTCAGAAGTCATTTTTATGCAATAGATTTAGTTGTAGTGACTAGGGAGTGAAAACCGCAATTAAAATTCAATCGTCACAAGAGTTAGTTTTTCCATAACCGTGGCTTGACATGGAGAACTCTTACAAACCATGACTAAGATGGAGGTTCTTGGCATGAACCAGTGGACAATGGTGGGCTCCAACCAATTTGGCAGGTCGTGACCAAGATTTGGACCAAAATTGGGGTAAGTTTGAAGAGAATGAGGGTTACATGACTTAGTGGAGCTTAAATTGTGATTACTTTTCAAGAACAGGGGTTTCTTCTCTTTTCCTACAAGTTTCTCTCATGGAAACCATGGAAATCTCTAATCTTACCTTCAAGCCATGAACTCTATCTTGCCATTTGACTTCACAAGCATCTTCCCTACCACTTGAGCTCTCTATGGAGTACCATATTTGAGGGTATTACTCATTTTTTCAATCGTGGTATATGAGTATACAGGTTGCATGATCTGTGCCTGATCATACTCATGCCTCACGAGTTGAAAATTGGAGCTAATAAGCTCTAGTTAGGCCATACCAAGCTCCTACTTCCTTTGGTAGTGGGTCTCTTCCAAGCTTTGATTGAGGTTTTTTCTATCTTGAATCTTTTCCTCTCTCATGAAACCCTAACATGGATAGTTTTGGACAGTAAGCTTATTTTCTCAAATTTCTTATCAAGATCACGGGCTTTTTGGTCAGTTTTACTTCCTAAAGCCTCTACACAAATGATAGTACCAACATTGCATGGATTTCCCACCATTATGGAAGAATGGAGTGGATTCTTGAAGGATTCATGGAAGGGGCAAAAAATGTCATTTGAAGGAAAGGAATTATTGGATTCTCTTTCAAAATTTGAAGTTTCTTTGAAGCCTACTTCATACAATGAAGAGTAATCAACATCTTCAACTTAAGTGGCATCTCTATTGAAGCCTTCTTCATCAAATTTTGGGTCCAATGGTTCATGGGATCACTCTTCATGAAGATTCTTGATCAAGAAGCTGGATATTAGCATTGGAAAGCTAAAATGGGGATTTCCTGGATTAATAGAAGCTGAAGTCAAGCTCTATTTGCTGAAGCCAAGTTCTATTTGTGGGAGATTCCTTCATCAACAACAACACTCTTCTCCTACTAGCTTAAGAGGTACTCTAATCATTTTTAATCTATCTTTAAATCCTCTTGCTGAGCTAAGTCCAATTGATGAAAGAGAGATTAAAATGATAAAGAATCCCATCCATTCTATCAAATACATTTCATGGGAAATCCATAGAGCTATTTTAGTGATTGATCATTGCATAATCACTCTCATTCACTGTCTCACTCACTGACATAATCACTTCCAAGTGCCTCAAATTCTCATTTCATTTACCTAACCCTTATATTGAATTGTTTTCTCTTTTTGTTTCATTGACTTGAGTAAAAGTTTACCCAATGGTAAGTGGAATAAGAATTGTTAAGCAATGAGTCATTGCTAAGCTTATCCCTTACCTATTCCCATTTCAATTTTAGCCTATTCCATTCAAGTTCTTGCATATCATAAAAGGGGCAATCAAATTCTTTTCATTCCATGCATTTTATGCTGATTTTTAGAGCCTAGCATTTAACTGCCATGTATATACCCACGAGGAAAAGTGGATGCCGAGCGAGTTGGTAGGACAAAAGAGAGGTGACCCTCCCCTACTGACAAGGACCCTGAAGGGGAGCACAAACCGGCTTGAGAGGGAAATTTGCACACCCCTCAAGTCTCAAATACCACACATTTAAAGTTTAGGTACAGGTATCACTCAAGGGAACAAGAATTGAGTTTTCAACATGGTATTTTTTACATTGGATCAGCATTGAGGTTTTGGGATAGGGTATGCAAACAAGGTCCCATTAATATTGCACTCTATAGTGGATTATTCAACCATTTTGGTTATTGCAGAGGGTATTTTTAGCTTTGGTAGATGTATGGAGTTTCCTTACAGGTCTACACGGTTGGTACATGCATGAAAATTGAAGGTAGAAGTCACTAAATGATCAAAACAGAGCATTCACTCATTGCAGGAATTTCTAGACAGCTATAATAAACTATTTATAAATTTCTTTATACTCAAGTACTTTCAACACTTGATAGTTCGTTAGAAAGGGGACTTCTCAAGCTTCAAGCAGAGCCAAAGAGTTTGTTATTTGAAGCACTAGAACTCGAGATATTTGATTTTTTCTTCTGCTGTATATACAGGACAGTAAGTTACTCATGGCAAGGAAAAAGAAAAAGGATCCTATTTTGGAGACCATTAATGAAGAGCTAAGAGAATACCAACATGAGCATGAAGATGAAACCCCTCAAGAAGCTATATGCCACAGGCATTATGAGAATGAAGAGGTTAATGTAAGCTCCACTCATTCTCCTATCAATCAACCAATGAATGGAGTTGAGATGTCCCATGCTTCCATGAACTCTAACAGCCTACAATAACTCTCAAATGATATTAAAGAGATGAAATCAGGCTTTGATGGTATGAGGATGGGTATTGACAAGTTAGTGGCTATCTTTAGTGAAAAGATGTTGCCTACAGCTGGTCCCAATGTTCCAAACCCTCCTTTGGCTGAAGAGCAACCCAAAGCCTCTACTCCAAAGGTGGTAGGAAAATTTGAGATTGGGGAATTATCAAAGTCTAAAAATTTTATACAGCCCACTTCATTTTAGCCTCAGTCCCATCATTCAGAGACCTATTCTCAACCACATGGGCAAGATCCACACGATAGGGTTCAAGCAAGCTCTAGGCATGAAGAGGACATCCACGATTGCAATCCATTTTATAAACAATTCTATCCTCAACTAAATATTGGTGTGCATGAACAAGGGCATGTGAATTCAGCCCCAAACTCCTATGGACAGCAACAACAAAATCCTCATACTGAAGTTCAGGCTAATAGTCCAAGCCCTTTATCCAATCATGGTTGGCCTCAACAAAACAATGGGCAACAACCACCATTTAATACTCCTATGTATGGACAATATCAAGGGTACCATGGACAACCTTCCAATATGGGTAACACTCATTTTCAGCCTCAAGGACATTATTTCTAGCCACAAGGTTATGGTATGTAGTATGGACAGCAAACCCCATATGCACAAGGAACTTGGAATAATGAATTCCCTAGACAAGGCTCATTTGGTAACTCTTTTGGTCAGCAACACCATAATGGACAGGAACACCACAATGGGCAACCACCTCAATATGAGAGAGAGTATAAAGAGAAAATTGTCATGTCAAATTTCAAAGGAGAGAATCCTTCACCCACAGAGTTGGAGGAGTGGTTTGACAAATTGGAGATGTACTTTTCCCTTTATCCAAGGCCCAAAAATGCCAACGTAAAGTTTGCAGCTCTTCATTTAGAAGGCTATGCACATACTTGGTGGAGATATATGACAAGAATTGGGCATGACTTCTTATCCTAGAAAGCACTAAAGAATGCTATGATTGAAGTCTTTGTCTCTCCCATTGAAAAGGAGCGCTTGGAAAAGAAATGGTACGCCCTTGAGCAATGTGGTCTCTCTATTAGAGAGTATTCAAATCATTTTTTAAACCTCTTAATGTATGTTCATGGAGTCTTTGATAGTGCCAAATTGAACAAGTATATATTTGGTTTGGAGTCTACCTTATCATCCAAAGCTGGAGCCATGAAGCCTACATCTTTGCAAGCTGCCATTCAATTGGTTGAGTGTTATGGGAAGAATTACAAGAGTTTCCAGCCAAAAATAGGGCAATAATTTCAGCCTAAACAGTTCCCAAAGACATCATGCCATTATGGGTATGTGAGGACTAATTTTTAGCATGGTGGGAAGCCAATGTTCAAAGCAATACCTATAGCAAGATACCAACTTTCCCCACTGTTTATGGACCAAAGCAGGGTTGCAATTTCAGATCTAATGCTGAAAATAAGTTTGATGGAAAAAGGACTGATATTACTGCCAAAATTTTAGCCCCTATCCAAGGCAATCATGTGTCTAATGACAAGCTCAAAGAAATGTATGCCAAAGGACTATGCTTCAAGTGCGGGGAGAAATGGTCACCGACCATAAGTCCACGTGTAAGGCTAAGAATTTGAAGGTTAGTATGATTTTTTGAAGATGATTTTGATGCTGAACCTATGAAGGAAGTCTAGCACAGCTTGAAGGCTCTACTACTCAAGAAGAGATGCATGGAAATGAAGAGAGTATCCATGACGAGTTTAATGACCCAATGGATGGCTTTCCTTTTGATCTGGACGATCATTACATGAATGATTCTTGGACTGATTTACAACTCTCACTATGTTTCATATCAAATGGCACATGGAGTGGTTCAAGAGGGGACAATACCCTACGCCTCAAAGGCCAAATCAATGGAAGGACTACTCACATACTCATTGATACGGGCAACACACATAGCTTTATTAATTCCAAATCACTCATTGGGTTGAAATTGAGTACACAGGATATGCCTTCTTCCCTAAAAATACAAGTGGCAAATGGAGACTTTGAAAATAGTAATCAATGCTGCCCAAATGTTCCTATTACTCTATCTCCATTGTGCACCACATTAGTGAGTTTGATCACATTAGAAATGGGTCCAATTGACATTATACTTGGCTGCAATTGGCTGAAATATTTGGGTAGATTTACTATGGATCTTAACAAGCTGGAAATGGAATTTCAATGATGTAGACAACAAGTAATTCTACATGGTGTTGAGAAGAAGAAAATAGAGGTGATCAGCCCCAAGAAGATAAAAAAAGAGATAAATGCAAAGGCATGCATGTTCACTATTCTTCTTTCGAAGATTGATGAGGATCAACCCTCTCCTCCTACCAATGACATAGATCCATGTCTTTGCAAGTTGCTGAAGGATTATGATGATATTTTTCAATCACCTACTTCTCTTCCTCCCAAAAGAGAAGTGAATCATCCTATAGACTTGCTGCCCAACACCAAGCCTATTAACAAACCACCATATCACCTCTCCAAAGTGGAACGGGAAGAGATAGAGTGCCAAGTAAAAGAGCTATTAGAAATGGGTCTCATCAAGGCAAGCCAATCGCCTTTTACCTCTCTCGTCCTTCTTGTAAAGAAGAAAGATGGCTCTTTTCGCATGTGTATCAACTGTCACGATCTTAACAAGGTCACTATCAAGAATAGGTATCCAATACCTAGAATAGATGACCTCCTAGATGCATTGAAGGATGCTAAGGTGTTCTCCAAGATTGACTTGAGATCGAGGTATCATCAAATATGCATGAAGGAAGGGGATGAGATTAAAACAGCCTTTAGAACATAAAGAGGCCTCTATCAATTCATGGTTATGCCTTTTGGTTTATCCAATGCTCCAGTCACATTCCCATCTCTTATGAATAAGATACTTCAACCCTAGGCTTGCTATTTCAAACAGTTTTGGTGTTCTTTGATGACATTTTGATCTATAGCAAGAGCAAAGAGGACCATTTATAGCATGTAAAAGAAGTCTTTGATATATTGAGGAAGCACAAACTATTTGTCAAGGCAACTAAGTGTTCATTCATGATAAAGGAAGTTGAATACTTCGGTCATATAGTGGGAGAAGATGGAATCAAAGTGGATCCTAAGAAGGTGCAATGCGTCAAAGAATGGCCTACCCCAACTAATGCTACTTCTTTAAGAGGTTTTCTGGGGTTATCATCTTTTTACTGTAGGTTTATGAATAATTATGCTCATATTGTAGCTCCTCTTACTGATCGGCTAAAAAAAGAGGCCTTCTTTTGGGATGAAATCATCGACAAGAGCTTTAATGAGCTAAAGCAATTGCTTGTTTTAGCACCAATACTAGTTTGCCCTGATTTTTCCAAGACTTTTACCATTTACACAGATGCTAGTGGTAGAGATTTAGGGGCTATTCTGGTTCAAGAGCATGGTGTCATTGCATTTGAGAGTAGAGAATTCGATGATAAAAAGAGGGAGATGCATGTGTACGAGAAAGAGACGCTTGCTATTCTACATGCGATTAAGAAATGGCATCATTATCTCTATGGAACACATTTTAAAGTCAAAAGTGATCATAGGGTGTTGAGGTATTTTCTCTCATAGCCCAACCTTTCTTCCAAACAAAAGAGATGGATGGCTACCTTGTAGTCATATGATTTTGAAATAGCATACATGGATGGAAAGAATAACGTTGTGGTTGATGCATTATCTAGAATGTGGGCATGCAGTTTATCTACAGTGTCTACAATTTATAAGGATGGATAAATGACATCCAAGAAGAACATTTGTTGGATGAGCATACTGTCGAGATTTTACAGAAATTACAGTAAGGACATGATGAAGAATTTCCAAATTTCAAAGTGAATAATGCACTCTTATGGATTAAGGGTAAAGTATACTTGGTTCCTAACAGTAAATTCAAGCTGAAAGTGCTCCATAAGATGCACTCATCACCAATGGCTAGTCATTTGGGTCTTTTCAAGACCTTTGACAAGGTCCATAAAAGTTTTTATTGGAAGGGTTTATGGAAGGACGTCAAGGAGCATGTATCCAAGTGTTTAGAGTGCCAACAAAATAATGACTCCACTTTATTGCCAGCCGGACTCCTTCAACCTTTACCTATTCCTATGGGCCAATGGACCGACATTTTCATGGACTTTATAAAGAAATTACCTACTATTAGTCATGGATGGAATAGTATCTATGTGGTTGTTAATAGATTGACTAAATCATCCCACTTTATTCCAACCAAAATACAATATTCAGCAAGGCAAGTGGGCGATGAGCAATTTATGGAAGGTGTGTTCAAGCTGCATGGTATGCCAATGAGAATAGTATTGGATAGAGATAAAAAATTCATAGGCAACTTCTAGAGAAGTCTATTCTCTTCTATGGGTACTTTTCTCACTCCTAGTACAGCCTATCACCCCCAAACCGATGGGAAAACAGAGAGAGTCAATCACTGGGTGGAAGTGTATCTTAGGCATTATTGTCATGACACACAAGCTTTATGGGATCATTGGATCCACCTTATTAAATTTTGCTATAACAACATGTATCACATGAGCATAGGTATGTCCCCATTCGAAGCACTTTATGGGTACAAAGTCCAAATCCCATCAATTTTGTTTCATGAAGATATCAACCCTCAAGCAAAGGAAGAGTTGGAAAGGATGGAGATGCTCATGAGACAATGCAAGGACAGCATAAGGAAAGCACAAGAAGTAATGAAAGCCTATGCCAATGAGAAGAGAATACATTTGGACTTCAAAGTTGGAGATTGAGTGTTTCTTAAAGTGTCGAAGACACACTATACTTCATTAAAGGGTGGGAACAATAAGCTTGCTCACAGATTTTATGGACCATATTTGGTAGTGGGCAAAGTTGGAGAGCTTGCTTATAATCTCCAACTACATTTTTCCACTAGAATACATGATGTATTCCATGTTTCACAGCTTAAGAAGTATGTTGGACTTGACGTGCAGGTATTGGAAAAGTTGCCACCAATGGATGAAGCAGGACTTGTCATATATGAACCTGAAAGTAGTATTGGAAAGAGAGAAAAAGTGCTCAAAAATCGTACTCTTACTAAGTACCTCATTAAGTGGAAGAGCTTACCTATAGAGAAATATTCTTGGCAACTACCCACTTATATGAATGATTTCCCTTGGTTATTACAGGATGATACATGACAGACTGTGCAGGGAGAGCTTGCTGTGAGATATTACTATTGGCAATAAAACTATCCCAACTTGATCAAAAATTGATTTTGACATTATGGGGTGATATTAGGGATTGTATACTTCATTTCTATACTTAATATGTGTCATTTGGACCACTCTATAAAAATTTATGACAGTTTTTGTAAATCAGGCATGTTTGGACAACAGCCAGTTTACTCATAGTTTGGTATACATAAAGGTCTCTCTTATATGGAAAGTGCTTTCCTATCATATCGAAGCTACATGGACATGATTACTATAATCTTTGGTTTGGATTTGGTCCATTTATCCTTGGTTTTGAGGACAAAACCATCTTAGGATGGGATGGTTTGCCAAAAAAGAAAATACCTTGATATTTTTGTACTATGGAATCATGCTAATTCCATACCTTGTAATTTCCAACCCTTGCCTATGTAAATGTACCCTTAACTTTGGAGAGGAGGAGTTAGGATAAAGAAGGAAGGAGGATAAGAGAAGACATCTTTTGGCTCATTCACAAAAAATTTGTTGTTCACTTTCTTGATGTTAGCTTCCTTTTTGTTAGATGAAACATCAACCATGGCTGTCATGTATTTTTGGAACTCTCATCACTAATACATGGCGAGATGTCTTGGTGCAATAGTTCTTTTGTTATTTTATGTCTATTTCAGTTTTAGTTAGATTTCTTTTCCTATTTGAATGCTTCATTACACACATCACAATGCTTAACATAACTAAAAGCATCCTTGAAGATCAATGGGCACCAATATCCAACACACGGAAAGCTCTTTGGGTAGTAAGCCATCCAACAAAATGTTTCCCACATGCTAAATCATGGCGTTCCTCAAGAATGAATGGTACCTCATTAGGTACTATGCATTGTTCATAAATCTCTTCCACACCTTTCCGATACAAGACACCTGCTATAATTGAAAAGCGTAGCGCTTGTATCTTAATCTTTCTTTTCTCAAAATTTGATAAAGTAGCCCCAAATCCCCCTATAGATAGATAATGCATTATAGCTACATACCAGGAAGGGATGGAAGTTGTATTGATTCTAAATAGACCTTTGATATCACTTCCTTTCATTAGCCAAAATTTTCTATGGATCCCCAAAATCCACAAGGCATTCCACAATAGGTATCTATCACTAACCAACAATAAAATACTATGGAACTACTTTGGTATTAGGCATGTCAAAGGAGAGCATGACGGTGTGGGTGATGTAACAAAAAATTCTCTAACAACCCACCAATTGGATCCAAATGGTACCAAGTTGTAGAATGTCCATGATGTTGCCGAATGATTGACTTGAAAGATGGTCAATGATGGAAAATAAAGGCTTTTTGTGGAGGTGAACATCAATAATGTTAATAATAAGAGCAATGCATACACCTACCAAACAATTAAAAGTACTACTACACTGTGTGTGTTGGGATTCTTTTTCACCTTTTATTTTGGTGTCTTTGGATAAGTGCATTAATATGAGCCATGTGCAACCATGGAAGTTAGATAGACCATCAAGAATTGAATTAAACAACACGTGCAGAGCAAGACGACATGGTCTACACAAGGCAACACAAATAATTTGCTAATATTTTGGAGATTGGAGATCATTTGGAAATTCTAAAGTCTCTTATGAATGTAGACAATGAGGATTGCTACATCGTTCTATGTAAAGAAGCCAAGACAATCCTTGGTGAGGAGATGAAGGATTCTTGGGGCAATGTTTTTTAACATTGAACACAATGGTATGAGGTGTTTACCATATGCTCAATTTCCACAATACAAAAATAGTTATGACTTACTATGGAATTTTCCTATAGTGATGTTGCCTACTACTGATGCTGTAATGAAGGACACCTAGGAGAGAGAAGGAGAGAAGGGAGAGACTGCAGAGAGGAGAGAGAAAGAGGAAGAAGATGAGAGAAGAAGAGAGAGAAAAACTAGCTGAAGAGAGAGAAAGATAGGAAAAGAGAGAGAAAGAGGAGGGAAGCCATGAAAGCTAGGTGGAAGGAGAAAAGAGAGACTTGATTATTGATAACTGATGCCCTAATTGGGTCTCTCAACACCTTATATACCTTGTCAATATAACTGGGTATTCCCATGCTAACCCGTGTCCTACGCATCTATCCCCACTCTTTTACATTCCATCCTGACCCCGAAGGTTTTTGCCCTCAAAAACAAAAAGAGGACTTATGGTTCACAACGAAAAAAAGGGGGGGGGGATTTGCAGAGTACTACTCTGCTCAGCATTACAAAGGAGAATATAGGTATGGGGAAGTACAATCTCATGTGGAATTGGGGCATAGAATTGTGTATATGATGTATATGACATGTGAAAGTTGATAGCATATGAGTTTGGCCTCCAATTCTTGACAATTAGGGGCTGACAAACAGTGGATAGCATGCTGTCCAGAACAGGCCTGCTGGAGAAAACTAGTCATAACTTCCTATGGGCAGCTCCGATTGAGGCGTATGACATGTCAAAACGAAGCTCATGAAGTTTACTTTCAAGCCATATAGATGACACTTGACTGTCATTAATGTAGGGTAAAAACTGTTCTGAAATAGTATGCTGTCTGTAAGTTGTCTGCATTTCAGACTCGAGCAAATTTAGCTACTGCTCAATCAAAATTGCATCCTTAGAGTAGGGAAAGAACTACACTGGTGAAATGCTGATCAGCATAGGGCTTTTCCAAGACCATTCCATTCCCCGGGATCAAATGGATAACCTCCATAATAAGCATCAAGAGCACAAGGGTCATCCATACAAGCATGGATCACCATACTACCACCGGGGTCAAAAGGATAATTGTGATCCAATGCATTCGTTGTATCATAGAAGTAATTCATGGTGCCATCGTGAAGCATTGATGGTGGCACAAGATCCTTACCGACCCATACAGTAGCATGCATTGACTTGTCCATAAACTCATTGGGAACCACTAGGTCAAATCGGACTGGAGCAGATGAGGCTGCAATCAATACAGCATTCAATGCATCAATCCCTAGGCATTTCATGTCCATGAGTTTCACATGCGTGGCTATTACTGGGCATTCAAAGGTAAGGGCCTTGGGCTGATGGGGCATCTGCTCATGAGCCTGTGGCAGTGAGATTCTCTCATCATGGCATCGTTCTTGAGAAGTATCATGTGGCTCAGAAGGATGCGCATGTTGCTTATAGTAATAATCAAGTGGCTGATGATATCGAGCACTCCATTGCTGATAATGATGTTGCTCCCCATGTATATACTCAATTACATTTGCATGATGTTGTCCATGTACATAATACTGTCTAGATGGTTGTCCATGTATGTGACCAGAATGTAGTTCATAAGAACATATATAGTCATCAAATGCATACTACTCAAAATATTCACACTCATCATATGCATGTTGACTATAAGTAGGTGCATGCACTTGCCTTTACACATTGAACCCATGCCAATGGTCATGGTACTCATAATGTCCATGAGAATGCCCATACATGCCTTGCTGACCAAAATGTCCATGGGTGCCATGCTGCCCATCCATTATATGTGGACCAAACTGATTATTAGGGACTTGCTGCCCAAAATTGCTATGTGCATGCTGCCCATTGCCATATGCATGTTGCCCATTGCCATGTGCATGCTGCCCATGTACTCCTTACATTCCATGCTGCCCAAGATTTGCATTGGAGCCATTCCCATGAGTGTGCATATAACTTCCATTACGGGGGAGGAGTTGTGCCAAGGATGGGCTTGAAGGATTCGTAATGGGGGAGGGAAGGAGGGGTTCATCATGTCAGGTGGAAGGCTCACCCATCTCATGAGTGTTATGGGGAAAACCATGGGTACCACCAAGACCTTGTGGGCTACGCCCGTTCTCCAAGGGGGGAGGGTGGTTAGCCTTACGGGGAGGGACATACTCCTTGGGTCAATCCGAGGGGGGGGCAATGGCAGGGACGAGGGAATCCATGCGCTATATGAGTAAGTCCATCTTGTCCATCATCTCGGAATGATGGTGATCTTGGCGGGTTTTCATCTCCCTGTGGCGTTGCTCCATCTCTCGATGTCATTCAGCATGATGGTCTCATGTTGGCATAAGGTTTGGTTGAGCATACATAAGCGGTCTATCTCGGGGGCACCCTCTTCAAACATGTCTTCACGATCCTCCTGGGCTGAGCTAGGATCATTCATTGAGGCACGGGAGTCCCTTATTTCACGCTGGAAGTCCTCCTTGGCCTTTGCTTTACCCTTGTGGACCGCCATCCCAAGTGCAGTCCACCAAACCCCTTGTTAGAGAAATGACAATATCTTGAGCTAGAAAGCTCCGATTGCCAAAATTTTTTATTCAAATGAAATCTCTCGATCTCCTCTACGAGGCTATGTAAAAATATCTTTGACAATAAATGATTAGGGCTTTGCTGTAATCACTTTTTGTGGGCTGACTGTGTAGGACTATTGCCTGTCCCATAGTACCTATGAGCACAAAACTGAGTGTATCTCCCAAACTGTAGGGCGGAATGGGGAGATTTTTAGTTCAAATTGAAGGGGAGGATGCCCTCTTCGAATAAAGATATAGATCCCACACTCCATCACACAAGAAGGCTTTGCTGTAATCAACTTTTGCGGGCTGACTATGTAGGACTGCTGCCTGTCCCACAGTACCTCTGAGCACAAAACTGAGTGTATCTCCCAAACTGTAGGGCAGAATGGGGAGATTTTTAGTTCACATCGAAGGGGAGGATGCCCTCTTTGAATCGAGCTATAGATCCTGCACTCAATCACACAAGAAGGCTTTGCTGTAATCAACTTTTGCGGGCTGACTGTGTGGGACTGACTGTCTACAATACCCTGCAAAGACTCCCTCAAGTAGCATACCTTATCCCAATGGTGAGGAACTTATTCCAGACATCTAGGGACTCAATGGTGGTCCTTAATGCCACATGGAGCCATTCATCCTTTGCATCTATAGTTCTATTGCTGAAACCATTTCCATGACTGCATACCCTGCCCTTCTTGCATGCATCCACCATACATTTCTAAGTGATTCATGACATTACCAATGCATGTGGAGGGCTGTAGACTCAAATGATCAGGGCTCGGGCTATTCCATCAAATGTACCTACACCTGCAATAATTATTTGGGCTGTGGATCACCGGGAGGTGGGCAAAGTTCCCCCCGGGCCGGGTTGTGCACCCCTTCAGGGTCTTTGATGGCAAGGGGGGGTCACCCCTCTTTTGTCTTGCCACCTCGCCTGGCATCGGGCTTTTCCTCACCCGGAATATATATGGCAGGCATTTATTATCAAGCAACCAGCATGATATGCATTTAAAAATTTAAGATTGGGCTTTTCATGATATGCATGATCGATAAGGAAATGGGATTGGGAAGGGGAATTACCTCTGCAATTCAGTGACTCACTGATTGCATGACTTACCCTTCTTACAAATTTTTTATCAATAGGAATCAAACAAGAGCACGGTTAAGGATTAGAGTAAAATCTTGATCAATGGGAAAGAGGTTCAGCTATGCATGCATTCCCAGGGTGTGGACTGAGGGTGGGAATCCCATTGGCAATCATTGACCCAAGCATTTCTTCCATCTCTCTCATCAAGTGGCTGAGCTCAAAAATTGGATGTAAAAGAGAGAGGAAGAACTGATTGACATACCTTGTTCAAGCCATGGGGAAGAGTTATTGGCTGCCTTCTTCAAGAGCTTTGTGGTTGCCCATCTCTTGCAGCTCGTGGTTGTATGGGGGGCCTTCAATGTCGTATGTCCTCCTTTGTTGAAGCTTGTGGCTGCTCCTAGTATTGATGTCAGATCTCAATGACACAACGTGATTACCCATAAGTGGTGGAGAAGATTACACATAAGATCTGAATATTTGGGCCAAATACTTTCAAAGCATCCCAGGTCTGTAATAAAGTCCCGTATACCAAGCATTATAATGCTTATAAACAAAGCGATAGATGAACTTGAAGCAGAGTTGCAGTCTTGATAGACCAATTCCTAGTGATGCTGGGCCAACTGAACGGATTTGGGGACTTGCATGGTGTTCATTGACTTGTTCACGAGGTAGATGAGTAATCTCCTTTGTGTGTCACAAAAAGAGGACTGTCACATAGACTTTGATGCATCCTTGGATTCGTAGACACCAGAAGATTTTCCCTTGACATTCTGATCTATCAAGTCTTAGAGATCAGGTACTTGACCAACTTCCAAGAAGGCTACACCTCTTGAATCCATCTTCCAATCTAATCACCTGGAACATTTGGCTTTATTGGTCCTCTCAGCAGAGGAATTGTTGGACAGTGGGGAGTCTTCTTTGCAAGGGTTTCAAGTGTGTCATTCCCTTGGAGAGGGCACAGGTTCTAGCATGGGAAAATTGTTCACCTCCAGAATTAGAGAGGAGTACCCAGACACAATGATGCTTACATTTTCTGTTTTCCCCTCCCCAAAAGTTTCTGACACTATTGTAGAGCCTTACAATGCAACACTTTCTGTTCATCAACTGGTTGAAAATGCAGATGAGTGCATGGTCTTGGATAATGAAGCCTTGTATGACATCTGCTTCCGGACTCTCAAGTTGACAACTCCTACATTTGGTGATTTGAATCATCTGATCTCAGCCACCATGAGTGGCGTCACATGCTGTCTTAGCTTCCCTAGGCAGCTTAATTCTGACATGCACAAGCTGGCTGTGAATCTGATCCCTGTTCCTAGGCTTCATTTCTTTATGTTGGGTTTTGCATATTTGATATCTAGAGGTTCACAGTAGTATTGGGCCCTAACTATACCAGAGCTTACTCAGCAAATGTGGGATGCCAAAATATGATGCACCAAAGAAGTTGATGAACAGTTGATCAATGTGCAAAACGAGAATTCATCTTATTTTGAAGTCCAGTGTGTGTGACATTCCTCCTACAGGTCTCGAAATGGCCTCAACTTTTGTTGGTAATTCCATATCCATTCAAGAGATGTTCAGGCAAGTTTTAGAGCAGCTTACAGCCATGTTTCGCAGAAAGTCTTTCTTACACTAGTACACAGGGGAGGGCATGGATGAGATGGAGTTCACAGAAGCTGAAAGAAATATGAATGAATTGGTTTCTGAATACCAGCAGTATCATGATGCTAGTGCAGATATTGAAGTGGATTATGAGGTAAGGATATTTTTTAGTTTGGCACTCTAGCAAGAGCAGTCCTTTCTTATGCTCAATTTGGGCAGAAGAATGACCCCATTGATGCTTCAATGGCAAACACAACTGCCTGCTTCAATCCAAAGTTAGGTGGGTTGGATTCCAGCTTCTAGGGTTCCTCAGAGAGCAATCTGAAGCTCAAGTCTCCATTGTTGGCACGGCTTGTTGTGCATAGTTGCACCCTCTCATGCCTAGGTGCACATGCCCAAGCTACGGCTCCTCTAATGCCGATGAACGAGATAAGCGCTGGGGCCCCGCTTTTCTTTCCAGCATTGGTAAGGTTTATCGAGAAGTTTTGTGGCAGATATCTTTGATTGACGAAGCTAGAGCTGGGTCAAAGAGAGAAGATAGTAGTGGCAATGCAGAAGCAGCACTAGCAGGATCATGTGCAGTCAACTGCGAAGGTACTGTTGTGAGATAAGGCGAGGATGATCTTGGCAATGCAAAAGTAGCACCAACAGGATGAGGCGCAGTCAACTACGAAGGTACTACTGCGAGAGAAGGTGAGGATGATCTTGAAGTTTCTCTTGCAGTGCAGTATGTAAATCCAGTGTCTATACGTGATGGCACAAGTTCTCATTGGCGTTCAGAGCCTGAATATTTTCCTGTAATGACTAGTGGAGATGGACTTCATCACCGAGCAAGGCGAGACCAGAGTGCAGTAGCTAACTTCTTCTTAGCAAGGGCTCCACGTCTTGCTCACTATACACGTGTTCCACAGGTTGACCTTGAGGGAGACTGCTAGGACAGTGCAAGCTCTAAGGATCTTGTAACCTGCTCACGTGGCCTGAAACTTGCCAAAATGGTGCTCTACGTCTTGTATATGACGTCTAGGATCCCTTACACAAGCCATTGCTTCAAGAAGATGAAGATCTTGAAGGCAAAAGAATGAAGTTACTGGCATAGGTTTGCCATGGAGGCTTGAAAGAGAGCTTGGGAAGAGAAAAGGAAAGGCCCCTCTTCAAAAGTAACCCTGACTTAAGCCTTCCCTAACAGCTGTTACCACTCTTTTTACCAAAATACCTTCAAAATTGGCCTGAGCTTGCAAAACGAGCTACCATCTTTGTTTGTCTGCCTCCATTTTTGGTCCAAGCTCCATTTAAGACTCCAAGAAAGGCTGCCATGGTCTGTGTGGTCTTCAAGAAAGCTACCATTAATGCTCCTGCCTGCAGTCCTTGTGGTCCAGAGATCTTTGGAAACTCCCCTACTACTCCTTGTACCTGTGTACATGTGACTCAAAATTCCATGTGACTAGAAAGTTGTAACTGGGTAAAATGAGGGATTAACAAGGACTAAGAATCTATGCTCTGATATCAACTGTAAGGAAAGAGACCTAGGAGAGAGAAGAAGAGAAGGGAGAGACTGCAGAGAGGAGAGAGAAAGAGGAAGAAGATGAGAGAAGACGAGAGAGAAAGACTAGCTGAAGCGAGAGAAAGACAAGAAAAGAGAGAGAAAGAGGAGGGAAGCCATGAAAGCTAGGAGGAAGGAGAAAAGAGAGACTTGATTATTGATAACTGATGCCCTAATTGGGTCTCTCAACACCTTATATACTTTGTCAATATAACTAGGTATTCCCATGCTAACCCGTGTCCTACCCGTCTATCCCCACTCTTTTACATGATGCAATATTGGCAATAAATTTTCCAATGATGCAAGCAAAAACACAAGGTAAAAGAATACATAACATTTTTGTTGTCCCTCTAGAGATGGATAACCACATCTTTAATAATGTCACACTCCTAATTCCTAGCCTTGGAAGTGCCCAATTTGAAGGCTCACCCAAATTACTTTATAAAGAGATTGGAAGGATGTATGAGTGCTTTCTAAGTTAGCTACAATATAGACTTTCTTTGATAGATTTCTTCTTAGTTCCTTATTGCCAAACGACCCAAACATGCAACTCCCAACAACCCCAAATCAGTGCAATTGCCATTGAAGACGATGCCCATTTTTTTAAAGATGATTTTTTGTTGAGAGCGGATTTTAAAGTCAAGGTTTAAGCGCAAAAAGACACCTTGAGAGGCATAAAAGAGTAAATTTTCATGGAAAATGAAACGGTTGCATATCAAGAAGCTAGAGTTTTCCTAGATGCATTTCAACACTAGGAATCCAATACAGGTGTCCATTTGTTAATCAAAGTCCGTTTGACCCTCCATTTCATGGTTGCACGATTTAATGTTATGAAGCAACTACTAGATCCGAAAGTCAAAAAGCATGTGACGGAGGCTAACATGATAGATTCTGACACCAAAAAGCTATTCCTCTAGTTGCATTGCCATTCTGAGATTTTTTGGCCCTTCAACCGGGCCAAAACCACTTGCAAGCTGTAATATTCCGCGTGGGAAAAAAAAAATGGGACTTACGAATTTTTTTTTAATTCCCCCCCTTATCCCTCCAGCCGACTAACGAGCTGGAGGGGGAGGGGAAATAGAAGGAACTGTAAGTTCCTTGCTGGAGCCTGTGGAGGGAGGGAGGACATGCGAGCCGACACGCCATGAGGAAAGATCCTCCTCCCTCCACTATTTAAACGAGGGGAGGGGGCCGCTGTACAGAGGGGGCAGAGCCGTGTGAAAGGAGAGGAGACGACGTTAGACCACACCAGGAGTCGCCGCCATCAGCCGTTGGATGCCGCCGTCTGCGCCAACCCTTCCGCCGCCTGAAGGCCGCACGCCACATTAATCCACCTTCTAGCCAATCATTGGCTGGGGGAGTCAATTTTCCCTCCCACGTGGCCCTTCCAGAAGCTCCTTGGAAGGCTCCAAGGTGGGCTTCTTAAGCCCTTGTTTCCCTTTCCCTCCCTCCTGGGGTTTTAAATCCCCCCCTAAGACCCTTGTTCTCCCTCCCTCCCGGGGTTTTAAATCCCCCCCCCCCCCCCCCCCCAAGCCCCTTGTTCTCCCTCCCTCCCGTGGTTTTAAATTCCCCCCTAAGCCCCTTCTTCTCCCCCCCTCCCGAGGTTTTAAATCCCCCCCCCCCTAATCCCCTTGTTCTCCCCCCCCCCCCTCCCGGGGTTTTAAATCCCCCCCCTAAGCCTTGTTTTTCCCCCTCCGGATTTTAATCCCTCCAAAGCCCTTATTACCCCCCGGGTTTTAATTTTCCCCCCTAAGCCCTTGCCCTTTTCCCCTCCTCATAGCTCTTTAGACTATTCAAGTCACACCCATAGGCCTACTTTGTCCTTAGGCTACCTTGCAGACTTCCATTCTCTTGCATTAATTCCTTCACTCACTTTTTAGATCTTCTTGTGCAAGTGCTCTCTTAATTGAGTTTTGTGTTCTTAGTTTTATCAAACAAGCCGGTGTCCACACACTCCCATGTCCTGAAAATCCAATTCTTCATCATGGCCTCGTATGGTATTCCGTAAGGGAGAAATAACCGTGAGATAAAAGATAGGGAGGGAAGTAGAGGGAGTGAAAAGAGGGAGTGAAGGAGGAAGAGTGGGGAAAAGGTAAAAGAAAAGGAACGAGAAGACATTGGAATTCCAAGAAGAAAAAGGAAAAGGCTATCTCACATTCGAACTACGATGCCGCCGAAGAAAGTCCAAGGTGTAGCTGCGGGAGGGTCATCTCCCGGTATCCATGTGGATATCTCACCTCAAAGCCAGGTTTTTCTTCTTGGTGTTAATTCGGTTTTAAGTCAATCATGCAAATAAAATTTGTTAAGGAAAGATATATTTGTTCAAGTTATTTTTAACGAAGGAGTTAGCTTATGAATGACAATGTGTACAAATTAGCTTTCTTCAAATTGCATCAAGCATTATAAAATTATAGGCAATATTAACCATTTACTATAGTAATATATTCCTAAGGTGTAGAAATTATATCTTGCACCATTAGTCTTATTCCTTTCGCAACAAATCATGGTAAAATGGCTAAATTCATGAAAGGTATTCTTTCGATGCTCAAATTACTAGGAAGTTATCTTTTCTAGTTGCACATCTTAGCAAGGCAACTATTGTTATTTGGCATGAGTTCATCTTTAAAGAAAACGTAAGCTAAATATTAGGAATTAACAAGCATAAAAATTAGATATACGAACTCATTTGGAAAGAAAATGTAATGGGGAATTGCTGGATGACACTCTATTAACACTTTTCCCTTGCTATTTGAGGACTTGGGACTAATAAAGTGTGTATACACCAATTTCTCAGCTAGGCCTTTTGTCCCAAGGAGTATTGTCGTCTTTTATCATCTTGGCATTATGCTATATGCCAAATTAAACTGTATTGATTGGAAAAGTTAATTGTCACAAGGATAGTGAAACCGTGACAAGACGAGTAAGATTACCTTCCAAAAGCTAACCAAACCAATCTAAACATAGAAACATTCATACCCTAAATACTTGACTACTTTCCTTACCGTAAGGACAATAATTTCATAAAGATAAGAAACTAGGGTTTGTCCCTAAATGAAGAAACCCTAGGCCTGACATACGTCAGCTTAAAGAATCTAAACAGATTATTCCATCGCAGGACTTGCGCAACATGTATGAAATCATTTTGTGATTGATTCACAAGGAGAAAAGGAAAAAAAAACCCTCATCAAGGATGGCAGATCCTTACGCAAGTTATCTTGCAAAAAGACATAGTTTTGGATATCCTTCTAAATAAGGAAAGTTGTAAAATAGAAACTAGCATATCTAAGGTACCTTAGGGTTAACCAAGTTGGGAATACCCTACACCGAAATATAAGGGGATCTTGCCAAGTTACAAGACACCTTGAGAACGACTACTTATACACTCAAAAAGGAAAGAACACTTCCTTAGCAGTTTGCCATACAACTGGGTTGATTAATGGAAATGTTTGTGCTTGCTAGAGATTTTAGGGCTCTGTTTGAATTATGAATTACAAATTAAATAAGTACCTATACTTCAGGTTAAAAGCCTGAAGGGAGAGGCAGCTTCAGTTACCCCCGACTGCCTGCCTGACCCTAACCAAGGGGGTTGTTGACCGCGCCGGGAACGTGGACCGAACCCACCGCAAGAGTTCTTTCCGTTAAGCTCTACTTGGAGTAGGAGGACACTTGGGTGCCAGGGGGGGCTCTGGCCGTAAATCCCTAGCCTTCCGGGTCCTGCACAAGAGGCTAACGTGACTCGGGATTGGATCTCGAGGCCTGCATACTAGTTGATGGGTGGAAGCTTGGAATAGTGATCCCTGGAGATTACTGGTTAGCCTTCGGTAGATTATGGAAAAGCCTACGGGCGGAAATCCTTGTATTTCAAAGATAAAATGATGAAATGTTAAAAGAACTTGCTTGATGTTGTTTTTCTATGTCTCGTGATAAGATTACGTGAAGGAACCAGTGCTTAACAAGGTTAATTAAAGAAGCTGATTGTTATATGTCAAATTAATGTGTTAGATAATTACATAACTAAAACAAACCGAGGAAAGTGCGGAGGATGGGCCATGTGTCCGTCCTACGGTTGGGTGGTCCCGATTAGCCGGGAACTTTTCTCAAAAATCTCGAAGAACAGTGGAATGATCATCATCATCAAAAAGAATAACGTGAACGATGACCTAGAGTTACGTCTTACCCGATTTATGCTGTTTTAGGGGAACGGAATGGGACTATGCCTTATGGCAGAGAGGTTGAGCTTTGCATCCCTCTGGTTTCCCATTCTCCTTGAACCAAGTGCAGCGTGAATCCGCTTCGGACCTGGCGTTTCTGCGTAAAGTAGTTCGCTCGGGTCTGACGCTAGTTGCTGTTAGCTAATGACCCCTTTAGGAAAACCCTAATTCCAGTTGATCCTAAGTGGGAACGGCCAGGATACTTCCGCTACGTGGCAGACGCGAGAAGAACTAGATCGCAAAACCCGTAACATTCCATGGGAGTGCCGGGCGGAGCTTTCTAGACATCCTTTCCGATGGACTGCTAAGACGTGTCCTGGATAATACTAGGGGACACATTACAGTTGGTATCAGAGCCGACTAACAACGGAATTGTTTTTATGAGATCTCAATAAAATGAAGTAAAGAACTTGTTGCTGTCCAAACATTTCCTCATCTTTAATACTATCTTGCAGAACTATGAAGCGTGGAACAAGTTTTTGGTGTTTCGGGTCATGTTTATGACTGCAATGCATTCTCCGCTTTATAGTCAAAAAATTGGGATGATGAACATCCTGGAGCAGATTTATAATCCATCACCTTTATACATAGAACGAAGATGGACGGGGTCTTTAGGAATCTACTACATAGCTGCCCACCGGTTCGCTTATCTACAGACCAACCTAAAGAGGATCAAGTGGTTGGAAGACTTGAAAGTCGTAAAGCTGTTCATTTTTGTGGAAGCTCACGTAAATTCGACTTTACATATTCAAGGTCGGAGGGTTGAAATGAACTCATATGTATATGAGGAAGTAACCCATGTAATCCCAGCCGACAGGATTAAAGTGTTGGGCCACCATGAGAAGTATGGATTCCAACGAAAAGGGTATCCTAAACTTCCAATGAATTATCGATTCCTAAAGATTCATGACCCAAAACCCTACTACTACACAGTTCTTGTAGACAAATGCAATACAACTTTGTTCTCCCCAAACTGAATGTAATGATTGGATTATCATCACACGAGATGTTGTATAAGGCTACGCCCATGTAAATATAAATAAAGACTTCTTTTATCAATATCTGGCTGTGCATCAGAGTTGTTAAAAAGTTAATTAGCTTCACTATTTACGAGATAGCTGAATAACGTCAATTATCATATAATAACGTTAAGAAAACTTTTATCCAGGCACAACCCCAGGTACAGGTTCAAATTCGCCCCCTACATCAAGTACTGCTGTGACCCAGGAGAAAAAGTTCCTCCTCAAGCAGATAAAGCCACCCGAGTTTGACGGGAGAGGTAGATTCGTCCAGTCTGATGCTGAAATTTGGATTGAATCTATGGAGGATTACTTTGAAGCAGCTGGTACTGCACCTACCAATTAGGCCATGCTCTCCAAGTTAAAACTCACCGGTGAAGCCAGACTTTGGTGAAAACAATGGTGCAGGGATCAAGGGACTTCATAGGGGTCCGTTACCTGGGAGAAGTTAAAAAAAGCCGTGCAGGGGAGATATTTACCACCTACATATTGTACATAGAAAATGAATGAGTTCTACGAGCTAAAACAGTTAGGACTCACTCTGGACGCATACTACTCTAAATTCGTCTCACTTTTAAAGTATGCGCCACAGATGGACATGACGCAGCAGGTGTCCAAATTTTGCGCAGGCTTAAATCCACCCGTAAATACCTGTCTCGAATCTATGCATCCATCAGATCTGCAGGATGCACTCATTCGAGCGGCGCCTATAATTCAGGAGGTGCAAGCTAGACCAAGGGGTAACAAAACTTGGTCCTATAGTGACCCGAACAGAGGAGCATTCAGACCTCAAGTGAAGAGAGTTCAAGGTCACAACCAGGGACAAAGGAAGAAAGCAAGGACAAATAACGTCAACAACTTTGTTCCTACTCAAAGTAATGGCCGAAACCTCCGATGTTTCCACTGCAACGAACTCAGTCACTTCAAGAGGCAATGTCCCAAGCTCAGCGGGGGACATCGTCAAACGCCTTTCCAAGGTGCAGGCCACGGTCAAGGAACCGCCACCCGTGGAAGAGGAAGAACTGCTTGCATTGCCAATAGGCAAAGATGCGAAGAAGAAGAAGAGGAAGATCCGACTATGGAAGCAGAATTCAAAAGAGCGATAGTCCATGCCGCTTTACACAAGAAAGGGCCGAATCGCCAGTTCTCGGTGATTCAAACACCGTTGGACTATCAAGGTAAAGGTTTCAAAACCTTGATTGATTGTGGCAGTACACATTCCTTTATCTCACCAGCATGTGCAAAAAGATTAGGAATAGCCACAGTAGAAGCACCTACCCTGCTTGTGGAATTGGCAAACGGTCGTGAGGTAACTTGTACCAAGCAAACTACTAAGGAGAAATTCTTTCTGGGAGGAAAGAAAACCTCAGTCAAATTCAGAGTCATGAATTTAGGTATCCATGAGTGTCTACTCAGGATGGATTGGCTTAAGCCTAATGATGCCCACATCCACTGTGGAAAGGGTCAAGTTTCCTTTTGAAACTCTGAAAGGGAGTTTGTCACAACTCAAGGTGAGGCAGGAGTGCCAAGAATCCAATTAGCCAAAGTCTCTCAGATCATAAAAGGAGTCAAAAAAGGATTACCCGTTTACCTGATCAACCTCAATAAGTTAGATCAAAAGCAAGAGTCTCATGAAGGACCTTCTTGGCTAAAGGAATACACTGACGTATTCCCTGAGGAATTGATTGAACTTCCGCCTCCAAGAGAAGTAGATCATGAAATTAGGCTAGTGCCTGGAGCTGCACCAATTGCAAAGAGGCCTTATAGAATGTCCATACCTGAAGCAATTGAGTTGAAGGAATAACTCAAGCAACTGTTGGATCAGGGTTACATCCGGCCTAGCAACTCACCGTGGGGAGCTCCAGTACTATTCTAGAAAAAGAAAGATGGGACACTTCGACTATGTATTGATTACCGAGGGTTGAATCAATCAATAGTCAAGAACAAGTATCCTATTCCTAGAATAGATGAGCTTCTTGATTGTCTTCAAGGTGCAAAGATCTTCTCCAAGATTGATCTCAGGTCAGGTTACTATCAAATAAGGATCAAGGAAGAAGATATTCCAAAAACGGCCTTCAATACAAGATATGGGCACTTTGAGTTCTTGGTTATGTCATTTGGGCTTACAAATGCACCTGCCACCTTCAATAGATTAATGCAGAATATTTTTAGACCATATCTTGATGATTTCGTGCTTGTCTTCTTCGATGACACTTTAGTCTATTCTAAACAGGAAGAAGATCATGAACCTCAACTTCGGATTGTCCTTGAGACAATGAGGTCCCATAAGCTGTATGCAAAAATGAAGAAGTGTGCATTCTTCAAGCATCAGATTGAATATCTGGGATTCATAGTATCATCAGAAGGAATATCAGTAGACCCAGCCAGAGATGTGCTTGAATGGCCAACACCAGTATCCGTCAAAGAAATACGTAGCTTTCTTGGCTTGACAGGATGGTATAGGGTCCTTATCAAAAACTATGCTTTGATTGCAGCACCTCTTACAGACTTACTAAAGAAGCAGGCTTCTATTACATGGTCAACTCCCGAACAAAATAGCTTCGACAAATTGAAGCAAAGTTTGGTATTAGCACCTATTCTAAAACTTCCTGACCTCAATAAGGAGTTCGAGGTAGTAATTGATGCCAGCATTCTTGCCTTGGGTGTGTACTTATGCAGGAAGGTCATCCAGTAGCATACTCTTCAAGGAAATTGAAGAGTCATGAAAAGAATTATGCCACACATGATCTGGAATTACTAGCTGCCATCCATGCTCTAAAGCTTTGGAGACACTACCTGTTGGGTAACAAGTTTACTCTAGTAACTGATCATAAGAGTCTCAAATGGATTTTTACCTAGAACGAGCTCAACATGAGGCAACGTCGGTGGATTGAAGTATTGGAGGAATATGATTTTGAAATCAAGTACCAACCAGGGAAAGAGAATGTAGTTGCCGATGCACTTAGTCGCAAGGCATTCCTAAATTCCCTAATCTTGCAGAATCCATCAACGGCTAGATCTCTGGCTACAAAGGTATCTATGCCAAACAACCCTATACTTGAACTAGCTAGAGAGGAAGCATGCCATGATTTGACCTACCAAACAATGATAAAGGAAATATCTACCAAGGAGCAGAATCAGAAGTTGCAAGCTAAGTATCAGGAATTTTCCAGTGATAATGGGCTTGTCTACTACAGAACAAGGCTGTGTATACCAACAAGCCAGTCACTTAAGTAGAAGATATTATGGGAAGCTCATGATTCTCCTTTCGCAGGACATCCTGGCTATGCAAAAACTCTTAATGCAGTTAGGAAGAGCTACCATTGGGAGAGGCTCAAAGGTGACGTTCTCAAATAGGTCACTGAATGTTTGTCTTGCCAACGTATCAAGGCTGAACATGTCATGATGCCAGGGAAACTGCAACTGCTTGATATTCCCCAAATGAAATGGGAATTCATCAGTATGGATTTTGTTGTGGGCTTACCCCAAGTCCAAGGAGGATACAATTCCATTATGGTTGTGGTTGACATGCTTACCAAGGTTGCACACCTGATTCCAGTAAAGACAAACTATAAAGCCTCCGACATTGCAAGATTGTTTATCAAGGAGATATTCAAGCTACATGGGTTACCTAAAAGAATCATTAGTGATCGAGATTCTCTCTTCACATCACACTTCTAGAGAGCTATCTTTGAAGCTATTGGGACTCAACTCTATTTTAGCACCGCCTACCATCTCCAAACGGATGGACAAACAGAGCGAGTGAATCAAATCATTGAGGATATGCTTAGGGAATACTGCTGTCGAGAGCCGAAGAGGTGGATTCAATACTTGCCATTAGTTGAATTTACCTACAATGCTTCTTACCAGCAGAGCATTCAAATGACCCCTTTCCAGGCATTATATGGTCATGATTGTCGAAGTCCCCTAAACTTTTCTGATCCAACCCTAAGAGTTGAAGCTTCAAGACATATGTTGGAGGACATGGATGATCAAATAAGGTCAATAAGACAAGACATACAAACAGCCAAGGATAGACAAAAGGCATATGCAGATTTGAAACGTCAAGAAAGAGTCTTCGAAGAAGGAAACATGGTCTTCATTCGGGTACGCCCTAAAAAGAGTTATCTATCCCTAGGAGAATGCAAGAAGCTAAGTCCAAGGTATTGTGGGCCATATAAAATCCTCAAATGCCTAGGACCCAATGCTTATAGATTGCAACTCCCAGAGAACCTAAAGGTTCACAATGTATTCCATATCAGCCTATTGAAAAAATATGTATCCAATCCTAATCATGTACTCGATGACCAACAAATTCTAATGCCTAGTCCAGGAGTCCTTGAACTAAGGCCTGAAAGGATCTTAGATGTTAGGGAAAGACAGTTAAGGTCTAGAACCTTGAAAGAATGCCTTGTCCAGTGGAAAGATTATCCCGAAGAGGATGCCACTTGGGTAGATGAAGGCACTCTCAACCATCAATATCCCCAGTTTATCTCGAGATGAGGACATCTCGATTCCTCCAAGGGGGAGAGAATGTAATATTCCGTGTGGGAAAAAAAAATGGGACTTACGGAAAATTTTTTAATTCCCCCCCTTATCCCTCTAGCCGACTGACGAGCTGGAGGGGGAGGGAAATAGAAGGAGCTGTAAGCTCCTTTGTGGAGCCTGTGGAGGGAGGGAGGACATGCGAGCCGACACGCCATGAGGAAAGATCCCCCTCCCTCCACTATGTAAACGAGGGGAGGGGGTCGCTGTACAGAGGGGGTAGAGCCGTGTGAAAGGAGAGGAGACGATGTCAGACCAGACCAGGAGTCGCCGCCATCAACCGTTGGATGCCGCCGTCTGCGCCAACCCTTCCGCTGCCTGAAGGCCGCACGCCACATTAATCCACCTTCTAGCCAATCATCGGCTGGGGGAGTCAATTTTCCCCCCCACATGGCCCTTCCAGAAGCTCCTTGGAAGGTTCCAAGGTGGGCTTCTTAAGCCCTTGTTTCCCTCTCCCTCCCTCCCGGGGTTTTAAATCCCCCCCCCCCCCCCCCAAGCCCCTTGTTCTCCCTCCCTCCTGGGGTTTTAAATCCCCCCCCTAAGCCCCTTGTTCTCCCTCCCTCCCGGGGTTTTAAATTCCCCCCTAAGCCCCTTGTTCTCCCCCCCTCCCGGGGTTTTAAATCCCCCCCCTAAGCCCCTTGTTCTCCCCCCCCCTCCCGGGGTTTTAAATCCCCCCCCCCTAAGCCTTATTTTTCCCCCTCCGGATTTTAATCCCTCCAAAGCCCTTATTACCCCCCGGGTTTTAATTTTCCCCCCTAAGCCCTTGCCCTTTTCCCCTCCTCATAGCTCTTTAGACTATTCAAGTCACACCCATAGGCCTACTTTGTCCTTAGGCTACCTTGCAGACTTCCATTCTCTTGCATTAATTCCTTCACTCACTTTTTAGATCTTCTTGTGCAAGTGCTCTCTTAATTGAGTTTTGTGTTCTTAGTTTTATCAAACAAGCCGGTGTCCACACACTCCCATGTCCTGAAAATCCAATTCTTCATCATGGCCTCGTATGGTATTCCGTAAGGGAGAAATAGCCGTGAGATAAAAGATAGGGAGGGAAGTAGAGGGAGTGAAAAGAGGGAGTGAAGGAGGAAGAGTGGGGAAAAGGTAAAAGAAAAGGAACGAGAAGACGGTGGAATTCCAAGAAGAAAAAGGAAAATGCTATCTCACATTCGAACTACGATGCCGCCGAAGAAAGTCCAAGGTGTAGCTACGGGAGGGTCATCTCCCGGTATCTATGTGGATATCTCACCTCAAAGGCAGGTTTTTCTTCTTGGTGTTAATTCGGTTTTAAGTCAATCATGCAAAGAAAAATTGTTAAGGAAAGATATATTTGTTCAAGTTATTTTTAACGAAGGAGTTAGCTTATGAATGACAATGTATACAAATTAGCTTTCTTCAAATTGCATCAAGCATTATAAAATTATAGGCAAGATTAACCATTTACTATAGTAATATATTCCTAAGGTGTAGAAATTATATCTTGCACCATTAGTCTTATTCCTTTTGCAACAAATCATGGTAAAATGGCTAAATTCATGAAAGGTATTCTTTCGATGCTCAAATTACTAGGAAGTTATCTTTGCTAGTTGCACATCTTAGCAAGGCAACTGTTGTTATTTGGCATGAGTTCATCTTTAAAGAAAACGTAAGTTAAATATTAGAAATTAACAAGTATAAAAATTAGATATACGAACTCATTTGGAAAGAAAATGTAATGGGGAATTGCTGGATGACACTCTATTAACACTTTTCCCTTGCTATTTGAGGACTTGGGACTAATAAAGTGTGTATACACCAATTTCTCAGCTAGGCCTTTTGTCCCAAGGAGTATTTTCGTCTTTGTATCATCTTGGCATTATGCTATATGCCAAATTAACTGTATTGATTGGAAAAGTTAATTGTCACAAGGATAGTAAAACCGTGACAAGACGAGTAAGATTACCTTCCAAAAGCTAACCAAACCAATCTAAACATAGAAACATTCATACCCTAAATACTTGACTACTTTCCTTACCGTAAGGACAATAATTTCATAAAGATAAGAAACTAGGGTTTGTCCCTAAATGAAGAAACCCTAGGCCTGATTTACGTCAGCTTAAAGAATCTAAACAGATTATTCCATCGCAGGACTTGCGCAACATGTATGAAATCATTTTGTGATTGATTCACAAGGAGAAAAGGAAAAAAAAACCCTCATCAAGGACGGCAGATCCTTACGCAAGTTATCTTGCAAAAAGACGTAGTTTTGGATATCCTTCTAAATAAGGAAAGTTGTAAAATAGAAACTAGCATATCTAAGGTACCTTAGGGTTAACCAAGTTGGGAATACCCTACACCGGAATATAAGGGGATCTTGCCAAGTTACAAGACACCTTGAGAACGACTGCTGATACACTCAAAAAGGAAAGAACACTTCCTTAGCAGTTTGCCATACAACTGGGTTGATTAATGGAAATGTTTGTGCTTGCTAGAGATTTTAGGGCTCTGTTTGAATTATGAATTACAAATTAAATAAGTACCTATACTTCAGGTTAAAATCCTGAAGGGGTTGTTGACCGCGCCGGGAATGTGGACCGAACCCGCCGCGAGAGGTCTTTCCGTTAAGCTCTACTTGGAGTAGGAGGACTTGGGGGCCAAGGGGGGCTCTAGCCGTAAATCCCTCGCCTTCCGGGTCCTGCACAAGAGGCTAACGTGACTCGGGATTGGATCTTGAGGCCCGCATACTAGTTGACGGGCAGAAGCTTGGAATAGTGATCCCTGGAGATTACTGGTTAGCCTTCGGCAGATTATGGAAAAGCCTACGGGCGGAACTCCTTGTATTTCAAAGATAAAATAATGAAATGTTAAAAGAACTTGCTTGATGTTGTTTTTCTATGTCTCGTGATAAGATTACGTGAAGGAACCAGTGCTTAACAAGGCTAATTAAAGAAGCTGATTGTTATATGTCAAATTAATGTGTTAGATAATTACATAACTAAAACAAACCGAGGAAAGTGCGGAGGATGGGCCATGGGTCCGTCCTACGGTTGGGTGGTCCCGGTTAGCCAGGAACTTTTCTCAAAAATCTCGAAGAACAGCGAAATGATCATCATCATCAAAAAGAATAATGTGAACAATGACCTAGAGTTACGTCTTACCCGATTTACGCTGTTTTAGGGGAACGGAATGGGACTATGCCTTATGGCAGAGAGGTTGAGCTTTGCATCCCTCTGGTTTCCCATTCTTCTTGAACCAAGTGCAGCGTGAATCCGCTTCGGACCTGGCGTTTCTGCGTAAAGTAGTTCGCTCGGATCTGACGCTAGTTGCTGTTAGCTAATGACCCCTTTAGGAAAACCCTAATTCCGGTCGATCCTAAGTGGGAACGGCCAGGATACTTCCGCTACGTGGCAGACGCGGGAAGAACTAGATCGCAAAACCCGTAACATTCCATGGGAGTGCCGGGCGGAGCTTTCTAGACATCCTTTCCGATGGACTGCTAAGACGTGTCCTGGATAATACTAGGGGACACATTACACAAGCAAGTGTGAACACTCTAAATTGAACTAATTATTTCAAAGCTTAAGCTTAAAAGAAGCTTAAGAGAGCTAAAAGCTTAAGAGAGCTTAAGAGAGCTAAAAGCTATTTTTTCGATGTCTCCTCAAATCCTCCAAAAATGAAAATTTCTAACCATGGGAATGATTGTCTTCTCTCTAGGCATTAGCTACACAAATTTCAAAAAGCACACACACACACACATTCTCTCTCTCTCTCTCTCTCTCTCTCTCTCTCTCTCTCTCTCTCTCTCTCTCTCTCTCTCTCTCTCGCCATAAATGTGGTTCATATGGACTGAGAGAATGAGGGGGAATGGGTACCAATTCAAGAGAGAATGTGAGAGATAGATCAAAGAAGCCCCAAGAAAGTGTCACTGTGTCAAGATTGTGGGAGAGAAGGAAGGAGTCTCGCTTGAAGCTTTCTTGCTTGCACAATGGGGAAGACACACAAGGGTGGAGGCTGAAAACAGTTTTTCTCTTCTTAGTTGTGTAAGCCAAAAAGAACTCTCTTACAAAGAAATAGAAGAACCCTAAATATGGGTCTCAAACCAAACTCAACTAACTAAGGTTGCATACTAACTGAGCCACGAACTAGAGTAGATAAGGATAGCTATCATGTAGCTATTATTCATGGGCGGTGTACCAACCGCGTCTGCAACTGACAAGTCGGTGACATAAATACACAACGGTCACCCTGGCGTATCACGAGTGGAGCTCGATATCTCAACACTCCCCCTCAAGCTCAATCCCAATTCCTGCACACCAAGCAGGTCTCTGAACTTGCGCAGCTTCTCTGTGCCCAATGCCTTCGTGAATATGTCAGCTACCTGATCCTCTGTGCTGACATAAACTAGATCAATAAGACCTAGTAAAACCCTCTCTCGCACATAGTGATAGTGCACCTCAATGTGCTTTGTTCTAGCATGATAGACTGGGTTATTTGCCAAGTGTATACTACTCATGTTGTCACAATAAATGACAACTGGCCCATCTGTAGACTGATGCATATCATAAAGTAGCTTATTCAACCAAGCTACCTCACATGCAGCCATTGCTGCACCCCTGTACTCAGCCTCTGTGCTCGACAAGGCAACTGTAGGCTGTTTCTTGCTGCTCCAAGTGACTGCAGCACTCCCAAAAGAGAACACATATCCACTTGTAGATCGTCTATTAGAAATACTACCAGCCCAATCAGCATCAGTGTATCCATGCAACTGTATCTGAACCCCAGTCTCATAAAATAGTCCATACTGCAATGTGGACTTCACATACCTGAGTATGCGTCTAGCCGCATCCAAATGTGATTTCCTTGGAGCCTGCATAAACTGACTTACCAATCCAACAGCATAGCTCAAATCTGGCCTGGTAATAGTCATATAAATCAAACTTCCTACTATGGCGTCTGTACATAGTAGGGTCTTCTAGAAGCTCACCTGCATCTGTGCTCAGCTTCACATTTTGCTCCAAAGGAACTGAAATAGGCTTACAGCCTGTCATCCCATATTTGGACAACATGTCCAATCCATACTGTCTTTGCAAGAGCTGTATCCCACTTGGTGATCTAATCACCTCAATGCCCAAGAAATAACACAGCTCTCCCAGATCCTTCATCTCAAACTTCTGCTTCAATAGCATTTTCACATGAAGGATATCTTCATCACTGTCACCTGTCATAATCAAATCATCAACATAAATGACAAGTAGCATAATACCTTTCTCTGTTTTTCTCACATAAAGTGAGAAATCTGCCTTGGAAATCTGAAAGCCAATAGTGACAAGATACTGTCCTATCTTGTCAGACCATGCTCTAGGTGCTTGCTTCAAGCCATACAAGGCTTTCTTCAACCTGCAAACAAACTCAGGATGAACATCATGCACATAACCTGGTGGCTGCTCCATATAGACCTCTTCTTGCAAATCACCATGCAAGAAGGCATTCTTTACATCCATCTGATGTAAAGACCATCCCTTTGATGCAGCCATAGCAATGACTGCTCTTACGATTGCCATCCTTGCAACTGGACTGAATGTTTCTTCATAGTCAATGCCATATGTTTGTGCATACCCCTTGACTACTAATCTTGCCTTGTATCTGTTTACAGAACCATCCGCATTGTGCTTCACCTTATAAACCCACTTACAGCCAATTGCATTTTTACCTTTAGGCAAAGGTACCAATTCCCATGTAGCATTTGCTTCCAAGGCATCCATTTCTTCATCCATGGCTTTCTCCCATTTTTCTTTTCCCATGGCTTGCTCAAAAGAAGTGGGTTCTGGTTCCTGTATCACTTTGACCATATATGCATAGTGAATGGCTATAAATCCATCATATTTCAGCCTATCCACAGGATACCTAGCTCTCGTAGACCTGCGCAAAGTAGGTTCACTCCCAGGTGCTCTCAAAACATCCCTGGTCTTCCTTACTCCAGGTGTAACAATAGAAGGAATACCCAACTCATCATCAATGCTCTGTTCTGAGCCACTGGATTCACCATTCACATAAGAGTGACCTGCATTCACATCAAACATGGGCTGATCAACCTTCTCTTTTCCTTTTCGTGATACCTGCATACCACTATCTGCATTACTTTGAGAAGATTCTCATGATCTCAATCTGCCTGTCCATGGCAAAGAATGTGAACCACTGCTAGAGGACGCTCCAGGTCCACTAATATTTTGTGACTGCTGCTGTGAATTTTGTGCAGCATTACCATTTTGTGCATCTACATCATCAATCACATTTACTGGTTTATACCAGCTACTCATCTCATCAAAAACAACATCTCTGCTCACTGTAAACTTACGAGTAGAAGGGTTATAGCATCTATACCCTTTTTGCTGCAGAGAATAACCAATAAAGATGCACTTCTCAGCTTTTGGATCCAACTTGGATCTCAGCTCATCTGGCACATGTACATAGGCAATGCAACCAAAAATTTTCAAATGAGAAATATCCGGTTTCCTACTAGTATACCTCTCCTCTGGAGTCATTCCATGTATTGCTGCAGTGGGAGTCCTGTTCATTATGTAGACTGCTGTAGCAACTGCTTCAGCCCAATAAAAATCTGGCAAGTCTTTTTCATTGAGCATGGCACGAGATACCTCTCCAATATGCCTGTTTTTCCTTTCTGCAATTCCATTTTGTTGTGGGGTATAACTGCATGAATATTGCTGCTTTATGCCATGCTCCTGCAAGAACTTTGCAAACTCATTTGAGAGGTACTCTCCCCCTCCATCTGACCTTAGGCATTTTATTTGTAGACCTGTTTCTTTTTCAGCCATAGCTTTAAGGGTTTTGAAATGCCCAAAAACTTCACTTTTCTTTTTCATAAAATACACCCAAACTTTTCTGCTATAGTCATCAATAAAAGTGACAAAATAATGACAGCCTCCAAGAGATGCAGCTTTAGTAGTCCACACATCATAGTGGATTAATTCCAATGGCTTTTCACTCTCTTGAACATGTCTAGGAAATGGTTTCCTTGCCTGTTTTCCAAACTGACAGGCTTCACATACCTTATGCATTTCTGCAACCTTGAATTTTGGCAAACCTGCAACAATATTTTGGGCCTGCATTGATTTAAGTCACTGTACATTAACATGACCAATGCGTTTATGCCAGATATCAATATCTGCAACTACACCGGTCCCATGTGCAAACATTGCTGCACTCAATTCAGACATGTCTGCATCCAATGTAAACATTCTGCCCTTCTTCTTTCCTTTTGCTATCAAGCGACCTTTATTTTTCATATCCTCAACAAAGCATCCATGAGGATTAAATCTGACCTGCAAGCCCTGTTCAACCATTTGACCAACAGAAACCAAATTCTTGGTGATATTCGGGACATGAAATACATCGGACAGGTATTTCTTTTTCCCATCCTGCATAGACAAGGGAATTTTTTCAATCTGCACAATAGGATGTGCAGTATCATCACCAGTCTCCACAAATCCTGGTTTTTCCATTTTCCTTGCATCCTCCATCCATTCTGCATGACCTGTCATGTGGTTTGATGCACCTGAGTCAACATACCATACATCATTGCTTTCTTTTGCACTTGTCACAGAATTGTTCATGTGCTGCACCATAAACAAGTGCTCATTTCTGTCATCACCCTGTCTACTAGAAGATGCATAATTCCCTTGTTGCAGTTTTCCATTCATGATGTCATTCTGCTTTTTATAGCAGTCTTTAGCCATATGACCCATTTTACCACAGTAGTAGCATTCAACATTACTGTTTGCATTTTGGCCTCTTTGCCATCCACCACGACCTCTTTGGCTCCCCCTGCCTCTAGAGTTACCACGTCCTCCTCCATAGGACTGGTTTTCTTGAGTCTGCTGCATATTCTGATTTCTGCCACGGCCTCCAAATCGGCCTCCTCTACCTCTGCCTCTACCTCTTCCAGCATTTGAGTAGAAGACAGCTTCTTTTGAAGTTCCTCCTGAAGAAGATGCACCACCATTTCTCTGTTCCTCAGAAATTAGAAGAGCAATCAACTCCTCAAAATCAGGAAATCTTTCACGAACTGAAATGGATGTCCGAAACTGTGCATAATCCTTTCCTAGACCATTCAAGGTCACAGAAACTAAATCATCATCTTCCACTGGCGACCCAATGGAAGCAAGTGCATCTGCAATCTTCTTCACCTTCATGTGGTAGTCATTGATGCTCATATTTTCTCTTTGCACATTGTGCAACTCTTGCTTGAGCTGCATTTTCTTGGCTTGCGTATTTGTGCTATACATCTTTGACAGAGTATCCCATGCCTCCTTTGGCGTACTTGCATCCTGAATATGCACAATCATAGAGTTTGAAATGCTGATAGACAGCCAGTACATAACTTTCCTGGCTCTCTCATGCCATGCTTTGAATGCCTGCATTTGCTGTTGATTGGGAACATCAGGAAGAACTGGTTCTTCTTCATTTCCTGCAACAAATTCCCAATATCCTTTTCCCATAAGGAAATTCGTCATTCTAAACTTCCATGCCTGGAAGTTGTTCTTGTCAAGCTTTTCAGTGACAATCTGTGAAAGAGAATCAGACGCCATTACAGAATACTGCAAGAAATTCTGTCACTGCAAAAAAACACAGCTTCACCCTCACAAGGGCAAATCTGCAAAACTGGCGAAAGTGGTATTTGACCACATAGTCACTTCCTAGTGACGATTTTGCATAAACAAGAACCAAGGATGATTCTGAAACTCCCAATGTCTCTGCGCACAAGCATACGATGCAATTTCTACAGTAACTTTTCACCGACCTGTAGAACAGTGGCTGCACAGCATAAAACTGAGCCTTTTCCTGAGTGCGTGCAGAAAACTTCCGTCTGTGAAACAGGCCCCGAAATGGCCTCAAATAAAAAAAACAAGGTCGCCGAGGGGAAAAATCCCACTCCCGCAACATATACTGCCCTCTTGCTTCACCGCGAAGGGCGTCTCAACCTGAGACAATGCACTCCTGCAATTTCCGGCTGTGCTACCTGCAGAGATCTGCTCCCAAAATAGAAAATGAAAGCAACACTGCTCCTCTTACCAGAACACCGCGAGCTTGGCTTGCTTTCTTGAGCTCCTTACCACGAACAAGGCTCTGATACCATGTCAAGATTGTGGGAGAGAAGGAAGGAGTCTTGCTTGAAGCTTTCTTGCTTGCACAATGGGGAAGACACACAAGGGTGGAGGCTGAAAACAGTTTTCCTATTCTTAGTTGTGTAAGCCAAAAAAAACTCTCTTACAAAGAAATAGAAGAACCCTAAATATGGGTCTCAAACCAAACTCAACTAACTAAGGTTGCATACTAACTGAGCCACGAACTAGAGTAGATAAGGATAGCTATCATGTAGCTATTATTCATGGGCGGTGTACCAACCGCGTCTGCAACTGACAAGTCAGTGACATAAATACACAACGGTCACCCTGGCGTATCACGAGTGGAGCTCGATATCTCAACACACTGACTATAAACGAGCACGAATGGATTCCCAATTTGGAAATACGAAGCATGTATATGCGATTTTATGAGTAAGTGGGCTTCCTCTCGATTTTATTATGCATATTAGTTTTCTATGGTTGAAATTTGTTTCTAGTATTTAAAAATGGTTCATTCTATCACAAATATCACTATGAATAGCAAGTCTTAATCATTTACACTTTTTATTCAAAACATGCAAAAAATGTAAAAGTGTAGTTTTATGCTAAATCATCAATTTTATGAGTTCCATAATGACAAATTATATTTCCATGGAGAAAAATGGGAAGTAACAATGAATATCTATATTCTTAAGTGTTGGACATCAAAAAATGCAAACAATTAAAATTTTAATTACAAATAATTGTGAAAATTTAGAGAAGAAATGAGTTTTAATCGAGAAAAAAATAGATATCGTGCATGGAACATTATGAAAATTTAAGGCTATATTTATGCAAGTATAATGGAGATAGAGCATGAGGATTTACCTCATCTTACCCCTGTTTTTATAATTTAGTGTTTATTTTTTGGTTACATTATGAAGAAACATGCATAGAAACACCTATTAACCTATCATCGCAAGCAAAACCCTAAATGGTAGGGAGAGAGGGGAATTTATATGTTGAATATGGTTCAAAATCTGATTTGTCTACTAGACTTTTCATATAGATTTTGATCTTGTTTTAAGTATTAAGAGGTACAATGGCACAGAGTAATCCAACATTACCTTATCATCACAACAAAGTCAATAGTAAAGGAAAATCATGAAAAGAATGTTTGAGCACATTCACAATACAGACATAATTTAACTAAAATGTTTATGTACTCAATGTCATCCACTTTCCATTGCATTGCATTGACATGATATAAAGAGAACTATCTCTTGGATGATAGCAGTTGGTTTCAAACTATTGACCCATGATAAGTGTGAGGCTCCCTATGCTATAGATTTAGCATAATTGTTCCCTTGGGGACTAATTTGGTGAGAAATATACAATGTCCTGAATGAATATTGTGAAGAGTGAACTTTGTGTGTATATGTTATATGTTAAGATGGTGCATCCTAGGGCCAATTCTGGGGAGTATAAGAGAGTCGTAGTGGGGCCATAGTTATAAGCTAGGGGGTGCTCCCTTTGTTTGTGTTACAATGTCGCGTATGGGATTCACACGGAGGGTTCATGAAGTGGCTCGACGTAGGGACGCTTTGCGAGATGGAAGCAAAGGATAATGAAGACCACTCAACTCATGGTAAATACATGGAGCAAAAAGAATTTTTAGGTTCCTTTTTCAATCGATTACAAAAATTGGCATAAAATAAAGTGGGAATTTAAGGCATTCAATCTTCTTCATAACACAAGTTCTCATACATAGAATTCTTAATTTTGATGCACGTAAAGGATAGCTTAACCACAGATCCTCAAAGTTTTGTCACAAGAGAGCATAAAAGACATGGATATACATGAATTGAAAGTATATAGGTTGGAATACATGCATAATTTTGCATTCTATCAAAAGTTATGATAGTTTTTGTAAATCAGCCCTGTTTGGACAGTAGCCAGTTTACTCACAGTTTGGTATACATAAAGGTCTCTCTTGTATGGAAAGTGCTTTCCTATCATATCGGAGCTACATGGACATGATTACTATCATCCTTAGTTTGGATTTGGTCCATTTATCCTTGGTTTTGAGGACAAAACCATCTTAGGGCAGGATGGTTTGTCATAAAAGAAAATACATTGATATTTTTGTACTCTGGAATCATGCTAATTCCATACCTTGTAATTTCCAACCCTTGTAAATTCAGCCCTTGCCTATGTAAATGTACCCTTAACTTTGGAGAGGAGGAGTTAGGATAAAGAAGGCAAGAGGATAAGAGAATACATCTTGTGGTTCATTCACAAAAATTTTACTGTTCACTTTCTTGATGTTAGCCTCCAAGAGGCCGACGTGACTCAAGATGGGATCTCGAGGCCCATGTACTAGTCAATAGGCGGAACTTGCAATCTTGTAGGATGATGGGATAGCCTTCGGGCATGATATTGGATGTACTCCACGATTTTTTTAAATAAAGAGCAGTTATTAGAGAAAAAGGAACTTGCTTGGCATTGTTTTTGTGTCGGTGCCTAAGTTACGTGAAGGAATCCGTGATTAATTTGTTTAATTAAGGAAGTTGATTTTGCATGTCAAAACGTAATGTGGTAGGTAATTAGATAACTAAAGCAAAATGAGGAAAGTGTGCTGGACGTGACTTAGGTTCGTCCTACGGAAGAGTGGTCCCGGTTAGCTAGGAACTTTTCTCAAATGATGAGATAATAAGACAATGAAAACCTAGTGTCAATAGATGTAGAATTTTCGGTTTATTTTGTTTTAGGGGAAAGGAATGGGACTATGCCGTATGGCAGAGAGGTTGACCTTCACATCCCTCTCGTTTTCCATTCTCGATGAACCAAGTGCAGCATGAATCCGCTTCGACTCTGTTGTTCCTATGCAAAGTGGTACATCTGGAGCTCGATGCTAGCTTCTTCCTAGAGACTTTGCTGATAGGAAAGGAACCTTGATGTCAGGTCGATCCCAAGTGGGAATGGCTGGACACTTCTACTCAGGGCTGACTCGGGAAGACCTAGATCGCAAATCCTATGTCATTCCCTATGAGTGCCAAGCGGAACCTTCTAGACACTCCTCCCGCTGTTAAGACGTGTCCCACAAGCGCACAAGCGGGCACGTTACACCACACAATGCACTATGTGTCAATCTTCTCCTAGTATGCTAGGGGCCGCTACTCTAGAATATTACACAAATTCTCTTAGACATCTAGCAAGATGTGAGTATTGGCTAGCTTTGAGGGTTTTACCAATGCAATTCAGTGACTCACTGATTGCTACTACTTACCCTTTACAATATTTCAATCTAGGGCAAAGAAAATCAAACAGTCAAATCATGGTTATGCACATCAAGACATTGTAAATGATACCCATGATGAAATAAGATTAGAATGAGTGTTGAAATTCAATGTAATAGGCTCTAATAAATGAAAAGAATAATAGTATTTCATCTATTGATCAATTCAGAGAAATAATTGACCAATAATCTACCATTAAGTAAAAAGCTCAGAGCAAGTAAGCAAATGAAATACCTTGATCAAGCTTGAACAAGATGATTGGTGCAAGCTCTAGTCCAATTATTGGAAGATTCTTCCATAATCCACCATGAATCCATCATGAAGCTCCAAGAATCCATAAAATCATCCCATACAAGCTTGAATAAGATTGAATTTGTGAAGAATCAATGGCCTTAATACTTGAATGTTGAAGATTCAAGATTCTTGAAGAGAAGCCCTAAAATAAACCTTCAATATGAGCTTCAAGAGGCTCAATATGCTAAAATTTCTTCAATTATTCAATCTTTCAATACAATGCTTACAAGAGTAATGTCTTTTAGTCTTGAATGAAAGCTTTCTTAACTAATCTTAAAATATTAAAATAGTTTCAGCAATAGCTTGTTGTCCATAGCCATTGGAAGGTGAAGAGAGCTTGTAGAGACAAAGTAACAAGTCAATCTTGTTGCCATTTATACTCCATAACCAAATAGGAGGCCTAAGGAGGAAAAAGATACATAATCTTGTGAAATTTGTCAAGATTTTTGACCATTGAAGGTGCATAGTTAGGATTTGACAAAGATAAAAGAGAAGCTTTAGAGGACTAAATAGCAATCGCCTTGCCTTCTAGAAGTGGCCAAATGATGCTTGATGAGCAAGGAATGAAGTTTGATCATCTAAAGATGGAGAAGATGCATGCAAGAATTCAACAAAAATTGAGAAAAAAAATACGAGCCTATTCATGGAGAGGTTTCTCGGCTCTCGCTCACATTGTGATGCTCTATCTTATGCTTAGAATATGAAGGTTCACTGCCCCATGGTCAGAGAAGGAGAGAAGATCACTAGAGAGCAAGATATTGAATTTCTTAGTAGCCACCATGAAAGCTTCAGCCAAAAGCTTGAAAGAGAGAGGGAAGAAAAAGCTTGTCTTAGAAAGTAATTGAAGTTCTAACTAAGACTAACTCTAATTACCATGTCTTTAACCATTTTACCTCCAAAATAGCTTCTTATTGATGCACAACCAGCTATTTTGTCCAAGATGTCTCCAAATCTACCTTCAAGTGCTCTAGTTAACTTCAACTAGTTGTCCTTGGTCTCCTTGGTCAGTGCACTTGACCATTTTCCCAACATACACCCTATCCTTAAGTAATTAGGAAGTAACAAGACTGTGAAAGAAAATTCAAGAAAGGATTATACCAAATGGATCAAAGACCAATTCTTTGATACCACTTGTCAAGGAGAGGGTTGAGAGGTGAGAGAGAGAAGAGCTAAAGAGAGAGAAAAGAGAGTGAAAGACTAACAAGGATTAGTAAGTAAGATGAACCACTACTAATCCTTGATACATTTTACCAAGATATTTCACTTTATCTCAAATTCTTTATAGATTGAGAGTTACCACCACAATAAAAGTTGTAGTACCTATTAGAAACAACTGAGTTGATGCTAACTAGTACAAATTTGAAAAAGTAAATAGAACAAAGGTCAAATTTTTTTATTCAAAATGAACTTTCAGTTTCATCATACGAGAAAATCTATTCTTTTTGTTACAAAGTTATTAGTTTTTCTCATTTCATGTTCCAAACTATGAAAATTGGACAAAGACTTATATGTTTTAAGGCTACAAGACTAGTTATCACAATTCTATAATATTTTGTGAAAAACCTTCACTCATGTGCCCAAAATAAAACTATAGAATATTTTTGTGGCACACAAAGATAGAGATTTTCTTGAAGCTAACTAAAAATGGAAAAAATTAAACTTTGAACTAATTATCACTCTAAATTTTCCAAAAAATCACAAGAACTAGAATTGACATGCAAAACTTTCCAAAAAGTATTATTTATATAATCTAAAAAATGAGGCAATGACTTTGAACAAAGAAACTAAAAATTAATATAGTCTAAACAATCTTGCCTATATCTTATACATACAATACCTTATCAAGCATGTGAGAAAGGTTGACAAAACACAAAGGAACCATTAATGTCTCTAGCTTAGTTAAGATACACATTGGATAGATACCAAGAGAAATATTAAGAAACAAGAAAATGTTGAATCATCACATCATATATATTTACATCATATGATTTTTACTTCATATGGTGTAAAATGTATAACTACATTTTGGGACATGATAAACAATGCTAATTTTTATTATTTATAGACACTTTAATAACCCCTTATTTTAATCATTATTTCATTCTCTAGTAGAGTTAAGGTAAAAAAGGATCTTCAGAAGCTCTTTCACATGCAATATAAAGAGAATAGTAAAAACATGTAACAGTGCAATGACAGTTAGAATCCAAAAAAGTTTTAAAGGGAGAAAAATATTCACATGATTGAATGTGATATTTATACAAGGTAGTTAGACTACAAGTAAACCTAGTTAGAATATACATGGAAGTTATGCTAGTATGTACTCGTGATTATTCAAATTGGTAACATACTAAAACCCTCTACCCAAGTCTATCAAATGATAAGTACTTTTACTTCCAAAGAAACACCAATATGATAAAAATTCTATGAATGTTGTAAAAGTTATACGAAATACATACGTAAATAAACATTATAAGATGTCATAAACAAATCAAAGTGTACAAATGATTATCTAATAAACCAACTTGTTTTCTAATTTTTTGATTCTTCTTTATAATGCTTGACTTTTCAAAACCTTAAAGGGATTATTCTCATTCTATCAATCATTGTCTCCACCAATAGTAGAGTTTAAGTCAAAGTTTAAGGGATTTTTAGGGCGCTCCTATATCTGCAATTTGAAGAGAATAGAAATAACATATAATAATGTGACAACATTTGGTTTTTAGAATCCTAAAATGTTTTAAATAGAGGGAATTTCACACGATAAGTGTGGAACTTATAAAAGGTAATTTGATTTCAAGTAAACATCATTAGGGTAAATAGAAGTTTTGTCAATATGTACTCTTAAAATTTTCAAACTTGGTGATAAAATAAAACTCTTTTTCCAACTCTATCAAGGTACAAGTACTTTAATGCCAAAGAAACACCCATATGATAACACTTTTATGAATGCTACCAAAACTCTACAATTTAAAGATGTAGAAGAGTCTAAGATGCTATGAAGAACTCATAGTATATAGCAAATTGTTTAATAAGCCCAATTACCTATTTTCCCATTTCTTGATTCTTCTTTTCTAATGCTTGACTGTGTAAAACATTAAAGGGATTCATAAATTGTAACATAAAGTTGTTAGCTAATCCAAAAGCTTACTTGCTTGCCTTTCTTTTGAAACATTATAGTAGGTCCATTCTAATCTTATCCTATTCAGAATGCAACATATACACTTAGTAGTATATGTATTGAAAAATCCTAAAGTTGGAAAAGTACAAGCCTCATTGTGAGTGTTGAAATGCTACCTTGAAGACATCTATATTTCTTAATCCTTTGCAAATTTTTCTTTCAAAGCGACCAAGTTCCTCGATAGAAAGGGATGCCAAGTCATCACCCTTTATACGCCTAAAGTTCAAGAACAAAAGATTTCAATGTGAGAACCTAAACTCCACTATAATGTCACTTACATATAGACTAGAAGGTGTGAGACATGAAAATTGATTCAATTATAACCTTCCCTTTGTTTGCATATGCTCCATCTTTTTTCTTAGGATCATCAGCTCTTGCTGCACATCAAATCTTAATCTATTAATCAGTGGATATACACAATGTATATATAAGCTTTGCATGTTAAAACAATGATAACTATAGTGCACACAAGTTCTCCAATTTAGTTTAGATTTTATAAGAATTACTATAATGGATTCACCATTTGGAAATTTTCTACAATAAATGGTCAATAGAAAAATATATACACATTATTCTTAGCATGAATCCAAAGAAAATTTCATGACTTTGATGTGGCCTAATAATATTTCAATCGTTTCTTTACATGTTTGCAAATGACATTTATCATTGTTGTTTCTATACTTTAGCCAAAAACATAACCACTAGAGGGAGAAAAGACCTCTTACTAGAACCATTTTTTAAACACTCATTTGACAAAGAAAGCCATTGATTATTTTATTTGTGGATCTCTCTAGAAAGACCTTAGTCTTTGCAACTAATTAAAATGATTTGTAGCACACTTACTCAACATAAAATGTAGGTTGAAAAGCATAGTGTGAGTTTTTAAAGATGTTTCTTCAATGATATCATGGAGATGATACTCTTCCATTAGGGCTTTTCTTGACTCAAAATTTTCCACCCTTAGAAGCGCCACATCATTTTTTGATGCGAAGAGGCATATTCCACGGTGGATTCCATAAAATTATATTTGCTGCCAGGGCTCATACACAAGGTGGATTCCTTGTGTGAAAAGTCAATGGGGACACCTGTCCTTTTCGGGCGTCCTCTTTGTTAATTTAATGTGCAAGTGGGTGGTTCCATAGTGGGTGATTCTGCAAAATACATATTTAAATTAATGGACATTTATGAGTTTAGACTGCGCACTCGTAATAAATTAAGGTTAGGATTGAGTTCTAACCAATTTATTTATTTTGTAGCTGAAAACTACTAGGTATTCACTTTTTTCGATTTAATTTTATTATTTTGTAACAATTGTGAATGCTTCAGTTGATGTGTAGAGCAGACAGCAGTGGCGTTGGAAAGCATTGGACGATAGTGTGTATTCAAGTTATTTAGAAGAAATTATCATTTTTTATGGACGCGCATCTTAGGCATGGGGCCAACATTTATTTTGATGCACTTATTTATTGAAGTGCCTGATATTTATTTATTATTTTGAATGTGCATGGGCGCACAATTTAAATATTTGTTATTGGACATTGTATTTGGGCACATCCCGACTCTTTGGACGCCCAATCGCTTTAATTCTTTAGTTGGACAAAAGCAAACACAAAAGCTGAAGCATGCTAGACTCTTATGATCAGTCACTAGATTAAACTTGTTACCCAATAGGTAGTGTCTCCAAAGCTTTAGAGCATGGATGACAGCTAACAATTCTAGATCATGGGTAGCATAATTCTTCTCAAGACTCTTCAGTTTCCTTGAAGAGTATGCTACAGGATGACCTTTTTGCATGATCACACATCCTAAGGCAAGCGTGCTAGTATCACTACCTCGAACTCCTTACTAAGGTCTGGAAGTTTTAGGATAGGTGTTGATACCAAACTTTGTTTCAATATATCAAAGCTAGTTTGTTTGGGAGTTGACCATGCAATGGAAGTTTGCTTCTTCAACAAGTTCGTCAAAGGTGCTGCAATCAAAGCATAGTTTTTTATCAAGACCCTATACCATCCTGTCAATCCAAGAAAGCTGCATATTTCTTTGACAGTTGTTGGTATTGGCCATTCTAGCACATCTCTGACCTTGGCTGGGTCCACTGAGATTCCTTCCGTTGATACAATGAATCCCAAATATTCAATCTGACGTTTGAAGAATGCACATTTCTTCATCTTAGCATACAGTCTATGTGCCCTCATTGTCTCAAGGACAATTGGAAGCTGGGGTTCATGGCCTTCCTCCTGTTTGGAATAGACTAAAGTATCGTCGAAGAAGACGAGTATGAAGTCATCAAGATATGGCCTAAAGATATCCTACATTAACCTGTTGAAGGTGGCAGGCGCATTCGTAAGCCCAAATGACATAACTAGAAACTCAAAGTGTCCATATCTTGTATTGAAGGCCGTCTTTGGGATATCCTCTTCCTTGATTCTTATCTGATAGTAACCAGACCTAAGATCAATCTTGGAGAAAATCTTTGCACCCTGAAGACGATCAAGAAGCTCATCTATTCTAGGAATATGGTACTTATTTTTGACAGTTGATTAATTCAACCCTCTGTAATCAATACATAGTCGAAGTGTTCCATCTTTCTTTTTTTGGAACAGTACTAGAGCTCCCCATGGTGAACTACTAGGATGGACGTAGCCCTGATCTAGTAGTTGCTTGACTTGTTCCTTCAGCTCAATCGCTTCTGGTATGGACATTCTATAAAGTCTCTTTGCAATTGGCGCAGCTCCTGGTACTAGCTTGATCTCATGATCCACTTCTCTTTGAGCCGGAAGTTCTGTCAACTCTTTAGGAAATACGTCCACGTATTCCTTTAGCCATGAAGGTCCTTCACTAGACTCCTGCTTCTAATCTAACTTGTTGAGCTTAATCAAGTAGAGAGGTAGTCCTTTTCTGACTCCCTTTATAATCCGAGATGCCTTGGCCAATTGAATTTTTGGCACTCTAGTCTCACCTTGAGTTGTGACTAAATCCCCTTCAGAGTTCCGAAAGGAAATTTGGCCCTTTCCACAATGAATGTGGGCGTCATTAGGTTTAAGCCAATCCATTCCAAGTAGACACTCATGGATGCCTAAATTCATGACTCTGAATTTGATCGAAGTCATCTTTCCTCCCAGAAAGAATTCCACCTTAGCAGTTTGCCTGGTACAAGTAACCTCACGACCATTTGCCAATTCCATAAGCAAGATAGGTGCTTCTACTGTGGCTATTCCTAATCTTTTTGCACAAGCTGGTGAGATAAAGAAATGTGTACTACCACAATCAATTAAGGTCTTGAAACCTTTACCTTGATAGTCCGACGGTGTCTGAATCACCGGGAATTGGCGATTCAGCCCTTTCTTGTGAAGAGCGGCATGGACTGTCGCCCTTTCAAACTCTGCTTCCATGGTCAGATCTTCTTCTTCTTTGCACATTTCCCTATTGGCAACACAGGCCGTTCTTCCTCTGCCTCAGGTAGAGGCTCCCTGGCCACGGCCAGTTCCTTAGAAAGGTGCCTGGCGATGTCCTCCTCCAAGCTTGGGACATTGCCTCTTGAAATGTCCTGGCTCATTGCAGTGGAAACAACGGAAGTTCCGGCCATTGCTTTGGGTAGGAACAAAGTTGTTGACATTATTAGTCCTTACTTTCTTTCTTTGTCCTTGACTCTGACCTTGAACTCTCTTCATTTGAGGCCTAAATGCTCCTATGTTCGGGTCATTATAAGACCAAGTTTTGTTACCTCTTGGTCTAGCCTACACCTCTTGAATTATAGGAGCAACTCGAATGAGTGTGTCCTGAAGATCTGATGGGTGCATAGATTCGAGACGGGTATTTACTAGTGGATTTAAACTAGCACAAAATTTTGACACCTATTGTGTCATGTCCATCTGTGGCGCATACTTAAGAAGTGAGACAAATTTAGAGTAGTATGCGTCAAGAGCGAGTCCTAGCTATTTCAGCTCGTAGAACTCATTCATTTTCTGCATGCGATATGCAGGTGGTAAGTATCTTCCCTGCATGGCTTTCTTCAGCTTCTCCCAGGTAACAGATCCTTTTGCGATCCCTTGATCTCTGCACCATTGCTTCCACCAAAGCCTGGCTTCGCCGGTGAGCTTTAGCTTGGCGAGCATAGCCTGGTTGGCGGGCGCAGTATCGACTACTTCAAAGTAATCCTCCATGGATTCAATCCAAATTTCAGCATCTGCTTGGACGGACCTGCCTCTCCCGTCAAATTCGGGCCTTCACACTTCTCATCATAGTTGATCTTTAAGACCTCCCACATAAGCTTGAAATTTCACTCATCCCATCAACGATATGGGCATGCATCCATGAGTTGCACCATCCACAACCTTTTACTTAAACATATGCACAAAGCAAAGAGAGTTTCATATGTTTAACTTATTTACCTATACATATTAACATAAGATCTAGATGGGTCTTTGATATATGTGGACTACTTACTATTATTTGAAGGAATAAACTTGTTCTTGTTTGTTCTTTACTAGTATAGTCCTAGAATCTATTGTCCTTAATGAGGATTTGAATCAAATTGGTTGCTATAATATTTTCTAATATTTTTTCTAATAATATTTTTCAATATAAATGAGATTTGAGTGTAGGGATATTGTCTACGCATGTAAAATATCTCATCAAAATAAAATTGAAGTGAAATCTAAATTATTAAAAAATTGGTAAATGTTTTTCGATGATTTGATTTTGGATTTACATTCAAATTGCTAAATTTGAACTAGCATGAGAATGCAGGAACAAGTATTACTTTTGATAAAGTATTTGAAGGATCAAGGAACAAGTCTTGGTTTTAAACTAGCAAGATGGATCTATCAAATAAAATTGAAATGAGTTCTTTCACCCCAAGAATGCTAGCTCATGTGGAGAGATAACACCTACACTGAGCTCTAGGAGAATAAACTTCTTATTTTAATAATTTAAGCCATTGAATTTCAATTGCAGAGAAACTAAGGCAAAAATATATGCAAACTAATGAAAAGATATCATGAAATATTATTTCATTATTTTTGGGATAAGCACAACTAACAAGTTTATAATAAGATATATAGAATTGCTCAGTGAAGCTAGATTGTGGTGAGAGCAATTCACTAACACAGTGTAGTTATCATAGAGAGGCTTGCAATCTAGGATGAGTTCAAAGCTATAGTAAGACAAATATACTTTCACAATCTTTGGAAGTTTCACTATATCACTACAAGGAAAGAGAGGTATAGCGATGGTGGGTAGCGACGCAAGAATAGCAGTGTCGCTATTTGCATCGCCCCATAGGGAAAAAAAACAGGGCCGAAACCCGAGCGCGTTTCATTTTGCGCATTTTCGTGAGACATTTTAAGAGGGAGAGCGAGAGAGAGAGAGCGACCATTTTGCATAGAGGGTGAGAGAGGGAGAGGAAGAAGGCTTGCCACTGCCGCCGTCGTCGCCACCACCGCCATTCGCGAAGGAAAGGAGGAGCCTTCATCGTGAAGAGGAGCCGCCAAACCCCACCATATCTTTACGGTGAGTCCATTCTCTCCTTCTTTTGCTTATTAGGAGAGGAAATGAGAGAGAAAGAGAGGGAGAGGGAGAGGGAGGGAGAGAAAGAGAAAGAGAGGGGGAGAGAAAGACAAAGAGAAAGAGAGGGAGAGGGAGGGGGGAGGAAATGAGAGAGGGAGAGAAAGAGAAAGAGAGGGAGAGGGAGAGGGAGAGGGAGAGGGATGGGGAGGAAATGAGAGAGGGAGAGGGAGGGAGAGTGCATTCTCTCTCTCTTTTACTTTTGCTTATATGATTTGTGTATATATATTGAGAGAGGGAGAGGAAATGAGAGAGAAAGAGAGGGAGAGGGAGAGGGAGGGGGAGGGAGGGAGAGAGAAAGAGAAAGAGAGGGAGAGGGAGAGGGAGAGGGAGGAAATGGAAGAGGGAGGGGGATGAAATGAGAGAACGAGAGGGAGGGAGAGTGTATTCTCTCTCTTTTTTATTTATTTTTTTGTATAATTTGTATATAATGAGAGAGGGAGAAGAAATGACGGAGACGGACAGGGAGAGGGAGAAAGAGAGGGAAATTAAAGAGAGAGAGAGGGAGGAAATGGGAGAGGGAGGGGGAGGAAATGAGAGAGGGAGAGGGAGGAAGAGAGAGAGGAAATGAGAGAGGGAGAGGGAGAGGGAGAGGGGGGGGAGACGAAAACATAATAGGGAAATGAGAGAGGGAGAGGGAGGGAGAAGAAATGAGAGAAGGAGAGGAAGAGAGCAAAAGGAAATGAGAGAGGAAGAGGAGAGAGAAAAAAACAGAGAATGAGAGGAGAGAGAAAAAGAGATAAGATGTTAAACATAATAGGCAAAGAGAGAAAGAGAGGGTGAGGGTGAGGGAGGGAGATGAAATGAGAGAGGGAGAGGAAGAGAGAAAAGGAAATGAGAGAGGGAGAGGAGAGAGAAAAAGAAATGAGAGAGAGGAGAGAGAAAAAGAGAGAAAGAACATTAAACCTATTGGAAAAATAGAGAAAGAGAGAGTCAGGGTGAGGAAGGGAGAGGAAATGAGAGAGGGAGAGAAAGAAAGAAAGGGAAATGAGAGAGGGAGAGGAGAGAGAAAAAATGAGAGAGGAAGAGGAGAGAGGAAGAGGAGAGAGAAAAAGAGAAAAAAATTATTAAATCTAATAGAGAAAGAGAAAAAGAGAGGGTCAAGGTGAGGGAGGGATAGGAAATGAGAGAGGGAGAGAAAGAGAGAAAGGTAAATGAGAGAGGGAGAGGAGAGAGAAAAAAATGAGAGAGAGAGGAGAGAGAAAAAGAGAGAAAAATCATTAAACCTAATAGAGAAAGAGAGAAAGAGAGGGTGAGGACGAGGGAGGGAGAGGAAATGAGAGAGGGAGAGGAAGAGAGAAAAGGAAATGAGAGAGGGAGAGGAGAGAGAAAAAGGAATGAGAGAGAGAGGAGAGAGAAAAAGAGAGAAAGATCATTAAATCTAATGGGAAAAGAGAGAAAGAGAGGGTCAGGGTGAGAGAGGGAGAGGAAATAAGAGAGGGAGAGAAAGAAAGAAAGAGAAATGAGAGAGGGAGAGGAGAGAGAAAAAAATGAGAGGGAGAGGAGAGAGAAAGAGAAAAAATCATTAAATCTAATAGAGAAAGAGAGAAAGAGAGAGTCAGGGTGAGGGAGGGATAAGAAATGAGAGAGGGAGGGAAAGTGAGAAAGGGAAATGAGAGAGGAAGAGGAGAGAGAAAAAGGAATGAGAGAGAGAGGAGAGACAAAAAGAGAAAAAATCATTAGACCTAATAGGGAGAGTGAGAAAGAGAAGGTTAGGGTGAGGGAGGGAGAGGAAATGAGAGAGGGGGAGAAAGAGAGAAAGGAAAATGAGAGAGGGAGAGGAGAGAGAGAAAGGAAAATGAGAGAGGGAGAGGAGAGAAAAAAATAGAAAAAAATCATTAAATCTAATAGAGAAAGAGAGAAAGAGAGGGTCAGGGTGAGGGAGGGACAGGAAGTGAAAGAGGGAGAGAAAGAGAGAAAGGGAGAGGAGAGAGAAAAAGAGAAAAAATCATTAAACCTAATAGAGAAAGAGAGAAAGAGAGGGTGAGGGTGAGAGAGGGAGAGGAAATGAGAGAGGGAGAAAGAGAGAAAGGGAAATAAGAGTGAAAAGGAAATGAGATGGAGAGGAGAAAGAAAAAGAAATATGACAGAAAGAGGAGAGAGAAAAAGAGATAAAAATCATTAAACCTAATAGGGAAAGAGAGAAAGAGAGGGTACCCTAGCACCTGCTACATAGTATCATAGTACTGGGTACTTGGCACTATGATACTAGAGTACTAGGTGCTAGATACTAAGATGCTATGATATCATGTGCTAGGTACTAAGTACTAGGTACTAAATACTAGTGTTCTATGATACTATATACTAGGTCATAGAAAAAGAGAGAGATGGAAGGAGAGGATAACAATCTAAGAAAAGAAAAGAATAATAACAAAAACAAATTATTTGTTGTAACGTAGACAAAATGGAAAACGAAGAGAGTCCTATTGTTCAAGATCGCAAGGCGTATCTTAATCAGCGTGTCCCATGTCCTTACTCTCAATGCAAGCTGGCAATTAGATGAAAACACCGATTATCTATAGAATACGTACGACAATTTGGCGAGTTTCAATATGAGATCATTGATCAGGCGATTGCGGATTTTCAGTAAACGATAATTTGAAGTTAATATCAATCATGCATTGTACTCGCAAGTTAATTGAATACCATATACAATAAGATTGGGTCTCACAGGCAAAATTTCTATCCAGGGAAGTGATGTCTCATCCCAAGGAGGAGTGCACCCTTTGCGGCCAATTAGAAGAGTATGTGGGTGTGCGATGGATGGAGTGCAGAAGCCAATCCACCACTTGCAAGGCCAATCTATACCGTCAATGCCAGAGAAGACAGGCAACCTTCCAGACCTACCTACAATCTTGGAGCCTGAGATGGAGGCAATGATCGATGCATTGATTCCCATGGATATCGAGACTTCTGATCCGCTTAGAGAGGAAGTATCCATACCTTTATATGATGGGTGCCGAATATATCGCCTGAAGACACTGCTTGCACTCTTAAGTGTGCAAGCAAAATACGGGTGGAGCGATACAAGTGTAACCGAGTTGTTCAGGTACCTTGTACATACGCTTCATTGAATTTTTTTTCGGCACTATTATTAAAAATATTTGTGCTTTTTCAAGGTGTTTATGATTTTTTTAAGGTTATTGAAATATCATATATTACCACTTGCAAATACCATACTTGAGTCTCGTAATGATGCACGACATGTTTTACGAAAGCTTGGCATGGACTACAATAACATCCATGCATGTATCAACGATTGCATACTGTTTCGAGGAGAATACGAGACTATGGAGACATGTCCAAAGTGTGGTGCTCACAGGCATCGATAGGACTTGCAAGGGCAAACCATCCCTCAAAAAGTTCTCAAACACTTTCCGCTTATCCCCCGCATAAACCACATGTTTTGTACATCCGGCATGGCGAGCTTGACAACGTGGCATGCGCAGAATAGGTCCACGGATGGAGTTCAACGAATATCATCGAATTCACGCGCATGGAGCCACATTGACTCTACCTTCCCCGGCTTTGCCTGAGAGCCAATGAATCTTCGGCTTAGTCTTGCAATGGATAGCATGAACCCATACAGTCTACGCTCAACTTCTTACAGTGTGTGGCCTATAGTCCTTGTCAACTATGATATCCCTCCATGGCTTTCTATGAAGAAAGGACATCTCATCCTTAGCTTACTCCCCCCTGGCCGCTACAAAGTCAAAAATATGGACGTGTATCTTCGTCCATTAGTCGATGAGCTTAAGATTTTGTGGGAGGAGGGGGTCACCGTGCAAGATATGAGCAGGCGCGATGGTCGGCGGTCAGCCAATATTTGAGCCATTCTCATGTGGACGATGCATGACTTTCCAGGATTCTGAGAGTGCTCAGGTGAGCAGGCCTCCGTTTTCATTGGTAATATCTATATTTTATCTCGTTCAAGAAAGTATTCACTAGGTCGTGGTGTTGGAACAGGTTTGGTTACCTCAGGTTATCATGCATGTCCATTGTGCGGGCCACAGTTAGACTCCCGAAGGTCACAAACCATGAAGAAGATGGTATATCAAGGACACGCTGCTTTCTTGCCAGAGAATCATGAACTCAGGGAAGGTTTCCTTGGACGACCTCCAATACGTATGAACGCCGCAAGTTGTATGAGCTAAAAATGGTCCACGCAGAATCGCATCCAAATGGAATGCGGTGGTTCTCAGTTTTCTACGAGTTGCCATATTGGACCCACTTACAGGTCAACCACTTGTTGGACCCCATGCATATTTTCAAGAATGTGGGCAGCTTGCTATGGGACCACATCATAGGAAAGAGAGACACTATAGGGGCATGAATGGATTTGAAGGAGGTAGGAAAGATGGAGGCACTTTGGCCGCAGTCGAGTGTTGATGGTCGTGTGTAGCTTCCTTGCGCTCCTTGGGTTTTGTCCACTAAAGAAGAGTGCATTGTGAAGCAAATAATCAAGTCTATCCGCACTCCGATGGGTATAATGCATTCTCTCAGGCCCACATTTTCTAAAGATGACCAATTATTAGGGCTAAAATCCCATGACTGGCATAAGATATGTCAGGTTTGTACTACAAATGGATTGTAATTGGTGTGCACATTTTGCTATTTGGAGTGTAACCGTTATTCATAATGCTTTCTCATTTTTAGCAGTTTGTACTACCGATCGCGATCGCAGGATGTCTTACTTCAGAAATACGCAGGGCCATTTACAGGTTGTCGACTTTGGTGCAATGGATCTCACAAAAGGAGATTAAGACTTTCTCTATTGAATCCGTGAGGCGGGAAGAAGTGGAGATGGTCTTCCTCTTTGAGAAATACCTGCCCACCAGTATGCTCACGATACAAATCCACCTTCTTATGCATCTTGTAGATGAAGTGGGATTGTTGGACCTGTCCATATGCGATGGATGTTCTTCTTGGAGCGCTTAATGAAAACCGTTAAAGGCTTTGTGCAACAACGAGCTCAGTCAGAAGGTAGCATGGCTGAAGGTTGGTTGGTGTCTGAGGCATTGGTGCATATTTCACAATGGCTACCAACAGTGGATCTAGACAATGAAATGCTATGGTCGCTGAAGGACGATGATAGACTAACTGGAGATGTGGTGGTTGGAAATGTGGTAGAAAAAAAAATGGATGCCTCAATGGAGGAGAAGGTGAATCGCTTTTGTATGTTGCACCATGCCTCTATGGAGACGTGGCTCGCCAAGTACCAAATCGCTAGGCAAGATCAAGAGGAAGCGCGAGCTGAATTCCAACGTAGTACGTATCATCGACCAATTCAATATCCCAAATGCATGGAGGAGATGCCATAGTTCATGTTAACATGATGGTTGCATGGAGCTTTGACCGCAGCATCTCGCGAAGGGACAGAGGTCTCAATGGAGGAGTGGGAATTCTCAAAGGGATGTAGTCCAAAGGTGATGAGGGGTTTAGAATCTGTCGTATCTAAATTTTATATGTGACATCTAATTTGAGTGTTTCAATGTATAGTACAAAATATATAGTACAGCGTGGTCACGTGGACGGCATTTTCGCATGAAGTGTATTGACAAAATGTGCTCCACAATGGACTGTGGTATCATGGCAAGGTTCGAGCAAGAGAACCGGCGACGAGCAACGAATCCAAACACGATTGTGGATGAGATGGATATTTTGGAAATTGGCAAAGTATTAGCACGGTGGATTATCGTAGCTTCTCCATGATACTATTCGATGTGCAGTGGTTCAAAGTGGTACTTGGAGGAGCTGGAGCAACAGTTCGACGAGGTCCATCTGGATTTCTCGAAATAGATTCCGAAAAAAAATGGATGGATTTGCGTGACACCTTTGTGTTGCCGGCCCATTGTTAACAGGTGCATGGACTCATTTGTTTGCTAATTGTATTATGACATGGTTTATGTCACAATGGTTTGAACTCTCTTGTACATGTTTGTGAACAGGTAATCTTCTATCCAAACCCCCGACAACCTCGATGGTGATATGTTATACCTTTAACTCCCCGAAGTGCGAGAGTATATGATCAAAGTGATGTTCCGAGCATAGATGAAGATAATATGCAAATAGAGGGGTTGATATTGCAAGGGGTGGAGGCCGTTGAAAGCTTAGAGCCAGCATCGGCTAACAATGATGGAAATACAGGAGTCCAAGTATTCTTTGAGAACGAGGTGGACTCATTCTTTTGTGGTGACATGTTTATTGACCTTCCAATGTATGCGGGGTTGTGTCAAGAGATTAACATGGGACCATAGGATACTTCATACTTGGAGCATTCACTTACTCAATTCGTTGACCAGTCGCTTATAAGGGTACATAAGATATGCATTTTAAGTGAGATTTTTTAAAAAAGATTTATATTACTATGCTTTGTATGATTTAAATTGATTATTCTAACATCATTTTTTATCTGTGCAGGTGACATTTTCAAGATGAGTCGAGGGATGAGCGATGAGGAGTTACAGAACATCTTCACACGCATGTCTCCAGACCAAATCACGAGATTCACAGATATGGTAGACTAGGAGCTGTCTCGGGCTTCGTCAGGGCGCTCTACTAGATCTACTTCAGCACGATCGGATGCTTCGGCTTCGAGCACACGAGCTCGACGCTCATGACTTGGGCTAGAGGGAGGGAGTACTTTGGGGTCAGGGGGATGCTGCAGAGATACAGAGGCAGTGAGCCCACAATCGACATGGGATACAGGTGCGTCTCCTCGCTCTCGTGGCCCTTCCAGTGAGCATGGCTCAAGCTCAGATGGATGCTGTGGAGGCACGGACGCGGTGTCTCTGTCTCATCGTTCAACTGGAGCTGCGTCACCTCAGGGATTTGTCACACCTATGGGGACATCTACTCTAGTTACTCCCCGACTTTTGCTGAGCCGTTAGCAGAGTGGTATCCCTATGGATGCCACTCCGAGAGATCTTACCCCGGTCGGTACACCAGATGCACAGGGGTCTCCTAGATATGCCCAGGAGCATGGACATAGATGGGAGAGGACCCATCTTAGGCAGACTCCAGGGGGATATGGATATCTAGTCGATGGTAGGTTAGGAGCCATCATCATGAATGATGAGGGGAGGAGGATGATGGCTCGCATGAGAGAGTTGTGCCAACAAGTTTTTCAATACAACATCTTGTACATTGAAAGAACATTTCAGAGGGGAGCAAGGACTACATAGTAGCATCCTTGCACGAGGAGTTTCCGATGCCAGCCTCAATAGATAGATTCTCTACGGGCTGGATGATGGATTGCATGCGTGCATACATGTCACATAGATGATCGACGCATGCAAGGCAATCAAGAGTGGGGATGCAAAGCCCGAGTGGTTAGATGCAGACGACTGGCGCCGACTGAGGGAGGAGGCTTACAGATTCTCCAAGACGTTGGAGTCAACAGTGCGAGGTGACGACGACACGACTCGAGGCCGGAGTGGTCCATCATGTTGGGAGTGACGGCCACATGACATATTTGGAGGACTTTGTAATTTTTTCTTTTGTTTTGCTTGTTTATTTTTTTGCAATATTCTTTGTACTGACAATCATGTTTCTAATAGTTAGCATTTTGTTTTCTTTCCAGCACTCCATTACAAATTGCGATCCGACTGGCCTTGAGACTCGATATGCAGAGAGGCATGGTCTCACTTCATTGATCGGCCGATTGTATAGACGCGGTGGCCCTGTAAGTCACTCATCTTTCTTGTCCGTAGTTACCATGTTTAATTAGAATGCATTATTATATGGTGGACTGATGTGTTGTTTCTTTTTCTGCAGAGTCCGTTCGATGCTCCTTTGCGAGACGGGATGAGCTTTCGAGGGACGAGGATATGTAGCTCGCCCTTGGATCCCTGGAGCTCACACACTTTTATTTTTTTGAGTCGCCTGATCTATGTAGACCTTTTTTATTTATTAGTGATATCTTGTCATGATTGTACCAATCACTTATTATGCGAGCATGTATTTATTTCATGTATCAGTGTTATGATTTCAGTATACATTGTATTTGTTTGCAAGCGCATTGTACACAGTGCAGAAACTATTTTGTATGGCTCTAATAAAGCACACAGCTGCCCTGCCACAATTTTTTTTTTCCCTATTACCGTCACTATTAGCATCACAAATTTTACTGCTCACGTCGTCATTGGTATCATTATTTACGTCGCAAACTGTCGCTACCAGCGTCGGCATTGGCGACGCCTATACTGACACCAATACCAACGTTGATAGCGATGGTGATACCGACTGTTCTATGGCATCACCAATAACGATGCTTTTTGCGACGACGGGGGCAAATTTTGTTATTTGCATTTTCGTTGCTTTAAACGTCGGTATAAGGCCTATATCTTGTAGTGTATGAAGATTGTCTATAACATGTGCATTCAATGTCCATTTACAAATAATATTGTGTAGATTTTTCTCACACAAGACACATCCATTCTCTATTCAACTTCTAAATAATCCCTTATATGGGACCCTTCTATATGTAAAAAAATGTGCAACAAGAATATTTTCCAAATCTCTTTTCATGAATCCACATGACACACATATTTACAAGTGATCCCTCTCCCCCTACACTCCCACCCAAGCCACGATCATTTCAATCTTTCAAAAGCATCATGCATTCTCTAGAATTATGTAAGTTTCATTGATACTAGATAACTATTATTCATAGTTCACAACTTAGATATCCACTACAAAACAAGTTGCAATTCTATAATAGGGTTTAAAATTACCTCTTGATTCTTTCCTTGAATCGATGAGGCCCTCTTTTTTCTAGGGTATCCTCACTTTGTTGCTTGTTTTCAATATATAATAGACAATAATTGCAAATAAAATAAGAAGAGATCAAATAGCACAATACAAGAATTCTAAAACTTATATGACATGAGAATGGGTACAATATCTCCCTATGCATAAGTAAGCACCTCTCCCATATATGTATTTATAATATTTGTGCTGAAAATATATTGAAAGCATCCTTTTTTGAGTTCTTACTCTTCCTCACCTTGCAAGATTACATTCGTGCAAATAAATCAAAATATACTCTATTCTAATAACTTTAAATCCATTGCACATTTGTGTAGGCAAAACCCTTTGTGCTAATAGGAAAACACATAATGTACTACTTTCGATAGTATATTTCCATGTTGTGAAGTACATAAATTCCACATATTAAAGTGTGCACTCCAAAATAATAATTTCACTTAACCTTGTCTTATTATTTGCTCACCAAACACAAAATACATGAGTATTGTTCCATGTATCGGCCAAGCATAATTCCACCATTATCTTATGCACAAGTTTGCATGATAAGTCATGCATTATGTGGCAAATAGAGAAAAATCCAAAATCACACATTCTACCTAAACTCATCTATTCAAGTAATGTAAACTAGGACTAAAGAAAGAGGAAGTAGTCTAGCATATAATTAGTGGAGATGATTACATTCAAATGTGAGCCCATGTCAATTATCAAACTTATCAAAACCCTTTCTTCCCACGCAATCAAGACTACCCAAAATGTGTATGATTGATTATGCTTCTAGTGCAATAGTTTAGGTCATTTTATGAATGGGAATAAAAAATCAAATGACAATCCTAACTTCACCATGCAAGGTGGAGGTGTTCTAATCACTTGAGTGAGATGAGATGGTAGATATTCTAGATTCAAGCATCATGAAACTCCATAGATTTGAACCTCACATGTTGCATCTTGGAAAATCTAAATTAGGCATTGTACTCCCCTTTGGGCTACATGATACCTTGCACATAGGTTCAATGTGTCCACCTTGTTTCCCTCCCCTCCCCTCCCCCCCCCCCCCCCCCCCCAGCCCCTCAAGCATCATGAATCTCCATAGATTTGAACCTCATGTGCTGCATCTTGAACAATCTAAGTTAGGCACCATACTTACCCTTTCAACTATGAGATACCTTGTACTGAGGTTCAACACGTCCACCTTGTTGCCCCCTGCCCTGCAAACCCCTCAAGGCAAGTAGACCATCCTCAAGCAGATAGTGTTTTAGGCTATAACAATGACACGAGGTCTAAGTGTTTTGCTTTGCCACTACATATATTTTACTTATTTTTTCAAAAGAGAAGACATTCTATTTCCAAAAGTTTTGAATAATTAGCATAAATTGTTTTATGTGATACATAGAGTCAATATTAGCATTGGCTATAGCTTAGATTTTACTTGTCTATGGAAGCATTGTAGCAATTAGAATAGATCATAAGTAGAATTGATTGCATTGGTGGGATAAGAGGTTTGGCACCATATAGGTAAGAAAGAGAGAGAGAGGAATTTTATCTTCAAGTTTTTGCATTTCTTTCAATGAAACAATAAAAATATAAACTACTTGTAAGGTATCAAGTCATATTGAGCTAAAGCTAGAGTGATGTAACATTACATGAGATACAACTATATCCATTTGTAGCAATAGGTGACAAGCCGTGATTCCCACCATGAAGAACCCTAAAATACTCATAGCTACATGAGTGTGAGGCAAATTAATGTGACTTGAGACAAATAAAAGCCTAGCCTTACTACTCATAACATGTAGGTCTATGGGGATTAGCTGAATAATGATTCCTTAGGATGCATGAATGTATATAGGTTCAAATTGAATGTTAAGGATTCTTATCAAATAATGACTATTAGTATGTATACTAATTATAAGTACAAAGTCGCCATTGTCCTATATTGGTGACTCATTGTGATATGCTTTAATAATGGCATATTGAACATTTTTGTAAGATCTATGTAAATAGTGTTTAGAAATATGTTTTAGGTCATTCTAGATGTGTGGTGTAAGTTTAGCGAGGAGTCGCTTCTTTCTATCAAATATAAAATATCTCTATCTTAAGCTTGATTTCTAGTTGAATGGAGCAAAATTCAACCCATAATTGTTTTATATAGTTTGGAGAGGACATGGAGAAAAAAGTTTTATCCTTGGACAAGCTTACTAAAATTATTTCACCATTTTGAAGATTTAGGAATTTATAAATATAAGGAAAAGGATTTCAACGTATACCAAATCATCATCTTAAGCATATTAACTATTTTACTTGATAATGTCACCTTAAGATGCATGTATTGATATAAACTTGATAAAAGATACTTACATTCAATTCTATTATGTTATTTTCACTCTTTGATAGGCTTTCCCTTACAAAATTTGCACACATTGTGTATGCATCATTCTCCTGAAGTTAAGTGGTTGCAACACAAGTCAAATGCAATGAATATCATTATTCTAGAAAATACAAATACAAAAAAGAGATGAAGCTAACTCTCTACACATAGAATATAAATACCTCATTATTATCACATGAAATTGGTTCAAGTATATAAACCCCTAATTCTGCATTCTAAGAACACAAGAATATATTGTTAATAGTTTTTCAAGATACAACTATTGTAAAATTAGATCATATGAAGGAGTCTCTCCAAGTGTTGACTTTGCTCCTTTACTTTGTGGGGCGGTGATCACTCGACCCTCTTTGTTTTGCAAAATTGAAAGGCTTAGACCCTCCTCTTTATATCTCAATATGGATCCTGATGAGGAACCATCCTCACAAGATATTCTATTGGCGTCGTCATTGACAAAATCCTTTACTTTTTTCATTACCTACGGATCTTTCTTCATCATAGCCTCATAAAAATGATAAAGTTCATGGAGAATTTGGGGATTCATACTATGCCGAAGGAAAGGGGATTCATACTATGCCGAAGGAAAAATTTAAGATCTTGATAATAATAAAAAATCAACTCATTAACAAAACTTTGAGATTCCAAAGATAAAATATACTATATAATGCAAAGTAAAAACAAAATCCAAGATATACACTTCATTTATACTTACTTGCTATAAAAAACTTGGATGACTCAAAACTTATGGATGTATAAAGTATTTAGTCAATCACTTTGCCACACCATCGGTAATGGCTTTGACACACCATTAATGATCACATTTCTTCTCTTTATTACTATACAAGGTTCTAGAACTTTGTAAAAAGAGAATCCCATGGATAAAGACAATTATCCTCCTTATCTATCTTCCATTTTTTCACATTCCCACCATAAGCACATAACCATCCAACTTGAACACTTTTTTGTTCGTGATCTACCTTACGTACTATGGCATGTGCACAATTGCTATTTATTGAGTCACTTGAAGTTCATGGAGCTCTTAGTAATATTATATCTCCTTCTTCTACCCATGGGGGAATACATCCTATTGAACCAAGTCATAGTACTCTTGCTTAATGCTGCAAATCTTTGGTTTCATATGTAATAACCCTATTTCCAACAGAGAAATGAATAAACTTGTGAAAAATAGAACTCATTGGTCTTATACAATTCCAATTCTATACAAGTTGGTTTTTCTCAAGTACACTCATCCCCGTAGTTTTGTCTACAAGAAAAACCTCAATATCATTTTCAACTCTAATGCATTGTTTGTAATATGTGGTACCCACAAAGAGTATAAACTTCTCTCTCAAGAATACACCAAATATAGTTTTTATTTGTTCTTTCCAATGTCCTATTGTTGGTGCTTGAGAATCATATTCATCATCTTTTACAACCACATAATCTCCGCTACGATACACCTCTCCCTTATAAAAGACTCGTTTATATTTTGTCACTTATAAAGTTCTCAACCATTCATCTAATAACCCGGAGAAGGTTTGAAGATATTGAAGCTTATCTAATGTTACAACTCTACATACTCTTTTCTTGGGTGTTATTGCTATGCCATTTTCTCTTGAAGTGATATAGCAGGGTGCATTATTTTGAAGGTGTATTATACACTGAGTCCATATCTTCTTAGCCTTCATGGTAGAAGATACTTCTAAAAGGCCTTGAGCATGCCAATAATCACATTCATATGATGAATGGGTATCAAAAGAAAATCCATGGGGAGGCCTTAGAATTTTGTGAAGATCTCTAAGTGCTCTTTGGTGGGGGCAAGTCTCTATCACTATCAATGTGCATTGCACGGAAAACATCATTGAATTTTTTTTCTCTGTAAAAGTGGACATAAGTAACCTCATTGTTTTGATTGTTTGAAGAGATGTTCACATATTGTGATACATATCTTTCAAATTCATAACACCAAAATATGTCGTGTAGACCATGTTTGATGACATCGTCCAAAAGTTCTTCAAATCCTACAATGAAAAAAAACAAAAGCTTACTTAAGTAACAAGTACTTGTTAATAATATTAGTGGAATAATATAGAAACTTATTGTACTTACAATACTAACCTGCCACATGCTCTAAAAGAGATGAGTTGGATCTGAGTGTCTCCTATTTGCGAACTCTCCAACTGAGTAATAAACTCCTGACGACTTTGATATTTTCATTAGACCAACCATTGTCACATGTAAAGTTATAAAAAAAAGTGGGCAATGTCAATCAATAGAATAACCAATTCATACATCACTACAAGATATAGGCCTTATACCGACGTTAAAAGTGACGAAAATGTAAATAAAGAAAATTTCTCCCATCATCGCAAGAAGTGTCGTTATTGGTGATGCCATAGAATAGTCATTATTAGTGTCGTTATCAGCGTCGGTATTAGCATCGCTGATACTGATGCAAATAATGACGTTTTGCGACACTAATAACAACGCCAATAATGATGCGTGCAGTAAATTTGTGATGCTAATAGCGACGGTAACAGGAAAAAAAAATTTGTAGCAGGGTAGATATAGCACTATGTGCTTTATTTGGGCTATACAAAATAGTTTCTACACTGTGTACAATGCTCGTGTAAATAAAGACAAAGTGTACTTAAATCATAACACTAATACATGAAATAAATACATGATCGCATAATGAAAGGGACTGGTACAATCACGACAAGATATCACTACTACATAGAAAATGTCTATACAGATCACGTGACCAAAAAAGAAGGGTAAGTGAGCTCCAGGGATCCAAGGGCGAGCTATAGATTATCACCATCCAAAAGCTCTTCTCATCGCAAAGAAGCATCAAACGGACTCTACAAAAAAAAGAAACAACTACACATCAGTCCACCATACAATAATGCATTCTAATAAAAAAATGGTAACTATGGACAAGAAATATGAGTGACTTACAGGGCTGTTGCGTCCATACAATTAGTCAATCAATACAGTGAGACCGTGACTCTCTACATATCGAGTCTCAAGACCGGTTGGATCGCGATTTATAATGGAGTGTGCTGTAAAGGAAAGGAAATAAAATACTAACTATTAGAAACATGATTATCAGTACAAAGGATATTACAAAAATATAAGCAAGCAAAACAAAATAAAAACTTACAAAGTCCTCTAGATATGTCCTGTGGCCGTCACTCCCAAGATGATGGACCACTCGGACCTCTAGTCGTGTCCTCACTGCCTCATGTTGCTGTCTCCAACGTCGTGGATGTTGAGAATCAGCAATCACACTCAAATAGCCTCTTTGTATGGAGTCTCAGGGTCAAGGACATGCAGGCTAACTTATCCCATATGCACAATGGTGCCTACTGCAGTTTCCTACTTTCCTATAAAGCATTGTACTTGCTTCCTTTCTTAATGCAATGATAGTACTCTTTTCATTTCAGTAAAGTGTCAATGTCATTGTCCACATACACAAGATTGTGTTTATGAGTCCAAGTCTCAATCTTGGAACCTAATTCACTTGTGTAACAAACAGTGTCCATTCCATCATGAGTCTACACTTCTCCTTCCATCCTCCATAGCTTCCGGTTATGTCATGCTCTAGATCCCGCATTTCTAACATGGTATCGGAGCCCAGTTGGGTATGGCATTGCTTCTCCAGCCTCTCTTGATTCTTCTGAACCTCCATCCAGCTCAGTGTCAGTGTATGACTTCTTTTCTCAACTCTACTCTCACTGAAGCTTCCATGGCAGCCATAGCCAGCAACACCCTGTCAGATTGAACTGCTTATATCTCACTCCACAGGTCAAATCTCTTGGAGCTTCCTTCTGGAAAAGTATTCCCCAACTCATAAAGCTTCCCTGTATCACATCAATCCAGGACATTGGACCATCTGGAGCTCAGCATTGTGAAAATCCCCAATCTCTGTTCTGTGTCTGCCATAGCCAGACAGGACCTACCTTGCTTGGAGCTTTCATAACTCTTCAACCAGGCCATTTCAGCCCACGATTTCTTCTGGAGAGTTGTTCCTCTGCTCAAGGCACTTCATCTTGGTACAATAATCAATGACATTGATGCTCCCTGGCTCCAGCATTGCAGAAATTTGACCTCGCTGTCCAGATCTGCACCAATTCTGTTCGCGGCACCTGCGCGCTGCATATTGACCACGATCTGCACAATCTCCATGGGGTTTTGGTAGCCCATGACATAATCTTCCTAGATATGTAAAAAGTTTTGAAAATGATGCACTGTAGCTCCTGCAATAAGCAAAAAACCATGCCCTTGTCTCAGAAACCCTAATTCCACCATAGCCAAAAGCTTCAAAATTTTGACATTTTTCACTGTTTCTCTCACTGAAGTTATAAACAGTGATTTTAATCACTGAGCAATACTCTCTGAAGTTCGTTAAAGTACTGTCACTCAGATCTGAAGACATCAGCATCAAATCAAGAAGGGGAAGATCACTTGGAGTAAAAGACTTTTGCAGATTTGGTATTCATTGACACTCAGTTAGTGCTTTTTAGCACTTGTGTCTCTCAATCAATTCTTCTGTTGCTCAAATCTAATAAAGTCTGAAGTTGATTTGCTATTGTTCCCGTAAATCTAACATGGGCAAAGACTCGCCAAATGCTCGATTCAAAGGAGTCAGATTCCACACTTGGCAAACCCGCATCAAGCTCATCCTGATGAAGAAGGGTCTCTGGGCCATCACAAATGGCAAAGAGAAGAAACTGCGGGACGCGGACCTTGCAACTACTTGGCAAAAGAATGATGACAGAGCCCAGGCCATTATCAAATTGGAGCTAGATGACAGTTTTATCCATCACGTGGATAACTGTGAGACCTCACAGGATACATGGAAAAGACTTGACACCCTGTTCGGTGCACAATCTAAATCATCAAAGTATGGTCTCCTAATTGAATTCTTCAGGCTTGAAATGAAGTCCAGCACATCACTTGCCACACATCTTAATTACATGGAAGGACTCCTAACCCAACTTGCAGGAATCAACATTAAAATGGATGAAGATGTTTGCATCGGTGTTCTACTTAAGAGCTTGCCTCCTGAATATAATAACGTATCAACAACTTTAATCAACATGCCAAATCCTGAACTTGTTGATATCCAGGCATCACTGTTAGAATAAGAAAAGAAGCTAAAAACTAAAGAAGAACCAAGTACCTCTAGAGATGAGCATGCATTATATGTTGGCAACAGGTACAAAGGCAAGAAAGATAAGCTCTTTTGTGACTTCTGCAAAAGGACCGGACACACCGAGAAGTTCTGCCACGCAAGAAAGAGATCCCAAAAGGCCTATCTAGTTGCAGTCAAAGAAGAAGAAGAAAATGAAGCAAAGAAGAAGAAGATGAAGATCACCAGGATCGGAAGGACAAGACTCATCAGTCCTTGTACTCTCATAATTCTGATAGACTGTTTTAATAGCCTTGTATTTTTCCTTGCCCTAATGCTTCCTGCCATAAGCTATGTAAACTCCTTATGTAACTTGGCATTACAGTCCCTGTACACTTTGTGAGGCCCTTGTTACAGCCTCTGGATGTCCACCATGTTTATGGTACCCACACTTAGCTTTTTCTGCGACAGCCTCTGGTGTTTTGCCATGTCTGTGGTATACCCACACTTTGCAGGTGGTTCTCACTACAGCCTCTACACACTTTGTGCCTTTCCTAGTTGTGATTGAGGAGGGGTGTTGAGAATCAGCAATCACACTCAAACAGCCTCTTTGTATGGAGTCTCAGGGTCAAGGACATGCAGGCTAACTTATCCCATATGCACAATGGTGCCTACTGCAGTTTCCTACTTTCCTATAAAGCATTGTACTTGCTTCCTTTCTTAATGCAATGATAGTACTCTTTTCATTTCAGTAAAGTGTCAATGTCATTGTCCACATACACAAGATTGTGTTTATGAGTCCAAGTCTCAATCTTGGAACCTAATTCACTTGTGTAACAAACAGTGTCCATTCCATCATGAGTCTACACTTCTCCTTCCATCCTCCATAGCTTCCGGTTATGTCATGCTCTAGATCCCGCATTTCTAACAGTGGAGAATCTGTAGTATCCTCCCTTAGTCAGCGCTAGTCATCCACGTCTAGCCCCTCGGGCTTTGCAGTCCCACTCTTGAGTGCCTTGCGTGCATCCAATCGTTTGTGTGGCATATATGCACGCATGCATTCCATGATCCAGCCCGTAGAAAACCTATCTGTTGTGGCTGGTACCGGAAACTCCTCAAGCAAGGATTCTACTATGTAGTCCTTGCTCCCCTCCAATATGTTTTTTTAATGATCCAAGACATTATACCAAAAAACTTGTTGGCACAACTGTCTCATGCCAGCCACCATCACCCTCCTCCCCTCATCATTCATGATGATAACTCTTGATCTATCATCTACAAGGTAGGCATACCCCTCTGGGGTATGCCTAAGATGGGTCCTCTCCCACCTGCGACCACACTCCTGGACATATCCAGGAGACCCATGTACATCTGGTGTACCAACCGAGATAGTATCTATTGGAGTAGCACCCATAGGGGTGCCACCTGTGGGATGGCTGAGCAAAATTCGGAGTGACTGGAGTAGACATCCCCAGAGGTGTGACAAATCCCGGAGGTGATGCAACTCCAACAGAATAACGAGACAGAGACACCATGTCTGTGCCTCCACAGCAACCACCTGAGCTAGGCTCTTTAGAATCGCCATGAGAGCGAGGAGTAGCACCTATATCCCGAGCGGACCACGGGCTCACTGTATCCAGATCTCTGCAGCATCCCCCTAATCCTGAAGCACTCCCTCAGTCTGGCCCAAGTCTAGAGCATCGACCTCGTTTGCTCGAAACTAAAGCATCTGATCGCGCCAAGTAGATCTAATAGAGCGGCCTGACGATGTCCGAGACATCTCCTGGTCTGCCATGTCTCTAAATCTTGCCATGTGATCTGGAGACATGTGCGTGAAGATATCCTACAACTCCTCATCGCTCATCCCATGACTCATCCTGATGATCTAAGTATCCACAAAGGTCACCTATACAGACAAAAAATGATATTATCATAATCAATTTAAATCATACAAAGCAGGGTAATATAAATCTTAAAAAAATGATCTTACGTAAAATGCATATCTTATGTACTTTTATAAGTGATTATTCAACAAATTGAGTAAGTGAATGCTCCAAGTACGAAGTATCCTATGGTTCCATGTTAATCTCCTGACATAACTCGGCATAAACTCGAAGGTCGATAGACATATCACCATAAAAGGATGAGTCCATCTTGTTCTCAATGGACTCTTGTATTTCCATCATTGTTACCCGATGCTGGCTCCTCTACATGCTCCAAGCTTTCGGTGGCCTCCACCCCTTGCAATATTGACCCCTCTATTTGCATATTATCCTCATCTATGCTCGGAATATCGCTTTGATCATATACTCTCGCACTTCGAGGAGTTGAAGGTATAACATACCACCATCGAGGTTGTCGGGGGTTTGGATAGAAGATTACATGTTCACAAACACGTACAAGAGAGATTTAACTATTGTGATATGTACCATGTCGTAATACAATTAACAAACAAATGAGTTCATGCACTTGTTCACAATGGGCCGGCAACAAAATGGTGTCGCGCAAATCCGTCTATTTTTTTTCAGAATCTATTTCGAGAAATCCAGATGGACCTCATCGAACTGTTGCTCCAGCTCCTTCAAATACCACTTTGAACCACTGCACATTGAATAGTATCATGGAGAAGCTACGGTAATCCACCGTAACAATACTTTGCAAGTTTCCAAAATACTCCATCTCATCTATAACTGTATTTGGATCCATTGCTCATCGTTGGCTCTCTTGCTCGAACCTTGCCATGATACCACAGTCTATTGTGGAGCGCATTTTGTCAATACGATCCACGTGGAATTGCCATCTATACGACCATGCTATACTATATATTTTGTATTGTACATTGAAACACTTAGTTAGTTGTCGCATATAAAATATAGATACGACAAACCCAAAACACGTCATCACCTTTGGACTACATCCCCTTGAGAATTCCCACTCCTCGGTTGAGACCTCCGCCCCTTTGTGTGAGACGTTGCGGTCAAAGCTCCATGCAACCATCGCGTTGACAGAAACTGCAGCATCTCCTCCATGCCCTATGGATATTGAATCGGTCAATGGCATGTACTACGTCAAAATTCAGATCGCTCTTCCTCTCGATCTTGCCTAGCTTGCTGGTACCTGGCAAGCCACGTCTCCATAGAGGCATGGTGCAACATACAAAAGCGATTCACATTCTCCTCCATTGCAGCATCCATTCTTTTTTCTACCCCATTTCTAACCACCACATCTCCGGACAGTCTATTATTGTTCTTTAGCAACCATAGCATACTATTGTCTGGATCCATTGTTGGTAGCCATTGTGAAATATGCACTAGTGTCTCAGATACCAACCAACCTTCAGCCATGCTACCTTCTGGCCGAGCTCATTATCGCACAAAGTCTTTCAGGGTTTTCATGAAGCGCTCCAAGAAGAACATCCATCACGTATGGACAGGTCCAGCAATCTCCACTTCATCTACAAGCTCAAGGGGTTCACTATATATATATCCTCTATATAACGTGCGTTCATGGCCTATTTAATATTCCAATCTGTGAATTTTTCTTGAATAAAACACAATCCTTTTTTATTCAATTTGTAAGTAACCCCATTATATGACACCCTTCTGTATGTTAAAAAATGTATCAGAATGTTGTTTAAAAAACCCCTTATTTTGAACTCATGTTATATATATATATATTTATGAGTGACCCCCCCCTGAGTCTACAAGATGCACAAGAAGGTGGATTTGTATCATAAGCATGCTGATAGGCAAGTATTTCTCAAAGAGACAGACCATCTCCACTGTTCCTCACCTCGCGGATTCAATAGAGGATGTCTTAATCTCCTTCTATGAGATCCATTGCACTAAAGTCAACAACCTGTAAATGGTCCCACATATTTCTGGAGTAAGGCATCCTGTGATTATGATCGGTAGTACAAGCTGCCACAAATGAGAAAGCATTATGAACAATGACTACACCCCAAATAGCAAAATGCACAGGCCACTTACAATCCATTCGTAGTACAAACGTGACATATCTTATGCCAATCATGGGATTTTAGCCTTGATAATCGGTCGTCTTTAGAAACCGCAGACCTGAGAGAACGCATCATACCTATCGGAGTGCGGATATACTTGAGTATTTGCTTCACAATGCGCTCTTCTTTAGTGGACAAAACCCAAGGAGCGCAAGCTAGCTGCACGTGACCATCAACACTCGATTGCGGCCAAAGTGACTCCATCTTGCCTACCTCCTTCAAATCCATTCGTGCCCCTATAGTGTCTCTTTTTCCTGTGATGTGGTCCCATAGCAAGCTGCCCACGTTCTTGAAAATATGCATGGGATCCAACAAGTGGTTGATCTATAAGTGGGTCCAATATGGCAACTCGTAGAAAATTGAGAACCATCGCAATCCATTTGGATGTGACTCTGCATGGACCATTTTCAGCTCGTACCAGCTTTGGGCATTCATACATGTTGGAGGTCCTCCAAGGAAACCTTCCTTGAGTTCATGACCCTCTGGCAAGAAAGCGGCATGTCGATATACCATCTTCTTCATGGTTCATGACCTTCGCGAGTCTAATTTGTGGCCCGCACAATGGACATGCATGATAACCTGAGGTAACCAGATCTGTCCCAACACCTCTATCCAGTGAACGAGCTATGATAGATATTACCAACGAGAACAAAAGCCTATTTACCTGAGCACTCTCTGAATCCCGAAAAGTCATGTATCGTCCACATGAGAATGACTCGAATATTGACAAATCGTCGACCATCGCGCTTCCTCATATTTTGCACGATGACCCCTCCTCCCACAAAATCTTAAGCTCATCGACTAATGGACGAAGATACACATCCATATTTTTTACTTTGTAGCGTCTAGGGATATTGTAGTTGACAAGGACTATAGGCCATACACTGAAAGAAGTTGAACGTAGACCGAATGGGTTCATGCCATCCATTGCAAGACCGAGCCAAAGATTCATTGGCTCTCGAGAAAAGCCTAGGAAGGTAGAGTCAATGTGGCTCTATGCGCGTGAATCCGCTGATATTTGTTGAACTCCATCTGTGGACCTATTCTGCATATGCCATGTTGTCAAGCTTGCCATGCCAGACATAGAAACATGTGGTTAATGCGGCGGATAAGCTAAAAGTATCTAAGAACTTTTTGAGGGATGGTTTGCCCTTGCAAGTCTTGTCGATACCTGAGAGAACCACACTTTGGACATGTCTCGTATTCTCCTCGAAACAGTATGAAATCGTTAATACATGCATGGATGTTGTTGTAGTCCATGCCAAGCTTTCGTAAAACATGTCATGTGTCATCACGAGACTCAGGTATGGTATTTGCAAGTGGTAATATATGATACTTCAGTAACCTTAAAAAAATCATAAAACACCTTGAAAAAGCACAAATGTTTTTAATGATAGTACTGAAAAGAAATCAACAAAGCGTACGTACAAGGTACTTGATCAACTTGGTCACACTCGCATCGCTCCAACCGTATTTTGCTTACACACTTAAGAGTGTAAGCAGTGTCTTCAGGTGAGATACTCGGCACCCATCATATAATGGTATGGATGCTTCCTCTCTAAGCTGATCAGAAGTCTCGACATCCATGGGAATCAATGCATTGATTATTGCCTCCATCTCAGGCTCCAAGATTGTAGGTAAGTCTTGAAGGCTATCTATCTCCTCTGGTATTGATGGTATAGGTTGGGTAGTACCTTCCAAGTGGTGGATTGGCTTAGGCACTCCATCCATCGCACACCCACGAACTATTATAATTGGCTGCAAAGGGTGCAGTCCTCCTTGGGATGAGACATCACCTCCCTGGATAGAAAATTTGCCAGCCACACCCAATCTTTTTGTATATGGTATTCAATTAGCTTGCGAGTACAATGCATGATTGATATTAACTTTTCTTACCATTTGCTAAAAATCCAACATCGTCTAATCAATGATCTCAGATTGAAACTTGCCGAAGAGTCGTACATGTTCTATAGACAATCGACATTTTTGTCTAATTGCCAGCTTACATTGAGAGCAAGGACATGGGACACGTTGATTAAGATACGCCTCGCGATCTTGAGAATCAAGACCTTCATCGTTTTCCATTCATTATCTCCTCTCCTTGCATCTCTCTCTCTTTTTCTCTTTCTTTATTATGCTCTATGTTTATTCCCTCTCTCTCATTCCTTCTTCCTTTTTCTCTTCCTCCCTCTCTCTCATTTTCTTTAACAAAACATATATCTCTCTCTACTACAACAACAACAAACAAGAAAACCACTAATACTACTACAACTACGACTATGACTATGACCACGACTACGACCACGACCATGACCACGACCACGACCACGACTATCACTACCACTACCATTACCACTACCACTATAATAAACAAGAAAAGAAGAAAAAACTACTACTACTACCACTACTACAACAACAACAACAAATAAGAAAACTAGACAACAATAAACAAGAAAACAAAAAAAAAACTATTACTACAACAACAACAACAACAACAAACAAGAAAACCACCACTACTACTAAAATCATGACTATGACGACTACGACTATGACCACGACTATGACTACGTCTATGACCACGACCACGACCACGACCACGACCATGACCACGACTATGACCATGACTACCACTACCACTACCACTACCACTATAATAAACAAGAAAAGAAGAAAAACAACAACAACAATAACAACAACAACTACTACTACTACAATAATAATAAACAAGAAAAGAAGAAAAAACTACTACTACTACTACTACAAAAAAAAAACATGAAAAATAACTAACAATAAACAAGAAAAGAAAAAAAACTACTACTACTACAACAACAACAAACTCTCCCTCCCTCTCCCTCTCCCTCTCCCTCTCTTTCTCTCTTTTCCTATTATGTTTAATGTTTTCTCCCTCTCTCTCTCATACTTTCCTTTTCTCTCTTCCTCTCCCTCTCTCATTTCCTCTCCCTCCCTCTCCCTCTCCCTCTCTTTCTCTCTTTCCCTATTATGTTTAATGTTTCCCTCTCTTTCCTCTCCCTCCCTCTCTCTCTCTCATTTCCTCTCTCTCTCTCTCCCTCTCCCTCTCCCTCTCTTTTTCTCTTTCCCTATTATGTTTAATGTTTTTTCTCTCTTCCTCTCCCTCTCTCATTTCCTCTCCCTCTCCCTCTCTTTCTCTCTTTCCCTATTATGTTAAATGTTTCCCTTATTTCCTCTCCCTCCCTCTCCCTCTTCCTCTCCCTCTCTTTTTGTCTTTCCCTATTATGTTTAATGTTTCCCTCTCTTCCTCTCCCTCTCTTTCCTCTCCCTCCCTCTTTCTCTTCCTCTCCCTCTCTCATTTCCTCTCCCTCCCTCTCCCTCTCCCTCTCTTTCTCTCTCTTTTCCTCTCCCTTTCTCAATACACGTGAATTTTAACAAAAACAAGTAAAAGAGAAAGAGAAAACATAAAGACAAAGCAAGAAGGAACAATGCACTCACTATAAAGGCTCGAAGATGGATTCGGCGGCTCCTGTTCGTGATGGCGGCTCCTCTTTGCCCTTCATACACTTCCTCCTCTTCTTTACGCACAATGGTGGCCGCAGCGGCGGTGAGAAGCTTTCCTTCTCCCTCTTTCTCTCCCTCTCTCTCTCAAATGCAAGATGCTATTTGCATCGCATTTGCGATGCAAATAGCAACGCCGCTATTTTGCATCGGAAACCGCCGTCGCTATACCTCAATATTCTTGTAGTGCATGTGCTTTGGTATATCCTGAGTGACACAAAGTATATATGGGAGACACCATTTTATAAACTTCTGATTCTCTTCAGCTTTGAAGCGATCATCGTACTTACTTGGTGAATGTGGCCAACGCCCATAGCGAATTGAGGGAGGAGCATGTTTGAATATTGACTGACTACAAGAGTCGATTAACTTTTTTATTTTCGAGCTTGCTTCTCTCATTAAGGTGGATGTATACTTGCGGAATATATTTAGACTCAGTATATGCATTGTATTGTATACCAAATCACATGACAAGTTGAAGCCATATAGATCATGAAGTCTTCATAAGATTGACTCCCCATATAAACATGTTGTCTTCAAAATAGCCTCTTTCTCAACTTGAGTGAAAGCTCTTTTTTCTTGTGAGAGAGCTTCTATAATCTCTGATATCCTTTTTTTTGGGACAGATATCTGGCTTGATAACGATTATTGTCATACATGTAATGCCCTTGGAATGATGTGTTGCTACAATCTAGTGATGCAATAGGTTTATCTCGACTGCAAAAAGATTGTCCTCCATCCTTGAAAAGGCCTATTTTACATTGTGCAGGGTGATCTCCAGTCAACATCATCAATAGGACACGAACCTTACAATGAGTGGAGAATCCATGGGGATTATCAAATATTTCTTGCAAAGGATAGTTAAACACCAAATCAATCCCATCCACAAATAAGTGCTCCAACTCTTCAACTAGTGGTCTTAAAAAGGCTCCAAATATATCTCCACAAATTTTGATGTTTTTTTACAACTCAATGGAAAAAAAATAGGTATTACTTTTGATGTCAATTTTCGTCCAGATTTAAGAATGAAAATTTCAACAACACCACAATATTTTTGAGTAGTTCGTGATGCCTGGAATCCATCGCAATGTAGCAACAAAGCAATATTTCTTGGATCTCCCTGCAAATCCAATATCACATTTGTTATGGAACAATTTTATATGGGTTGTTATTTCAAAAGACATTTGGAGGTTGAGAACTTTATACCTTACACCAAACCTTTGTGTGTTTGATTGGTAAGTGACACTCCTTGTGTGAAAAGTTATACTCGTTTTGTAGCTCATTCCATCCATCTTGCAAAGTGTGAGACCTTGCATTGCTTGGAAATGTTGCATATGTTTTTCCACATTGTGGATTGTCGCATACCACAGGTAACTCATATGAAGTATTTGGGTTCCAAAAATCTTGTAGCTCTCGACATTTAGAACCATCCCAAAACTCAAAAATGGCTAATGGCTATTCAATTACTTCCTTTCCAATCCATCTATCTTTGTTACGCCACATCTCAAGTTGTTCATGACAAAAAGATCTACTTTTAGCGAGTAGCTCAATTTTCTTTCCTATTGGTATATAGTCAAACACAATTGTCTCTCACCTTGAAGTCTCACATTGAGGACACTTCTCACAACAAAATCTATAATCTCGTTGAAGAACCTTCTTTGATTGATTGCCCTCACATACACAATAAATAGCACTTTTCACATAGTTATCCTCCTTTGATGGACAAAGTAGGTGAGGTTGATGCGTATTTGTGGATGTCCCCATACATAACCTGTAACACTCTACTTGAACCATAGCAAGACTGTTAAAGAAAGAATTTAATTGGCCCGAATTTTCTAGGACCTTAATTCCCAAAAGATATCCATTCCATGTACTAGGGAGCTGTATTAGGAGCTTTGCAAGACAAGTCATCTTCTCATTACTCTTTTGATTCCCAATACCACCAAATAGTATTTCTAACATATTTTCTTGTACCTTTATTGAGACATTGTGTTCATCCCACACTGCCTGTAATTCAATTATACTCTCCATGATTTGTTCTATCAATGTTTCTTATGAAGCTCCATCAAAAGTATTATTGGAAAATTTTACATCTTCATGCACTTCTGTATTATCCATGGGGACATCATCCACCTCTATACTATTGAATCCTATGTCTTCATCTCCGTGTTCTACATGCACATAACATTTATTGGCTTCTACACTTTCAGCTTGCAAGTCTTCTTCATCACCATCTATAACATTGAGACCAAGAGAAATAACAAGATTCTCAAATTTCTCCTTTAACTTCTTATGTCCTCCTATGATGCCCTCACTATATTTTTTAAGCACTCAAATATTATTTATGCAATCATTATTACATCTTAAACTTCTTATGTTTGTAAAAGGTTTAGGTAGCATTAATTACATAACCACCATTACATCCTAAACCACAAATTCAATAAAGTGCATTGCAAGATCTAGATATAAATACATAGTCATTATTGAAACCATTTCAGCTTTAAATAATACAACATCTATGGTGTTTATTGTTTATTTTCACATATCCCCTATACTCCTCTATGCCATCTAGCAGCATGATATAGAATTCCCTAGAAGCGCAAAAGCTCATTTGAAGAGTGTTGCACTCCTCAAATTTTAGGCTTGTAAAATTTTTAGGATTCATTACAACTTTCATGTACAAAGGTTGAGAATGAATATTTGTTTTTATAGATTCTATGCAAGCTTGAGAAAGAGAAGAACAAAGGGTGTCTCTTGAAACATAACCATAGTTTAAATCTCATCGAACTCTTGTAGATGTAGTTTTTCCAAACTACCTATCATTTTGACCTTGATCCCATCAAACTTATCCATAGCTCTAGTGAATAGATCTACATATGGTGTTTACTGTTTGTAAATAGATTGCTAGTCATTGCTGCTCACTAACCAAGGCTCGTACCTAATATCAAATATTGGATTTAGGATTGTAAAAATGCAAAGCTCGGTGAAGAAGAAGCTTGAGAGCATAAAACACAAAGTGTATTGAGAATAATACCAATAGAGAATATTTGTAAGAGTTTTCCCTAGAGTTAAGCTACTTGTAAACATTCCATGATACTAGGAAATATCTCAACAAAATGGATGGCAAGTTCTGAGAACTAAAGACAAATACGATGGTTTTATTTTGAGGATTCTACAAACCTAATAAGACATGTCAAGTATATTTGCTTGCACCTCCTTCTCTCCCCCCCTTAACTTGCACTTCATGTTGTAATGGAAATTTCCTTTTGGGTTTTAAATTGAGGTCAATTTTCTCCTCTTTTAGTAACATATTGACTTTATTTTGTAGTTGGTAGCCTTTTTTGCATCTTAAACTACACATAAACTACATAGACAAGTACTTTGAAAACAACTTTTTTTTTTGCTTACATACATATATCCAGAGCTACAAAAGCATCATAGATCCACCATACATATATCCAAAGCTAAATACATATATCCACAACACATCCACCATCCAAAGCTACAAAAACATACTTGAAACTATCGGTCGAGGAAATTGTTGCAGCGTTTATTTTATGAACCACTATACTGCACAAGTTCCAATATATTGGAGTAAATCGTTTTTAATCCTTTATGAATATATCACAACATCCTGCGAAAACATCAAAGGCAAAGTAATTAGTAGGAGGCCCGATGAGGACATATCAGATTAGATATATTCATTACTCACAGGGTGATTAGCATATAAGCAAGACCAAAAATATGATACTCAAGGTATGTAGGTTAAGACCCTAAGGCGTGAACAGGTGCAAAGAAGGGTTTAACCACAAAGGCCACAAATAAGGTGATAGATTGTGGAATACTAAACGTCAAAAGGGGGAATTAGAGCAGGAGGTTTTTGGATTGGGGGATTTGTTCAAAGAGGGGGGAATCTCCTAGGTGATAATAAGGGGGATGTATTAGATCATGCGTTGTAATAGGATGGTGGAAGGATCTATAGAAATGCATAAAGGAGGACGAGGGTTTGGCCAAGTGTACAAGGGGTACTGTGTGAGCATTAGTAATATGCTGTTACAAAGAATAGAAATGCACCGGCCAGTTTAAAGGAGGGACAAAAAGAAAGAGTGAGCTGAGCTATTGGCAATTGAGGGGTGGTCTAGAGGATTAAGTGGGACAGATCCTTGTCCGTAAGGGTGACATATTTTTAATGTTAATTTGAGTCCGCTAAGTGGAGTGAGCGATCAAACAAAGGAATCTATTCTTTCTTATTTTGGCTAGAGGTTCAGATATCTCCTCCATTTTTCTCCCAAGCCTTTTCTTTTTCCCGAACCTCCATTTGAATTCAAATTGCATGCATTCATGGTTGAGGGGTTGAGGTGGCTTTAATGCCCCACGTCTTCACGTCCTCCCTCTCTCATGATGATTACTTCATCATAGATATATTGATCGAGATGATCCAGGTGATCGAGATGTAGGTGGAGAAGGATTGCTTGGAGGAGGTTGAGGCTTCGTTCAAGAGGTTGAGGCTTTGCTCAGGAGCTTCGTTCTGGAGATTGGAAGGTGCAACTCTCTCTCTCTCTCTCTCTCTCTCTCTCTCTCTCTCTCTCTCTCTCTCTCTCTCTCTCTCTCTCTCTCTCTCTCTCTCTCTCTCTCTCTCTCTCTTCTCTCTCTCTCTCTCAGCACCTCTGTGAGCCTTGGCGTGTTGAGGAGGGGGCACCTCTCTCTCTCTCTCTCTCCCCTGGCACCTCTGCCAAAACGTGGCACCTCTGCCAAAACGTGGCACCCCCGGCCAAGTCGCTGCTCCCCCGCCAAGTCACGCTCTCTCTCTCTCTCTCTCTCTCTCCCCCCACCAAGTCGCTGTCGCGTTGCCCTCGACGCCTTCGAAATCGCCCCCTGCCAAGTCGCTGCCCCCGGCAGCAGACGCTCTCTCTCTCTCTCTCTCTCTCTCTCTCTCTCTCTCTCTCTCTCTCTCTCTCCCCCCTGCCAAGTCACTGCCGAAATTTGCCCCCCCTCCCCCCCGCGGTAGACACGCTCTCTCTCTCTCTATTATTTATTAATTAATTAATTAATTAGCTAATTAATAGTTATTAATAGTTAATGTTAATGTTATTGTTATGAGTTAATGTTAACGTTAATGTTATTAGTTAATGTTAATGTGAATGTTAAATAGTTAATGTTAATGTGAATGTTAAATAGTTAATGTTAATGTTAATGTGAATGTGAATGTGAATGTGAATGTGAATGTGAATGTGAATGTAAATGTGAATGTGAATGTGAATGTGAAATAGTTAATGTGAATGTGAATGTTAAATAGTTAATGTTGATGTGAATGTTAATGTGAATTAATGTGAATGTTAAATAGTTAAATAGTTAAATAATTAAATAGTTATAGTTATAGTTATTAATGATAATGATGATGATGATGATGATGATGATGATTGCTGTTGTATTGTTTATTAGTTTATTGTTGTTTAGATAGATATCTAATTAGTTTATATAATGATGATGATGATGATGATGATGATGATTGCTCTTGTATTGTTTATTAGTTTATGTTAGTTTATAATAGATTATGGTATTATTTTATTTAGATAGATTAGATTAAGATAAGATTTAGATATTGTTTTATTAGTTTATAGTTCTATCTATCTAAATCTAATCTAAATAATAATATCTAATTAGTTTATATGATGATGATGATGATGATGATGATTGATGTTGTATTGTTTATTAGTTTATTGTTAGTTTATAGTTTATGGTGGTATTATTTTATTTAGATTAAGATAAGATTTAGATAATTAATGTTATAGTTAAATTTAATTAATTTAATTAATTAATTAATTAACCGTTAATAGTTATAGTTTAAGTTTATTTATTAGTTTTTTAGTAATTATGATTATGATTATATTATTATTATTATTATTTTTTATTATTATTGTTATTGTTTTTATTTAGATATTATTAGTTTATAGTTTATATAATATATAAAATATAATATAATAATTATGATGATGATGATGATGGTGATGATGATTGTTGTTGTATTGTTTATTAGTTTATTGTTAGTTTATAATTTATAATTATTGTGGTATTATTTTATTTAGATTAGATTAGGATAAGATAAGATTTAGCTATTGTTTTATTAGTTTATTGTTATCTAATTAGTTTATATGATGATGATGATGATGATGATGATGATTGTTGTTGTATTGTTTATTAGTTTATTGTTAGTTAATAATTGATTGTGGTATTATTTTATTTAGATTAGATTGAGATAAGATTTAGATTTAGATATTGTTTTATTAGTTTATTGTTAGTTTATAGTTTATTGTGATATTATTTTATTGTGATTAAGACAAGATTTAGATTTGGATTTAGATAGTTAATAGTTATAGTTTAAGTTTATTTATTAGTAATTATGATTATGATTATTTTATTATTATTATTTTTTATTGTTATTATTGTTATTTTTTATTTAGATATTATTAGTTTATTATTGTTTAGATAGATATTATATCTAATTAATTTATATTTATATAATATAATAATAGTAATAATAAGAATGATGATGATGATGATTGCTATTGTATTGTTTATTAGTTTATTGTTAGTTTATAGTTTATTTATTATGGTATTATTTTGTTTAGATTAAGATAAGATTTAGATTTAGATTAGATATTGTTTTATATTATTATTGTTGTCGTATTGTTTATTATTATTGTTGTTGTTGTTGTTATTGTTATATTATATAGTTATATAGTTTTGTTAATGGTTGTTATTTTAACTTTGTTATTGTTAGTTATTATATTATAATATATTATAAATGTGTATTGTTAGTTTGTTATTATTATTATTATTATTATTATTATTATTATTATATGATGATGTTATTTTATTCAAATATTATTAGTTTATAATTTATTTTATTGTGGCATTATTTTATTTAGAGTTAGATATTGTTTTAGTTGTTATTATTATTATTACATTTTATTGTTATGTTAATAGTTAATACTTAATAGTTAATAGTTAATGTTATAGCTAATAGTTATTAGTTAATAGTTACAGTTTATTAGTAATTATGTTATGTTATGATATGATTATGATGTTATTAGTTTATTATTATTTAGATATTATTAGTTTATATCTAAATAATAATATCTAATTATTTTATTATTGTTGTTGTTGTTGTTGTTATTATTATTATTATTATTATTATTATACTAGTGTTTATTATTATTATTATTATATAATGATGATTCCTATTGTATTGTTTATTAGTTTATTGTTAGTTTATAGTTTATTGTGGTATTATTTTATTTAGATTTAGATTTAGATTTAGATATTGTGGTTTTATATTATTATTGTTGTTGTATTATTTAATATTATTACTATTATTATTATTATTACCAACAAATTGTGTTATTTTATTGTTATTATTCTTATATAGCTATATAGTTTTATTAAGGGTTGCTATTTTAACTTTGTTATTGTTAGTAATTATATTATATTATATTATATTCCATTTATTGTTAGTTTATTGTGACATTGTTATTGTTATTTTAATTGTTGGTTTACTTTTTATTTTATTTTGATTGGTTTAGTTTATTATTTTTTATTAGTATATATATATATATATATATAGAAAACTAATATAATAATAATAATAATATAAAATAATACTAATAGTGATAATATAAAATAATTAGTTATAGTTGTAGTGAGTAATGATATAGTTGTAGTTGATAGTTATAGTTAGTTATAGTTGTAGTAAATAGTAATTAATAGTTAATAGTTACTTAGTGTTATTGTTTTGTTATTTTAATTAGTTTAGTTGTTGGTTAGATATGGTTGTTTGTTGTTGTTGTTGTTATTATTATTATTTTAATTAGTTTCATTATTTGGTTATTATTGTTATTGTTATTAGTTTAGTTGTTATCTAATTTATTGTTATTAATATTGTTTTGTTATTTTAATTAGTTTCTTTAGTTGTTATTGTTATTATTATTATTTTATCATTAGTATATAGATATATGAATAAATAGATATAGATATAGAATATTAGATTAGATAGATATAGATATTAGTTTATTGTTATTGTTATCTTATTTAATTATTGTTATTATCTTGCTAATAAACGTTTTAGGATATGTGTTTTAAGACATGGAGTGGAATGCAACTTTAAGATATGTGGAGCTAAATTATATTATAATAATATATTATAATAAAATAATATATAGATAAATAGATATAGATATAGATATAGATATAGATATAGATATAGAAGATTAGATTAGATAGATATAGATACAACTATCCTTCAGAACTCATTACGATTTGTGGGGTTGGCATGGATGTAGTAACCCTTCATGGCATTAAAAATGCGTTATTGACGTTTTTAAACTTAGAAGATTGTTTAGTGTGTGAATTATAGTTTTATTGGTAGGGGTGGGGAATGTTGCATTGTCCTAGGGCATGATTTATTGTTTATTTTCGCATATCCCCTAGCAGCATGATATAGAATTCTCTAGAATCGCAAAAGCTCATTTGAAGAGTGTTGCACTCCTTAAATTTTAGGCTTGTAGAAATTGCAAGTACACTTTATTAACATTGATATTCCTTCCTTGTCCATTTCCTATAAGTTCCAAAGCAAACATATTAGCTAGGATTTCCTAAGACATCACACTTCTAAATTTAGTAGAACCCTTTTTTATGTTAACTAACTTAGAGATGTATAAAAATAATAGCATGTCTTAATACTTAGCGATGCCAAACCAAACGCATAGGAAGGTCGTTGTCGTATATTTCGTGTAAGGGCTGCTGAACGCGGAGTTGAAGTTGCAACAAGGGAAGAGAGTAACAAGAAGAAATCGAATTTTTGATGCCAAAGTTCACTATATTCCTTGTCAAGTGAGTTATATGAGGTCCATGTTTAGAAAAAGCTGTACATATCCAGCTTTACATTCAGATGTTCGAGTTCAGTTTTGTCATTGGCACATAGACTTGTTAAATTCTGCTGGGTAATAATTCCTGTGAACAAATTTTCAGGATTCCATACAAAGTCAAAACAAAGGATTTCTGTAGACAGCAACCCCTATGTACATAAAACAAAGGAGTTCTGTGGTGGCAGCAAAAGATGTAGGCCCAGCCAAGCACAAATGAGGAACAATCTGTTTGTATCATGCAAAAGCCTGTTCAAAGCCTTGACAAGGTTGCTAATCTGGGTAAAAACTGAAACTGTTGCGATCATATGTTGTCACATCTCCAAAGCCAAAGCAGGGTATTAGTTTGTCTTCATCAAAAGGTGAGAGTATTCTACCAATAAAAGATATTGCCTGTTCATAAGAGCTGAACAATTTGGGAATGGACAGTAGACCCTTTCAGCTTCAGGCATCCTTTCCTCTATTAGTCGCTTGTTATAGAGGTCATACCATTTCTGAGAGAGGATAGGCAGGCTCTGATCAAAACCAAGTGTTTGAATGCACCCAAATTGAGGACAACGAATAGGAACTTGACCTGACTGCACCTTAACCTCTGAATGCTGGATAATACATACACGGCAAAAACTGTGCAGACACCCAGAAACCACGAACATATCTACATGGCACTTCCGTTCTAAGCATATAGGAGCAGCGGAATCATATTGTCCTGACTTGCTGCCTGTAAATCAGTGCTATCCACTAGAAATCCACGCCTTCTGCGCTCCCTAACTTGTTGCCGATAAATTAGTGTTGTTCACAGTGACTCATTGACATGAACTAGAGCTTCCACAAGCTCTTATGCAAGCACTGACATAGATCAAAGGAGACTCATAGCCTTCATTGTGGATCAACAAAGCTTGCCATAGACATTAACCAAGCTTGGAATCTTTTATCAGCCCCAGTAGTGCTGGATGCTGAAGTCATGGACCTGTTATTTATGTCAGACCAACAGCGCAATCTGTGCTAAACTAACTGCAACAAATGTGGTCAGATTCGTCTAAAACACGGTGCTCAGTAAGGTTCATATAAGGCAAAGGGGCAAGGTTGAGCGAAACAATCTTGATCTATACTGATGAGCTGAACCTTGGAGATGACGGTGCTTTGTGGAGTCATTCCTCATGTGCAACTTCCAGTTAACTGTCTCAACTTTTGGCATAGGGACAGAAGCCCAATAAACTCGAATCTTCCTATTATCCGTGCGAAGCCCATCCTTGCCAGCTCCTGCAGCGATAATAGCCTCCGCAATCTCTTGTGCCTGAAAGGTCACGAAGCCATAGCCCTGCTGCTGCAAAACCACTTTGGCCTTGGATACATCCCCGAAATTCTCAAAGAAGCCCTTCAGCAGTTTGGAAGTAGTGGCCGCGTGCAGGTCTGCGACAAAGACGGTATTGCCAAGGACAGGCCTTGACCTCTTGATCCTGCTGCTGCTGCTGCTCCGCCCGCCCCCATCCTGTTGCTTGCGCTTGTTGTTGGGAAGAATGAGCGTGGGCAGAAGGAATTCGTCATCCCCATCTTCCTCTTCATCCTCCTGTTGTGCTTCTGCTGTTTTTCAGGCTCTCTCCCTTTCATTCCTGCAATTCCACCTCGACCTGCTTTTCCATTGTCAGACGTACCAGTCCACTTGCTCACAATCTCAGCAATGTCATTTCCTGTGACTTCCTCTCTCAACATTGGCTTGCCTGAGTTCTGATACTCATCCAAAGCTTTCTCAGCTGCTTCCAGCTGTCTTTGAAGAGACATGAGACTGCCATATTTTAAGCTCTATAGCTCTATTCAGGTCATAATCTCGTTCAGCTTGCTGTATCTCAATATTCACCCGATCCACCTCTTCCTTGATTGACCCTCATCTTCCACGACTCTCCTCTTTTTCCAGCAGCATCCCCCAAATTAGTCGATCGTCCTCCTCTTTTTCCCCCATACTTTTCACTGATTCCTTCAATATAGCTTGATAAAAAAAAGCCCAATGAATATAATTACATCCATCTTTGAGCCTTTCTTCTGTGGAGCATCATTTATCTTTAGTGCTTTAGATATCAAAGACTCTTTAGCAGAAATTTGAGGCATTGCTACCTCTAGTTTCTTTACACCAACAGGAGATCTACGCACAAACTTTGATTTCGGCCTTGAGAACTGGGTGGCAAAATGCTCTCTTGGTGCTTCACTAGTGCTGTCAATAGCCCCATTGAAGGATTCCTGAGAGTCCTTGAGAGATGGTTCACACCTTGCTTATTGATGACTGAAGAAGCTGCTGAGCCTGAGTTTTCGCATCCTTTAATATGTACCTTTACTCGCTTAAGCAGCTTTTGAGAGACTTCCTTCAACTCTATTTCATGGGAACTTTTGAACTTAGATGTTCGGCTTCCACAAAGCTTCCTTTGATTCCACAATTCCCTGCACTTTTCTTAGAGATCATCATTGAAATTATGAGCTTGATAATGTCCTTTGGCATCAGTTTTTCATATTTTTCTAACACACACACATCATGCGTCCAAACAGAAACACACACACACACTAGCGGAATATATACATTGGATGTGGGTACTGAAAGGACGGATTATCGTAATGCATCAATCACACACAATGAATCGCATGCGGAAAAATAACACAAATGCACAACAAAAAAAATGGAGGTGTATACGGCTCGGATGCGCAGCAGCACGACATCCATCCCCTCTAAACCTGCGCATCCTCCGAATGAGCCAAGTATCGAGGATCATTCAAGTCCACAAACAGGTTGAGTCCTTCATCAGGTTCTAGTAGACCAGTTTCTCCATCAGCTTCATCATCCATATTCTCTACTTCTTCTGCTTGACTTTCTTCTACCTGCTCTTCTTCTACCAATGCTTCAAGTGAATATTCTTCATCTTCTCTTCTCTTGAAAATCTTGACCCGTTTTCTAGCAATGGGCACCCTCAATGCTGTTCCATCTAATTCAGTCAACTCATAGGTACCATTGTCAAAAACCTATTTCACCTCATACGGTCCAAACCATCTTTGAACCATTTTTCTCATGCTACTATGCTGATTCTCTAGACTACTGTCGTAGACTAGAACCCAATCTCCTTCTTTTATGGCTCTAGGCCTCAAGCGATGCCTCAAATCAAACCTGTCATTGTTTTGAGTCGGGCTGCCCTCAAACGATCAACTGCTAGCTGCACATCTTCTATCCTTCTCTCTAGTTGACGAATCCGAAGAGCTAGAAGCTCCTCCCTTGATAAATTCTCATGCCATGGAAGAACACTCCACGTGAGAGCACAGATTTCTGTAGGCATGACAGGCTTTTGCCCATACATCAACTCTGCAGGCATATATCCAGTTGTCACGCTATGTGTAGAGCGATCTGCCCACAATGCAAAAGGTAGTAATCTCAGCCAATCCCCAATCCAACCTCTACAAGCTTTTGCCAATGCATTAACTATCGGCGGATGTCCTCTTTCGCTCTTGCCATTTCCCTCTTGCCATTTCCCTCTGGATTATAGGCAGTAGTAAGAGCCAGCTTAATCCCAAGCCATGAGAAAAATTCTCTAGCTTCGTCTGCATCTAGCTCTCCACGATCAGCTATAATCTTGCCTATAAATCCATACCTGCAAAATATTTCTTCCAACAAGAATTTACATACTGTAGTGGTGGTCTTCATCCGCAAAGATCTGCCTTCAACATAGTTTGTAAGATCCTCCCTAGCCAAGACAAGATATCTCATCTGCCAAAGTCCCACTAGCAAAGTAACCAAGTCTACCACCCACTTATAATGCATACATAGTGGATAGGTCAGATGCAACTCATCACAATGCCGCACTAAAGAGTAAAGCTGGCAGTCCTTGCAAGTCTCCACAAAGTGAGAAACATCTTTATACATCCCTTTCCACCAGTATCTTTCTTTGATTTTCTCATAGGTAGCCCACACACCTCTATGACCAGCCCATGAACTCTCATGAAACTCTCGCATAATCTGTATCTGCATCGCTACCTCACAAACTACTCTCAAGGGTAAGCCGCCTCTCTTCTTTGGATGCTTCCAAAGAAAACCATCTTTCAAGAAATATCCATAAGCCTTCCTTCTGATTTTCTTGAATTCATCATCTGTCCAATCAACTCTTCAAGTCAATGAACTTAGATAATGTCCAATTTGCAACCACTCGTCAACATAAAGTTCTTCAATAAAGGCTTCAACAGTAGATACATGACAATCATGAACAAGGACAGAAGCTGCAAACTCTGTCTCATCATCTTCTGCAAGCATTGACTCCTCATCCTCATATCTCGCTCTAGATAGCATGTCAGCAACTGGATTATCTTTCCCTGCTATGTGTCAAAATTCTGGATTCAATGATTTGATGTAGGCAATCCACCGAAGCATTGCTATATCTAGAGTCGAACAGCTAGTAATCATGCCAAGCAAAGGCAAACAATCTGTTTTCACAACAACTGAAGCTCCAATAAAATACCCTTTATCACACTTCAGTGCAGTGACTACTCCCCACAACTCTCTTTTAATCTGCGGATATCTCCTCTGTCGCTCATTAAGAACTTTAGCTCCAAAGCGGTGTCGAAGAGATCGTGCAAGGGCTGTAGAACACGGGGTTCAAGGTACAGCAAGAAATAAAGACTACCAAGAAGATCTCGATAACACAATATTTGATGCCAAGTTCATTATATTGTTTGTCAAATAAGCTACAAGAAGTTCATATTCAAAATTTTGAAGACAGTTATGACTTTGGTTCGTAGACTTGAGGAGACTTAAAGAGTTCAGCTGGACTGGGCAGTAATCCCTATGAACAAATTTTCAGAAATCTTTTCAATGCCAATACAATGAAGTTCCGTGGGCATCCTGATGCTTCTTCCTTATCTCCTATTGACATCTTGCAAAATTACGTCTTCACACTCATCAAGTTCCAACTCTGACATTTCAGGTTCAGGCCTAGAAGGTAAGATTCCCTCCATACACAGCACAGTTCTGGGGTAAGTAAACCAGTTTCAGGAAAGTCTACAGAGAAATGAATGTAAAGCTTTTCCCTTCATTTCTCTGGCATGCCCAATACATGTACAGCTAAGCAGAGCTCGCAAAATGGTATGTGGCTAATGATACTTAATTGCATGGCTCACTTCTATAGTTCCCAAGTTGTTCTTCAATCACCACACAACAGTATTTATACCAGTCAAAGTAGTTGAAGTGCTGTCTTAAAGATGAAGAGAACACAAGAACAGCCACTTCATAGACGGAATAATTTCGACAGAGGAAGGACCAAGCAACAGTAGATCATGAATTGCGCATTGTTGGTAAAGGTTTCAGACTGCTTGAAACAGAGTCTCCAACTTTAGCACACAGAGAACGAAGCCAGTAGAAAGGGATTCCCCTCACGTCAGTGCTTGAGAGAATAGAGAAGGACCGACCTCCCAAAGCTTCTTAGTGAAAATAAGATGCCATATTTAAGCCTGCCATAGAATCTGCCAACAAGGACTCAGAGGTCATATGAGGTGGCATCCAGAGAGCATATAATCCTGAGTGGGCATCGGGATGTGTACACATGTGTTTCCCTTGCTACACTTCTTTTGACCGTCTTGTTTAATACAGTCATTGCAGTCAATGTTTCTCCATCGATGAACTTAAGTTCACCTTTAATACGTTGCTTTATCCTTGCATCCAGGCTGTCAAGTCCTATATAAGGGAATGGTTTGTCTGAAGCCATAACCCATCCCCAGGTATCAGCATAAGAAGGTATATGAGCTGTGTAAGCTATAACATATTCAAAAACACTGCGCAATGTGTTGTAGATTGATATGAACACTTCCCTGTGAGATAAGATGACTTTGAATAGCCATAGTTAAGCACATTATCATCCTGCATGATCCCTTGAAGCAACCAACAAGTGTAGCACCGCCCACCAACCATCTTCATCATGCCAAAAGCCCTATCTCAGTGCTGATATTAGCAAAACAGACTAGTAGCTATCATCATCTGTTCAAAAAGTAAAACCACAGCGAATTGCTACAGTTGACAATCCAGAGATACGTGTCCACATGTGTGCATTACTGATCCCCTGAAGGAAGAAGATCCACGTCAGTATATACTGTTTCTCAACAGCTTTCAGTCCCAGGGACCTCGACTGGCGCAGTTTATTTCTCTGAGCTCCATGATATTTCCTTTCACCTTCAAAGCTTTCTTCACCATGGCATAGCCTGACTGCATCTATCAAATCGTCCTGCTTGTCTTCTTCACATCGTCTTCACTCACATGCCAAAGCATTACATTTCCTTGACAATCGGATATAGAGGCTGCCATCCAAGAACATAGTTGCTCTCGTATCCTTCCTGCTTTTTCATGCGGGTTTTTTTTTCCAGCTCTCCCCCCTCTCCAATCCAGGCGCAGCCCGCCATTTTTGCCTTTTCAAAAAAATCCCCCTATCTCCCCAGAATAGGCTAGCTTTTCTTTTCTTTAGAACTTCTTGCCTACAAAAGATCAAGTCAATAATTGATCACCACCTACTGGTAGGACCTGCTGGATCACTAGAGAACATATGCTTCACACGTGCCAAAATTGAGTCCTGAGCAGGGTCATATGGATGCTCTTTGGAAGGTATCTCCAGAATGGCAGGCACTGGCCTGTTGTAACCGTCGACCAGGAACCGTATCATATTTGCAATATGTTGATTTATGAGAACAATTGCAATATCTTCCCTGGCTGTGAACTCCTTAAAGGTGTCTTCGATTGTTTTCACCGTAGTCTTGTTATCCACAATCAGATAGTTGGTCTTCCTCCTAATGTCAACATGGCCAACTCCTGCTAGAATGAAGCCGGTCACGGTGTCCTCGTCTCCAATGACCGCTATGAGGGAAGAATTTGTTGAAGCCATGACTCCACTTCTTTATAGCACTTCAATTACAAATACATATTCATGGCACCGTCAAAACATGGTTGGAGTGGTTTGAGATCAGTCTTCTCAACTTCAGATAGTAACTCCAGAACATAATCAGTGTGCAATGCATTAAGGGAATATATATATACATTGGCTGCGGATTACTAAAATGCATCACACAAACAATGAATCACACGCAGAAATTAACACAAATGCACAACAAAAGAAATGGAGGTGTATACGACTCGGATGCGCAGCAACACGACAGCGGATTACATATCTATTTCCATCAGCATCATCCTGTCCCACTGCCCAGCCTATGCCAATAGGACTAGTATCAACTGTCAACGTGATTGGCCGTTCACACTGATAATCGGCCTTGCGAAGAGTAGGAGATGACTGCAACAGCTTCTTGAGTTTATGCATGGCTTTCGAATGCTTCTCATCCCAATGAAATTTCTGCCCCTTTCGAAGCAGCTGATAGAGAACATCTGCTATGTGAGCAAAATGAGGAATCCAAATCATGTAAAATACACAAGCTTCCACAAATCTCCGCACCTCTGAAGTAGTTGAGCAATACTCTGCAATCCTGCTTATGGCATCCACCTTAGCAGGTGAAGGCTTCCTGCCATAATATCCAACCATATGCCCAACTATGATGACTTCATTAACACCAAAGACAGATTTCAGCCCTGAAAGAGTCAAGTTTACCTCCTCTAATCGTGTCAATATTTTCTCACAAGCAACCAAGTGTTCAGCCACAAGCTGTCTACATCCTCGCAAATCAAGACTTTCATTCTTTTCTTCTTCTGCACAACCCTTAATAGGCACATCATCTAGGAAAGGCATGGTATACTGTGGAATATAGTCTCGTAGAACTCTATGCGTAGCATTCATCATATGAGCAACTGAGTTGGTGGCACCTTGAGGCAAGGTACACATCCTCACAAGACCAATAGGTATCCGCATAGTAGTAATATCCTTGCTTTCCAAGGCAAGCTGAAACTAATCATAACCTGAATACAAGTCACCTAGAGAATAGATGGCTCGTCCTGCAAAAGCCTCAGCAAATTCATCCACAACTGGACATGTTCCCACATTCCTGATTGTCACTTTGTTCATGGGCTACATATCCTGAATAAATCTCAAAGTACCATTCTTCTTTGGTACAGTAAACCACCTGTTAGAATAGGGCGCAGAAGAGGGTTCCAAAATCCCCATCTTAATCTTCTCATTCAACAACTCTATCAGCTTTGGCAAGTGTGCTTTAGGCACAGGTATAGGACGTATATTCCATGGTACATGAGGGACAGTGAAGATGACCATAGGTGCAACCAATTCGGGACTAATGCAGCCAATTTCATGAGGAAAGAAAGCAAATGCCTTACCATGACGTCCAAGCATCTCTCTAAAACATTCTTTTTCCACTAGAAGTAAGAAATCATCATTTCCAATCTTCAATTCTGCAAGAGTTTCAGCTGTAAATTTATGTCCAATATTTGCAGGATCTCTCAACATAGGCTGCTTCATAGCTTTTTCTATCTGCTCATCACTATCAGGAGGAAGTGGCCCTGCAACCGGCTTAACCTTCTTATCAACTGTTTTATACTTCGTGTCAACCTTGGCATCAGTCAGACACTCTTTTCTTTGCTGCAATTTCTGCAAATTTTCAGCAACTCTCAACTCTGTTGGCTGAAAGATTTCAGCCCTTTGCTCTATGGACTGCATGGGTGCTGTCTGAAACTCTGTATGCTGAAATTTTTCAGCATTAAACTCTGTTGGCTGAAAGAATTCAGCCCTTGGCTCTATGGACTGCATGGGTGCAGCCTCATACTCCATATGTTGAATTTTCCCAGCATTTAACTCTGTTGGCTGAAAGGTTTCAGCCCTCTGCAACTCTGTAAGCTGATTAAGATCAGCCATAAATTCAGTTTGCTGAGTTTTCTCAACCTCTAACTCTGTTTTCAGCACAAAATCAGAAATTTCCTGAAACATATCCAAGGTTTGCACAGGTATGATCTTTGAACCCTTACATACATCAGTTTTCAGCATTGTTCCCATCTCAAACAATGTATCTGCATAAGACATCCCTTCATACAATCCATCTACATGCTCTTCTGCTTGCAAAATACCTGCAATCTTCAACTCTTTCTCCTTACAACCAATGTACTGCCTGGCAGCTCTAGGAAAATCTGAAATTCTCTGATAACTCACTGAACTATCTGAAGAAAAACCAACAAAATTAGTGGAGAAAGACTGGCTGCTAGGAGACGAGATCTCCTCTTTTCTCCGCTCTATACCACTGGCGTCTCGCAAGACAGTGGTACCTAATGAAAATCCAACTCCTTCGCAGGTAGTGGTGCCTCATGCAAGGAGTCCCTATTTCTCGGATGATTTACCCCAACAGTCATAAACTGAACAGCTCGCATACCATCCTTACTGCGTATCTGTGCATAGGCTGAGCCGTCATCCATCACTTTCGTTTCCATTCTTGCTTCTGTAATGAAAGGCTGTCCAAGAATAATCAGATAAGAGCAAGAATCCTGAACAAAGCAATGACAATCCTCTTCAACATTACTAATAGAAATTCTGATGCTCGGACAAGCAGCATACATATCACCAGAAGTATTATTGGTAGCTCTCATGCACCAGCCATGCTCTGCATCCATAGGCCACTTGCCACTCTCATAAACACCTCGAGCAATAAGATTAATCTCGGAACCATGATCGACTAAAGCGACCAAAGGAATCTGTTTCTCTCCAATCCTTACCACCGTCTCAGTGGTTGCTCTAGCCCAATGACTACGTGAAAAATGGCTGCGAGGAATGAGAATAGGGGTATCATCATCTTCATACTGCATAGGCTGAACTATTTTCTCCAATTGCGGATTGACAGAAGCATTCTCAACCATCACTACATCATCATGCTCTTCCCCAAGAGCTCCATGCCATAATCCCTGTAAAGCAAGTCCTTCCATCGCATGTCGTTTCCTCTGCAAAAGATCCTGCATCTGATCCTGTATTTCTCTTCTAGCAATCCCAAGAGCTTCTCCAACAGTAAAAGTGACTTCACTATTCAAAATTCTTTCATGAAAAATCTTACTCATATCCGTCTACATATCAAGGTCTGACAAGAGCTTGAATCCTGGCTCCTTTCTTGGTTGCCTCTTCTCTTTCATCTACTTATCTCCCATAGGTTGTTCAAGACCTGATTGAGCTAGAGAACTTGACATAGGTGGAGCTATAACATGTGGTAAAACAAAGTCACCCCCTCTAGTCTTTTTGGAGGTGCTGAGACCCTCCTCATCTCTTCTTCTCTTTTCCTCAACCATGGCATCTAAACCCTGTGTTTTTGCCATATAAGAAAAAATAGAATACCTGTCAACAGGAGAATCCCATCCTGTTTCTCCTCGAATGCTGGAGCCCACACAAGTCATAGTAGATGCCTGAACTTTCCCTTTTCTCGCTATCTCCAAGGCAGAGGACCATAAAGCAGAGTCTCCATCTAATTTCTGCTCAAGCTGGACTCCATAAGTTGAAGCATCTCCTCTAACACTCACATAAGCTGATCGCGCAGCCATATCATCAACGAGCTTCTTCATGCCTCCCTTACCAAAGTTCATGTCAAGAGGAGCACCAGTCTCTGTCAGCCATATCTTCCCATCTTGTCCCCAGAACACTACATTCTTCTTACGCGCTTCCTGAAAAGCATCACAATCTCTGCAGTGTTGGTGCTCTGTACTATCGCACCAAATACATAGTCTCCCTTTTCTTTGGCTAGCTGGAAAAGCAATCGCTGGAGTAGGTGCTACAGTAGGTACTGACATAAGTTGCTCCTTTAACTTACCAACTTCAGCTTTGACTGCTTCAATCGTCAAATCTGCCAAGCCTTTAATAACATCATCTACAGATAAGGGCACTGGAGCAGCAGGAACTAGTGGATTTACAACAGGAGGAGTAGGTTTAGGCATAGAACTTGCAGCAGGGGTAGAAGAAGAAGTCTCCAAGGATTTTTTAGAAGCAGATCCTGTATTACAATGCAATCGTACTCTCCTGCGCTGCTTCTTAACAAGAGCATTCACAGCATCAATGACATGTCTCCACTCGGTCTTTAAACCTGAATCAGTAGCTTGATCTTCCAAAAGATCATCCAACTTTTCTTGTAAATCAGCATCAGCGGCTTGTAAAAATAATTCCACTTTCTGCATCTCCAAAGCTTGCTGCTCAGTTCCATCCAACTGATCATAGCGGCTCTCAAACTCTCGCAGAAGGGCGGTAACTGAAAGTCCCTTATTAGGCATAGAAACCCATGCTAAGAAATTCCTACGATTCATAAGACCTGTATCCTCCAGGAAATATCCATCTTTTAATGCCTTCTTAAACTCTGCCCAACCTGCATGTGTTTCTTGAATTTTTGAAATTCGGACTTCAAGAGCGCGCACCACGATCCGCAAGAAGTAGCGGCTCCAAACATCTTGAGAAACCCCAAAAAACTTCATCTTTTCTTCATACAAATGCAGGTAAGTTGACACTTGTTGGCCGTTAAACTGCTTCATCTCCTGTTGGACAGCTTTCAAGGCATCCATGGCATCACTATCACGTTTCCCGTGAGCTTGCTGCTGCATATAGGTTGTAAATGACTGAAACAGGTTCTTCATGACATTGTCATCTGTCATCTCTTCTTGCGAGTCTCCCATCTTGCTGAAAAGTGACGCAGCACTTTCACGTCGGGTTCACCAGAAATGTCGTACATTTCGTGTAAGGGGTGCTAAATGCGGAGTTCAAGTTGCAACAAGGGAAGAGACTAACAAGAAAAAATCGAATTTTTGATGCCAAAGTTCACTATATTCCTTGTCAAGTGAGTTACATGAGGTCCATGTTCAGAAAAAGTTGTACATATCCAGCTTTACATTTAGATGTTCGAGTTCAGTTTTGTCATTGGCACATAGACTTGTTAAATTCTGCTGGGTAATAACTCCTGTGAACAAATTTTCAGGATTCCATACAAAGTCAAAACAAAGGATTTCTATATGCAGCAACCCCTATGTACATAAAACAAAGGAGTTCTGTGGCAGCAAAAGATGTAGGCCCAGCCAAGCACAAATGAGGAACAATCTGTTTGTATCATGCAAAAGCTTGTTCAAACCCTTGACAAGGTTGCTAATCTGGGTAAAAACTGAAACTGTTGCGATCATGTGTTGTCACATCTCCAAAGCCAAAGAAGGATATTAGTTTGTCTTCATCAAAAGGTGAGAGTATTCGGCCAATAAAAGATATTGCCTGTTCATAAGAGCTGAACAATTTGGGAATGGACAGTAGACCCTTTCAGCTTCAGGCATCCTTGCCTCTATTAGTCGCTTGTTATAGAGGTCATACCATTTCTGAGAGAGGATAGGCAGGCTCTGATCAAAACCAAGTGTTTGAATGCACCCAAATTGAGGACAATGAATAGGAACTTGACCTGACTGCACCTTAACCTCTGAATGTTGGATAATACATACACGGCAAAAATTGTGCAGACACCCAGAAACCACGAACATATCTGCATGGCACTTGCGTTCTAAGCATATAGGAGCAGCGGAATCATATTGTCCTGACTTGCTGCCTGTAAATCAGTGCTATCCACTATAAATCCACGCCTTCTGTGCTCCCTAACTTGTTGCTGATAAATTAGTGTTGTTCACAGTGACTCATTGACATGAACTAGAGCTTCCACAAGCTCTTATGCAAGCACTGACATAGATCAAAGGAGACTCATAGCCTTCATTGTGGATCAACAAAGCTTGCCATAGACATTAACCAAGCTTGGAATCTTTTATCAGCCCCAGTAGTGCTGGATGCTGAAGTCATGGACCTGTTATTTATGTCAGACCAACAGCGCAATCTGTGCTAAACTAACTGCAACAAATGTGGTCAGATTCGTCTAAAACACGGTGCTCAGTAAGGTTCATATAAGGCAAAGGGGCAAGGTTGAGCGAAACAATCTTGATCTATACTGATGAGCTGAACCTTGGAGATGACGGTGCTTTGTGGAGTCATTCCTCATGTGCAACTTCCAGTTAACTGTCTCAACTTTTGGCATAGGGACAGAAGCCCAATAAACTCGAATCTTCCTATTATCCGTGCGAAGCCCATCCTTGCCAGCTCCTGCAGCGATAATAGCCTCCGCAATCTCTTGTGCCTGAAAGGTCACGAAGCCATAGCCCTGCTGCTGCAAAACCACTTTGGCCTTGGATACATCCCCGAAATTCTCAAAGAAGCCCTTCAGCAGTTTGGAAGTAGTGGCCGCGTGCAGGTCTGCGACAAAGACGGTATTGCCAAGGACAGGCCTTGACCTCTTGATCCTGCTGCTGCTGCTGCTCCGCCCGCCCCCATCCTGTTGCTTGCGCTTGTTGTTGGGAAGAATGAGCGTGGGCAGAAGGAATTCGTCATCCCCATCTTCCTCTTCATCCTCCTGTTGTGCTTCTGCTGTTTTTCAGGCTCTCTCCCTTTCATTCCTGCAATTCCACCTCGACCTGCTTTTCCATTGTCAGACGTACCAGTCCACTTGCTCACAATCTCAGCAATGTCATTTCCTGTGACTTCCTCTCTCAACATTGGCTTGCCTGAGTTCTGATACTCATCCAAAGCTTTCTCAGCTGCTTCCAGCTGTCTTTGAAGAGACATGAGACTGCCATATTTTAAGCTCTATAGCTCTATTCAGGTCATAATCTCGTTCAGCTTGCTGTATCTCAATATTCACCCGATCCACCTCTTCCTTGATTGACCCTCATCTTCCACGACTCTCCTCTTTTTCCAGCAGCATCCCCCAAATTAGTCGATCGTCCTCCTCTTTTTCCCCCATACTTTTCACTGATTCCTTCAATATAGCTTGATAAAAAAAAGCCCAATGAATATAATTACATCCATCTTTGAGCCTTTCTTCTGTGGAGCATCATTTATCTTTAGTGCTTTAGATATCAAAGACTCTTTAGCAGAAATTTGAGGCATTGCTACCTCTAGTTTCTTTACACCAACAGGAGATCTACGCACAAACTTTGATTTCGGCCTTGAGAACTGGGTGGCAAAATGCTCTCTTGGTGCTTCACTAGTGCTGTCAATAGCCCCATTGAAGGATTCCTGAGAGTCCTTGAGAGATGGTTCACACCTTGCTTATTGATGACTGAAGAAGCTGCTGAGCCTGAGTTTTCGCATCCTTCAATATGTACCTTTACTCGCTTAAGCAGCTTTTGAGAGACTTCCTTCAACTCTATTTCATGGGAACTTTTGAACTTAGATGTTCGGCTTCCACAAAGCTTCCTTTGATTCCACAATTCCCTGCACTTTTCTTAGAGATCATCATTGAAATTATCACCTTGATAATGTCCTTTGGCATCAGTTTTTCATATTTTTCTAAGACACACACACATCATGCATCCAAACAGAAACACACACACACACTAGCGGAATATAGACATTGGATGCGGGTACTGAAAGGACGGATTATCGTAATGCATCAATCACACACAATGAATCACACGCGAAAAAATAACACAAATGCACAACAAAAGAAATGGAGGTGTATATGGCTCGGATGCGTAGCAGCATGACATTGTGTCCCTAGGACTTAGTAGTCCGTCACAACTATTATCCATTCTGAGTGTGGCTTAACATCTCCTCATATGATGCCCTCACTATATTTTTAAAGCACTCAAATATTGATTTTGCAATCATTATTCCATCTTAAACTTCTTATGTTTGTAAAAGGTTCAGGTAGCATTAATTACATAACCACCATTACATCCTAAAGCGCAAATTCAATAAAGTGCATTGCATGATCCAGATACAAATACATAGTCATTATTGAAACCATTTCAGTGTTAAATAATACAACATCTATGGTGTTTATTGTTTATTTTCACATATCCCCTATACTCCTCTATGCCATCTAGCAGTATGATACAGAATTCCCTAGAAGTGCAAAAGCTCATTTGAAGAGTGTTGCAATCCTCAAATTTTAGGCTTGTAAAATTGCAAGTACGACAACACCTATAATTGCAAGTACACTTTATTAACGTTGATCTTCCTTCCTTGTCCATTTCCTAAAAGTTCCAAAGCAAAATATCTCAGCTAGGATTTCCTAAGAAATCACACTTCTAAATTTAGTTGAACATTTTATTATTATTAACTAACTTTGAGATGTATAAACATAATAGCAGGTCTCAATACCTAGTGATGCCAAACCAAATGCAGATAGGAAGGTCGTGTCCCTGGGACTTAGTAGTCCATCACAACTATTATCCATTCTGAGTGTGGCTTAACATCTCCTCGTATGATGCCCTCACTATATTTTTAAAGCACTCAAATATTAATTATGCAATCATTATTACATCTTAAAGTTCTTATTGTAAAAGGGTAGCATTAATTACATAACCACCATTACATCCGAAACCACAAATTCAATAAAATGCATTGCAAGATCTAGATATAAATACATAGTCATTATTGAAACCATTTCAACTTTAAATAATACAACATCTATGGTGTTTCTTGTTTATTTTCATATATCCCCTATACTCCTCTATGCAATCTAGCAGCATGATACAGAATTCCCTACAAGTTCCAAAGCAAAACATATCGGCTAGAATTTCCAGGGACATCACACTTCTAACTTTAGTAGAACCGTCTTTGATGATTAACTAGCTTAGAGATGTATAAATATAATAGCATGTCTCAATACTTAGCGATGCCAAACCAAACACAGGTTGGAAGGTCGTGTCCTTGGGACTTAGTAGTCCGTCACAACTATTATCCATTCTGAGTGTGGCTTAACATCTCCTCGTAAGATCTAGATATAAATACATAGTCATTATTGAAACCATTTTAGCTTTAAATAATACAACATCTATGGTGTTTATTGTTTATTTTCACATATCCCCTATACTCCTCTATGCCATCTAGTAGCATGATACAGAATTCCCTAGAAGCACAAAAGCTCATTTGAAGAGTGTTGCAATCCTCAAATTTTAGGCTTGTAAAAATTGCAAGTAGGAGAACACCTATAATTGCAAGTACACTTTATTAACGTTGATCTTCCTTCCTTGTCCATTTCCTATAAGTTCCAAAGCAAAACATATCAGTTAGGATTTCCTAAGACGTCACACTTCTATATTTAGTGGGACCTTTTTTTATGATTAACTAACTTAGAGATGTATAAATATAATACCATGTCTCAATACTTAGCGATGCCAAACCAAACACAGATAGGGAGGTCTTGTCCCTGGAACTTAGTAGTCCATCACAACTATAATTCATTTTGAGCGTGGCTTAACATCTCCTCGTATGATGCCGTCACTATATTTTTTAAGCACTAAAATATTAATTATGCAATCATTATTACATCTTAAACTTCTAATGTTTGTAAAATTTTCAGGTAGCATTAATTACATAACCACCATTACATCCTAAAGCAGAAATTCAATAAAGTGCATTGCAAGATCTAGACATAAATACATAGTCATTATTGAAACCATTTCAGCTTGAAATAATACAACATCTATGGTGCTTATTGTTTATTTTCACATATCCCCTATACTCCTCCATGCCATCTAGCATCATGATACGAAATTCCCTATAAGTTTCTATAAGTTCCAAAGCAGAACATATCAGCTCGGATTTCCTAAGACATCGCACTTTTAGATTAACTAGAACCTTTTTTGACTATTAACTAACTTAGAGATGTATAAATATAATAGCATGTCTCAATACTTGGCTATGCCAAACCAAACATAGATAGGAAGGTCGTCTCCCTGGGACTTAGTAGTCCGTCTCAACTTTTATCCATTCTGAGTGTGGCTTAACATCTGCTCATAAGATCTAGATATAAATACATAGTCATTATTGAAACCATTTTAGCTCTAAATAATACAACATCTATGATGTTTATTGTTTATTTTCACATATCCCCTTTACTTCTCTATACAATCTAGCAGCATGATACCGAATTCCCTAGAAGTGCAAAAGCTCATTTGAAGAGTGTTGCACTCCTCAAAATTCAGGCTTGTAAAAATTGCAAGTAGGAGAACACCTATAATTTCAAGTATACTTTATTAATGTTGATCTTCCTTCCTTGTCCATTTCCTATAAGTTCCAAAGCAAAACATATCAGCTAGGATTTCCTAAGACATCACACTTCAAAATTTAGTAGAATCTTTTTTTATGATTAACTAACTTAGAGATGTGTAAATATAAAAGCATGTCTCAATACTTAGTGATGCCAAACCGAAGGCAGATAGGATGGTCGTGTCCTTGGGAGTTAGTAGTCCGTCACAACTATTATTCATTCTGAGTAGTGTGGCTTAACATCTCCTCCTATGATGCCCTCACTATATTTTTTAAGCACTCAAATATTATTTATGCAATCATTATTACATCTTAAACTTCTTATGTTTGTAAAAGGTTTAGGTAGCATTAATTACATAACCACCATTACATCCTAAACCACAAATTCAATAAAGTGCATTGCAAGATCTAGATATAAATACATAGTCATTATTGAAACCATTTCAGCTTTAAATAATACAACATCTATGGTGTTTATTGTTTATTTTCACATATCCCCTATACTCCTCTATGCCATCTAGCAGCATGATATAGAATTCCCTAGAAGCGCAAAAGCTCATTTGAAGAGTGTTGCACTCCTCAAATTTTAGGCTTGTAAAATTTTTAGGATTCATTACAACTTTCATGTACAAAGGTTGAGAATGAATATTTGTTTTTATAGATTCTATGCAAGCTTGAGAAAGAGAAGAACAAAGGGTGTCTCTTGAAACATAACCATAGTTTAAATCTCATCGAACTCTTGTAGATGTAGTTTTTCCAAACTACCTATCATTTTGACCTTGATCCCATCAAACTTATCCATAGCTCTAGTGAATAGATCTACATATGGTGTTTACTGTTTGTAAATAGATTGCTAGTCATTGCTGCTCACTAACCAAGGCTCGTACCTAATATCAAATATTGGATTTAGGATTGTAAAAATGCAAAGCTCGGTGAAGAAGAAGCTTGAGAGCATAAAACACAAAGTGTATTGAGAATAATATCAATAGAGAATAGTTGTAAGAGTTTTCCTTAGAGTTAAGCTACTTGTAAACACTCCATGATACTAGGAAATATCTCAACAAAATGGATGGAAAGTTTTGAGAACTAAAGAAAAATACGATGGTTTTATTTTGAGGATTCTACAAACCTAATATGACATGTCAAGTATATTTGCTTGCACCTCCTTCTCTCCCCCCCTTAACTTGCACTTCATGTTGTAATGGAAATTTCCTTTTGGGTTTTAAATTGAGGTCAATTTTCTCCTCTTTTAGTAACATATTGACTTTATTTTGTGTTGAGATATCGAGCTCCACTCGTGATACGCCAGGGTGACCGTTGTGTATTTATTTCACCGACTTGTCAGTTGCAGATGCGGTTGGTACACCGCCCCTGAATAATAGCTACATGATAGCTATCCTTATCTACTCTAGTTCGTGGCTCAGTTAGTATGCCACCTTAGTTAGTTGAGTTTGGTTTGAGACCCATATATAGGGTTCTTCTATTTCTTTGTACTTGAGTTCTTTTGGCTTACACAACTAAGAAGAGGAAAACTGTTTTCAGCCTCCACCCTTGTGTGTCTTCCCCCATTGTGCAAGCAAGAAAGCTTCAAGCGAGACTCCTTCCTTCTCTCCCACAATCTTGACATGGTATCAGAGCCTTGTTCGTGGTAAGGAGCTCAAGAAAGCAAGCCAAGCTCGCGGTGTTCTGGTAAGAGGAGCAGTGTTGCTTTCATTTTCTGTTTTGGGAGCAGATCTCTGCAGGTAGCACAGCCGGAAATTGCAGGAGTGCATTGTCTCAGGTTGAGACGCCCTTCGCGCTGAAGCAAGAGGGCAGTATTTGAGGCCATTTCGGGGCCTGTTTTGAAGGCGGAAGTTTTCTGCACGCACTCAGAAAAAGACCCTATTTTATGCTGTGCGACCACTGTTCTACAGGTCGGTGAAAAGTTACTGTAGAGATTGCATCGTATGCTTGTGCGCAGAGACATTGGGAGTTTCAGAATCATCATTCGTTCCTGTTTATGCAAAATCGTCACTAGAAAGTGACTGTGTGGTCAAATACCACTTTCGACAGTTTTGCAGATTTGCCCTTGTGAGGGTGAAGCTGTGTTTTTTGCAGTGACAGAATTTTTTGCAGTATTCTGTAATGGCATCTGATTCTCTTTCACAGATTGTCACTGAAAAGCTTGACAAGAACAACTTCCAGGCATGGAAGTTTAGAATGACGAATTTCCTTATGGGAAAAGGATATTGGGAATTTGTTGCAGGAAATGAAGAAGAACCAGTTCTTCCTGATGTTCCCAATCAACAGCAAATGCAGGCATTCAAATCATGGCATGAGAGAGCCAGGAAAGTTATGTACTGGCTGTCTATCAGTATTTCAGACTCTATGATTGTGCATATTCAGGATGCAAGTACGCCAAAGGAGGCATGGGATACTTTGTCAAAAATGTATAGTACAAATACTCAAGCCAGGAAAATGCAGCTCAAGCAAGAGTTGCATAATGTGCAAAGAGAAAATATGAGCATCAATGACTACCACATGAAGGTGAAGAAGATTGCAGATGCACTTGCTTCCATTGGGTCGCCAGTGGAAGATGATGATTTAGTTTCTGTGACCTTGAATGGTCTAGGAAAGGATTATGCACAGTTTCGGACATCCATTTCAGTTCGTGAAAGATTTCCTGATTTTGAGGAGTTGATTGCTCTTCTAATTTCTGAGGAGCAGAGAAATGGTGGTGCATCTTCTTCAGGAGGAACTTCAAAAGAAGCTGTCTTCTACTCAAATGCTGGAAGAGGTAGAGGCAGAGGTAGAGGAGGCCGATTTGGAGGCCGTGGTAGAAATCAGAATATGCAGCAAACTCAAGAAAACCAGTCCTATGGAGGAGGACGTGGTAACTCTAGAGGCAGGGGGAGCCAAAGAGGTCGTGGTGGATGGCAAAGAGGTCAAAATGCAAACAGTAATGTTGAATGCTACTATTGTGGTAAAATGGGTCATATGGCTAAAGACTGCTATAAAAAGCAGAATGACATCATGAATGGAAAACTGCAACAAGGAAATTATGCATCTTCTAGCAGACAGGGTGATGACAGAAATGAGCATTTGTTCATGGTGCAACACATGAACAATTCTGTGACAAGTGCAGAAGGAAGCAATGATGTATGGTATGTTGACTCAGGTGCATCAAACCACATGACAGGTCATGTAGAATGGATGGAGGATGCAAGGAAAATGGAAAAACCAGGATTTGTGGAGACTGGTGATGATACTGCACATCCTATTGTGCAGATTGGAAAAATTCCCTTGTCTATGCAGGATGGGAAAAAGAAATACCTGTCCGATGTATTTCATGTCCCGAATATCACCAAGAATCTGGTTTCTGTTGGTCAAATGGTTGAACAGGGCTTGCAGGTCAGATTTAATCCTCATGGATGCTTTGTTGAGGATATGAAAAATAAAGGTCGCTTTATAGCAAAAGGAAAGAAGAAGGGCAGAATGTTTACGTTGGATGCAGACATGTCTGAATTGAGTGCAGCAATGTTTGCACATGGGACCGGTGTAGTTGCAGATATTGATATCTGGCATAAACGCATTGGTCATGTTAATGTACAGCGACTTAAATCAATGCAGGCCCAAAATATTGTTGCAGGATTGCCCAAATTCAAGGTTGCAGAAATGCATAAGGTATGTGAAGCCTGTCAATTTGGAAAACAGGCAAGGAAACCATTTCCTAGACATGTTCAAGAGAGTGAGAAGCCATTGGAATTAATCCACTCTGATGTGTGGACTACTAAAGCTGCATCTCTTGGAGGCTGTCATTATTTTGTCACTTTTATTGATGACTATAGCAGAAAAGTTTGGGTGTATTTTATGAAAAAGAAAAGTGAAGTTTTTAGGCATTTCAAAACTCTTAAAGCTATGGTTGAAAAAGAAACAGGCCTGCAGATAAAATGCCTAAGGTCAGATGGAGGGGGAGAGTACCTCTCAAATGAGTTTGCAAGGTTCCTGCAGGAGCATGGCATAAAGCAGCAATATTCATGCAGTTATACCCCACAACAAAATGGAATTGCAGAAAGAAAAAACAGACATATTGGAGAGGTGTCTCGTGCCATGCTCAATGAAAAAGACCTGCCAGATTTTTATTGGGCTGAAGCAGTTGCTACAGCAGTCTACATAATGAACAGGACTCCCACTGCAGCAATACATGGAATGACTCCAGAGGAGAGGTATACTGGTAGGAAACCAGATATTTCTCATCTGAAAATTTTTGGTTGCATTGCCTATGTACATGTGCCAGATGAGTTGAGATCCAAGTTGGATCCAAAAGCTGAGAAGTGCATCTTTATTGGTTACTCTCTGCAGCAAAAAGGGTATAGATGCTATAACCCTTCTACTCGTAAGTTTACAGTGAGCAGAGATGTTGTTTTTGATGAGATGAGTAGCTGGTATAAACCAGTAAATGTGATTGATGATGTAGATGCACAAAATGGTAATGCTGCACAGAATTCACAGCAGCAGTCACAAAATATTAGTGGACCTGGAGCGTCCTCTAGCAGTGGTTCACATTCTTCGCCATGGACAGGCAGATTGAGATCAGGAGAATCTTCTCAAAGTAATGCAGATAGTGGTATGCAGGTATCACGAAAAGGAAAAGAGAAGGTTGATCAGCCCATGTTTGATGTGAATGCAGGTCACTCTTATGTGGATGGTGAATCCAGTGGCTCAGAACAGAGCATTGATGATGAGTTGGGTATTCCTTCTATTGTTACACCTGGAGTAAGGAAGACCAGGGATGTTTTGAGAGCACCTGGGAGTGAACCCACTTTGCGCAGGTCTACCAGAGTTAGATATCCTGTGGATAGGCTGAAATATGATGGATTTACAGCCATTCACTATGCATATATGGTCAAGGTGATACAGGAACCAGAACCCACTTCTTTTGAGCAAGCCATGGGAAAAGAAAAATGGGAGAAAGCCATGGATGAAGAAATGGATGCCTTGGAAGCAAACGCTACATGGGAATTGGTACCTTTGCCTAAAGGTAAGAATGCAATTGGCTGTAAGTGGGTTTATAAGGTGAAGCACAATGCTGATGGTTCTGTGAACAGATACAAGGCAAGATTAGTAGTCAAGGGGTATGCACAAACATATGGCATTGACTATGAAGAAACATTCAGTCCGGTTGCAAGGATGGCAACCGTAAGAGCAGTCATTGCTATGACTGCATCAAAGGGATGGTCTTTACATCAGATGGATGTAAAGAATGCTTTCTTGCATGGTGATTTGCAAGAAGAGGTCTATATGGAGTAGCCACCAGGTTATGTGCATGCTGTTCATCCTGAGTTTGTTTGCAGGTTGAAGAAAGCTTTGTATGGCTTGAAGCAAGCACCTAGAGCATGGTCTGACAAGATAGGACAGTATCTTGTCACTATTGGATTTCAGATTTCCAAGGCAGATTTCTCACTTTATGTGAGAAAAACAGAGAAAGGTATTATGCTGCTTGTCATTTATGTTGATGATTTGATTATGACAGGTGACAGTGATGAAGATATCCTTCATGTGAAAATGCTATTGAAGCAGAAGTTTGAGATGAAGGATTTGGGAGAGCTGCGTTATTTCTTGGGCATTGAGGTGATTAGATCACCAAGTGGGATACAGCTCTTGCAGAGGCAGTATGGATTGGACATGCTGTCCAAATATGGGATGACAGGCTGTAAGCCTATTTCAGTTCCTTTGGAGCAGAATGTGAAGCTGAGCACAGATGCATGTGAGCTTCTAGAAGACCCTACTATGTACAGACGCATAGTAGGAAGCTTGATTTATATGACTATTACCAGGCCAGATTTGAGCTATGCTGTTGGATTGGTAAGTCAGTTTATGCAGGCTCCAAGGAAATCACATTTGGATGCGGCTAGACGCATACTCAGGTATGTGAAGTCCACATTGCAGTATGGACTATTTTATGAGACTGGGGTTCAGATACAGTTGCATGGATACACTGATGCTGATTGGGCTGGTAGCATTTCTGATAGACGATCTACCAGTGGATATGTGTTCTCTTTTGGGAGTGCTGCAGTCACTTGGAGCAGCAAGAAACAGCCTACGGTTGCCTTGTCCAGCACAGAGGCTGAATACAGGGGTGCAGCAATGGCTGCATGTGAGGTAGCTTGGTTGCATAAGCTACTTTATGATATGCATCAGCCTACAGATGGGCCAGTTGTCATTTATTGTGACAACATGAGTAGTATACACTTGGCAAATAACCCAGTCTATCATGCTAGAACAAAGCACATTGAGGTGCATTATCACTATGTGCGAGAGAGGGTTTTACTAGGTCTTATTGATCTAGTTTATGTCAGCACAGAGGATCAGGTAGCTGACATATTCACGAAGGCATTGGGCGCAGAGAAGCTGCGCAAGTTCAGAGACCTGCTTGGTGTGCAGGAATTGGGATTGAGCTCGAGGGGGAGTGTTGAGATATCGAGCTCCACTCGTGATACGCCAGGGTGACCGTTGTGTATTTATTTCACCGACTTGTCAGTTGCAGATGCGGTTGGTACACCGCCCCTGAATAATAGCTACATGATAGCTATCCTTATCTACTCTAGTTCGTGGCTCAGTTAGTATGCCACCTTAGTTAGTTGAGTTTGGTTTGAGACCCATATATAGGGTTCTTCTATTTCTTTGTACTTGAGTTCTTTTGGCTTACACAACTAAGAAGAGGAAAACTGTTTTCAGCCTCCACCCTTGTGTGTCTTCCCCCATTGTGCAAGCAAGAAAGCTTCAAGCGAGACTCCTTCCTTCTCTCCCACAATCTTGACATTTTGTAGTTGGTAGCCTTTTTTGCATCTTAAACTACACATAAACTACATAGACAAGTACTTTGAAAACAACTTTCTTTTTGCTTACATACATATATCCAGAGCTACAAAAGCATCATAGATCCACCATACATATATCCAAAGCTAAATACATATATCCACCACACATCCACCATCCAAAGCTACAAAAACATACTTGAAACTATCGGTCGAGGAAATTGTTGCAGCGTTTATTTTATGAACCACTATACTGCACAAGTTCCAATATATTGGAGTAAATTGTTTTTTATCCTTTATGAATATATCACAACATCCTGCGAAAACATAAAAGGAAAAGTAATTAGTAGGAGGCCCGATGAGGACATATCAGATTAGATATATTCATTACTCATAGGGTGATTAGCATATAAGCAAGACCAAAAATATGATACTCAAGGTATGTAGGTTAAGACCCTAAGGCGTGAACAGGTGCAAAGAAGGGTTTAACCACAAAGGCCACAAATAAGGTGATAGATTGTGGAATACTAAACATCAAAAGGGGGAATTAGAGCAGGAGGTTTCTGGATTGGGGGATTTGTTCAAAGAGGGGGGAATCTCCTAGGTGATAATAAGGGGGATGTATTAGATCATGTGCTGTATTAGGATGGTGGAAGGATCTATAGAAATGCATAAAGGAGGACGAGGGTTTGGCCAAGTGTACAAGGGGTACTATGTGAGCGTTAGTAATATGCTGTTACAAAGAATAGAAATGCACCGGCCAGTTTAAAGGAGGGACAAAAAGAAAGAGTGAGCTGAGCTATTGGCAATTGAGGGGTGGCCTAGAGGATTAAGTGGGACGGATCCTTGTCCGTAAGGGTGGAGTCCGCTAAGTGGAGTGAGTGATCAAACAAAGGAATCTATTCTTTCTTATTTTGGCTAGAGGTTCGGATATCTCCTCCATTTTTCTCCCAAGCCTTTTCTTTTTCCCGAACCTCCATTTGAATTCAAATTGCATGCATGCATGGTTGAGGGGTTGAGGTGGCTTTAATGCCCCACGTCTTCACGTCCTCCCTCTCTCATGATGATTACTTCATCATAGATATATTGATCGAGATGATCCAGGTGATTGAGATGCAGGTGGAGAAGGATTGCTTGGAGGAGGTTGAGGCTTCGTTCAAGAGGTTGAGGCTTTGCTCAGGACCTTCGTTCTGGAGATTGGAAGGTGCAACTCTCTCTCTCGCTCTCTCTCTCTCTCTCTCTCTCTCTCTCTCTCTCTCTCTCTCTCTCTCTCTCTCTCTCTCTCAGCACCTCTGCGAGCCTTGGCGTGTTGAAGAGGGGGGCACCTCTCTCTCTCTCTCTCTCTCTCCCCCGGCACCTCTGCCAAAACGTGGCACCTCTGCCAAAACGTGGCACCCCCTGCCAAGTCGCTGCCCCCCGCCAAGTCATCCCCCCCGCCAAGTCGTTGCCCCCCCAGCCAAGTCACGCTCTCTCTATCTCTCTCTCTCTCTCTCTCTCTCTCTCTTCTCTCTCTCTCTCACCAAGTCGCTGCCGCATTGCCCCCGGCGCCTTGGAAATCGCCCCCTGCCAAGTCACTGCCCCCGGCAGCAGAGACACACACACACACACACTCTCTCTCTCTCTCTCTCTCTCTCTCCCCCGCCAAGTCACTGCCACCTTCGAAATCCGCACTGTCAAAATCTGCCCCCCCCCGCGGTAGACACACTCTCTCTCTCTCTGTGTTATTAATTAATTAATTAATTAATTAGCTAATTAATAATTATTAATAGTTAATGTTAATGTTATTGTTATGAGTTAATGTTAACGTTAATGTTATTAGTTAATGTTAATGTGAATATTAAATAGTTAATGTTAATCTGAATGTGAATGTGAATGTTAATGTGAATGTTAAATAGTTAATGTTGATGTGAATGTTAATGTGAATTAATGCGAATGTTAAATAGTTAATGTTAATGTGAATGTTAAATAGTTAAATAGTTAAATAATTAAATAGTTATAGTTATAGTTATTAATGATAATAATGATGATGATGATGATGATGATGATTGCTGTTGTATTGTTTATTAGTTTATTGTTGTTTAGATAGATATCTAATTAGTTTATATAATGATGATGATGATGATGATGATGATGATGATGATTGCTCTTGTATTGTTTATTAGTTTATGTTAGTTTATAATAGATTATGGTATTATTTTATTTAGATAGATTAGATTAAGATAAGATTTAGATATTGTTTTATTAGTTTATAGTTCTATCTATCTAAATCTAATCTAAATAATAATATCTAATTAGTTTATATGATGATGATGATGATGATGATGATTGCTGTTGTATTCTTTATTAGTTTATTGTTAGTTTATAGTTTATAGTGGTATTATTATTTTTAGATTAAGATAAGATTTAGATAATTAATATTATAGGTAAAGTTAATAAAGTTAATTAATTAATTAATTAACAGTTAATAGTTATAGTTTAGGTTTATTTATTAGTTTATTAGTAATTATGATTATGATTATGATTATTATTATTGTTTATTATTATTGTTGTTTTTTTAATTTAGATATTATTAGTTTATAGTTTATATATATCTAAATAATAATATCTAATTAGTTTATATAAAAGATAATAATAATAATGATGATGATGATGATGATGATGATGATGATTGCTGTTGTATTGTTTATTATTTTATTGTTATTTTATATTTATATTATAATTATTGTTTATTATTATTATTATTATTATTTAGATATTATTAGGTTTTTATTGTTTAGATAGATATTATTAATTTATAGCTTATATATATCTAAATAATAATATCTAATTAGTTTATATATTATATAAAATATAATATAATAATGATGATGATGATGATGATGATGATGGTGATGATGATTGTTGTTGTATTGTTTATTAGTTTATTGTTAGTTTATAATTTATAATTATTGTGGTATTATTTTATTTAGATTAGATTAGGATAAGATAAGATTTAGATATAGATATTGTTTTATTAGTTTATTGTTAGTTTATAGTTTATTTATTAGTAATTATGATTATTTTTATTTTATTATTATTATTGTTTATTGTTATTATTGTTATTTTTTATTTAGATATTATTAGTTTATTATTATTTAGATAGATATTATATCTAATTAGTTTATATTTATATAATATAATAATAGTAATAATAATGATAATGATAATGATAATGATGATGATGATGATGATGATGATGATGATGATTGCTGTTGTATTGTTTATTAGTTTATTGTTAGTTTATAGTTTATTTATTGTGGTATTATTTTGTTTAGATTAAGATAAGATTTAGATTTAGATTAGATATTGTTTTATATTATTATTGTTGTCGTATTTATTATTATTATTATTGTTGTTGTTGTTATTGTTATATTATATAGTTATATAGTTTTGTTAATGGTTGTTATTTTAACTTTGTTATTGTAAGTTATTATATTATAATATATTATAAATATGTATTGTTAGTTTGTTATTATTATTATTATTATTATTATGATATGATGATGTTATTTTATTTAGATATTATTAGTTTATTAATTTATTATTAGTTTATAGTTTATTTTATTGTGGCATTATTTTATTTAGAGTTAGATATTTTTTAGTTATTATTATTATTATTATATTTTATTGTTATGTTAATAGTTAATACTTAATAGTTAATAGTTAATGTTATAGCTAATAGTTATTAGTTAATAGTTACAGTTTATTAGTAATTATGTTATGTTATGATATGATTATGATGTTATTAGTTTATTATTATTTAGATATTATTAGTTTATATCTAAATAATAATATCTAATTATTTTATTATTTTTGTTTTTGTTGTTATTATTATTATTATTATTATAATACTAGTGTTTATTATTATTATTATTATATAATGATGATTCCTGTTGTATTGTTTATTAGTTTATTGTTAGTTTATATTTTATTGTGGTATTATTTTATTTAGATTTAGATTTAGATATTGTGGTTTTATATTATTATTGTTGTTGTATTGTTTAATATTATTACTATTATTATTATTATTACCAATAAATTGTGTGATTTTATTGTTATTATTCTTATATAGCTATATAGTTTTGTTAAGGGTTGTTATTTTAACTTTGTTATTGTTAGTTATTATATTATATTATATTATATTCCATTTATTGTTAGTTTATTGTGACATTGTTATTGTTATTTTAATTGTTGGTTTAGTTTTTATTTTATTTTGATTGGTTTAGTTTATTATTTTTTTATTAGTATATATATATATATATATATATAACTAATATAATAATAATAATAATAATAATATAAAATAATACTAATAGTGATAATATAAAATAATCAGTTATAGTTGTAGTGAGTAATGATATAGTTGTAGTTGATAGTTATAGTTAGTTATAGTTGTAGTAAATAGTAATTAATAGTTAATAGTTACTTAGTGTTATTGTTTTGTTATTTTAATTAGTTTAGTTGTTGGTTAGATATGGTTGTTTGTTGTTGTTGTTATTATTATTATTATTTTAATTAGTTTGATTATTTGGTTATTATTGTTATTGTTATTAGTTTAGTTGTTATCCAATTTATTGTTATTAATATTTATTTGTTATTTTAATTAGTTCCTTTAGTTGTTATTGCTATTATTATTATTTTATTATTAGTATATAGATATATGAATAAATAGATATAGATATAGAATATTAGGTTAGATAGATATAGATATTAGTTTATTGTTATTGTTATCTTATTTAATTATTGTTATTATCTTGCTAATAAATGTTTTAGGATATGTGTTTTAAGACATGGAGTGGAAGGCAACTTTAAGATATGTGGAGCTAAATTATATTATAATAATATATTATAATAAAATAATATATAGATAAATAGATATAGATATAGAAGATTAGATTAGATAGATATAGATACAAATATCCTTGAGAATTCATTACGATTTGTGGGGTTGGCATGGATGTAGTAACCCTTCATGGCATTAAAAATCCATTATTGACGTTTTTAAACTTAGAAGATTGTTTAGTGTGTGAATTATAGTTTTATTGGTAGGGGTGGGGAATGTTGCATTGTCGTAGGGCATGATTTTCTAAGAAAGGATTGTCAGAGAGAGAACTAGGGAGAGAGAAAGAGGAGAGAGAATACTGCAGAAGAGAGAGAAAGACTGTAGGAAGAGAGAGAAGAAGAGTGATGAGGAGAGAGAAAGACTAGATTTAGAGAGAGAAAGATAGGAAAGAGGGAGAAGCCATAGAAGCTGTGAGCAAGATGGGAGAGAAAGACTGTAATTGTATTAATGTGTTCAAAAAGATGTGAAAAATTACATGTCCTCCCCTTTTATACCAATGTCAGTGTGACATGGCATCATATCAATGTTATTTACACTAAATCCTTATTCCCAGCTTCTTACAATCCATCCCTTCCTAAAAGTTTTTGCCCTAAAAAACAAACCTGGAAATAACTAGAAAAAGATGGATACAACAGAATACTATTTTGTTTTTACAACTTTACAAATGGGGAATGAATGAAGTATGACCAACTACATGAGCTAAAATTGAAGAACGGAAGTAAGCCTCAGCTATATACATGATTTGGAGTACTTCAAAAGTATATGGAGCCATAAAGTCTTCAACAAATAATCTCAAAACAAAGTAGACAGCTTGCTATGTAAACAGACCCAGCTGGACCAAATCTGCCATAACTTCTAGTAGAAGTGTCCAAATGAGATGTACCATATATCAAAATGAAGCTCTTGAAGAGTACTTTAAGTTCATCTAGATACCTCAATTCTGAAAATTAGGCACGATAAAAACTGTTCTAAAATAGCATGATGTCCTGAACCTATCTGCATCATTACTAGCTCCATAAGCAATAGGCTTCAACCCACTAATGTATCTTTCAAGAAAGGAAACTCATCCAATATAGAATCAGGTCTCCAAGAAGCTTCTTCAGGTGGTAAACCTCTCCATTTGATCAAATATTCCACAATAGAACATGATCGAAGCTTCTTCTCACGCTGACCTATAACAACCTTTGGGATGTACTGAATAAGACCGTCTTCATCAATAGGTGGCAGCTCATCAACTATATCCACTGGATCACCATGAAAGGGCTTGAGCTGACTAACATGGAAGACATTATGAATCTTTGTTGAAGAGGGAAGCTCTAGTCTGTATGCCAAGTCTCCAATTCGCTTAAGGATCCGGTAAGGGCCGTAAAACCTATGGGCAAGCTTATTACTAGATCCATCTTTTAATGTAGAGTACTTGGACTTGGGCACCTTTAATAAAACCAACTCTCCTTCTTGGAACTCTAAAGGCCTCCTCTTCTCAGCAGCAGACATCTTCATTTGATCTTGAGCCTTCCTTAGATTCACCTTACATTGCTGAAGAAGGGTCTGCATTCTTTCCAACTCTTCCTTCCCATGAGGATTGATCTTTTCATTAAAGATGACTATGGGTAAGGGAACCTTGTAACCATACAAAGCCTCGAAAGGTGAAACTCCTATGCTCACATGAGTAGAATTGTTATAAGCAAACTCAACCAAGTGTAACCAAGAATCCCATGAGGTTTGGACATCATAGCAAAAATGGCGAAGACAAGTCTCCAACCATTTATTAACTCTTTCTGTCTGTCCATCAGCTTGAGGATGATAAACCGTAGATGGATCCAATTTAGTGCCCATAGATGTAAATATCGCCTGCCAAAAGTTACTCATAAACTTTGAGTCCCTATCATGGACAATCACCTGCGTTAATCCATGTAGTCTAAAAATTTGCTCCATAAACTGACTGGCCACTTGAGAAGCAATAAATTGAATCTTGACTGGAATAAAATGGGCTGCCTTGGTGAGTCTATCTACCACCACATAAATACTATTCCATCCCTTCTTGGTAGTAGGTAAGCCAGTAATGAAATCCATATAAATATGAGTCCATTTACCAATAGGAATAGGGAATGGCTGTAACAAACCTCCTGGCTTATGGGTGCTGTTCTTATTCTGCTGACAAGGCATACACTTCATAACAAAGTCCTTGACATCTTTCCACAATCCTTTCCAATAAAAGCTTTTATTGATCCTATCATATGTCTTGAAAACTCCTAAATGTCCAGTTAGAGGTGAAGAATGTAGCTCCTCCATAATTTTCTGCTTAAAAGAAGAAGTAGAAGGAATTACAATCTTGCCTTTAAACCAAATAAGGCCATTTTTAAGCTGGTAATACGAGTTTTCTTCCATAAGACCTTGCTGTAATCTCTGAAAAATTTTGTTGAATTCTTCATATAGAAGCTGTAATTCTTCAATCCAGTCATTATGCAATTCTGTCATAGCTGAAACTTTGCAGGCCCACATACGAGAAAGAGAATCAGCCACTATGGTATCTTTGCCCCTTGTATGAGTGATGTCAAAATCATAATTCTGTAATGTAGCTACCCAACGACGTTGCTTTGGAGTAAGATTGGACTGAGTAAGGAAATACTTAAGTACCCTGTGATCACTACGTACTCTGAATCGGCTGCCACATAAGTAATGGTGCCACTTCTTGATTGCATGCAAGATAGCCAACATCTCCTGGTCATAAACATTCATGGCTATTTCTTTATTTGTAAGCTTACGGCTCTCAAAAGCAATTATTCCATGCTCCTGAAGCAAAACAACCCCAATGCCATAGCCACTAGCATCACACTATATAGTAAATTCTTTGGAGAAGTCCGGGCATACTAAGATAGGAGCAGAGGTAAGGAGTTCCATTAACTAGTTGAAGCTGCTATCTGCAAGAGCATCCCAAAAGAAAGCCTCCTTCTTCAACCTATCAGTCAAAGGAGCTGCAATTTCTGCATAATGCTTAATAAATCAGCGATAGAATGAAGATAAATGAAGGAATCCTCTAAGAGAGGTAGTAGTAGTAGGCGTTGGCTGATCTTTTATACATTGCACCTTCTCGGGATTGCTTGGGATCAGCTTGTATTCCTTTTTCACTGACAATATGTCCCAAATATTCCACTTCAGGCTGCATGAAAGAACACTTTTTCTCCTTAACAAAAAGCCTATGATGTCTCAATACATTAAAAACCCTCCTCATATGTGCCAAGTGATCCTGTAAAGTCTTGCTGTAGATCAAAATGTCATCAAATAACACCAAGACAAACTGAAAGAGGAAAGGTTGTAAAATCTTATTCATCAAGCTTTGGAAGGTAGCTGGAGCATTTGTAAGCCCAAATGGCATCACTAAGAAATGATAGAACCCACGATTAGTCCTGAAAGCAGTCTTGACTTTATCACCCTCTCGCATGCAAATCTGATGATACCCTGGCCTCAAGTCAATCTTTGTAAAAAATCGAGCCCCCTTAAGCTCGTCAAGCAAATCATCAATCCTGGGTATAGGATACATGTTCTTCACTGTGATCTTATTAAGATCCCTATAGTCAATGCACATTCTGAAAGATCCATCTTTCTTTTTGACTAACAGGACTGAGGATGCATAAGGTGAAGAACTTGGTTCAATGAATCCCATCTCAAGAAGTTCCTTGATTTGCTTGGCTACTTCCTCTCATTCACACTTTGATAATCTGTAAGGTGGCTTATTGATTTTCTTTGAGCTGGGCTCCAAGTCAATGGGGTGATCTACTGCTCACTTAGGAGGCAATGAAGTAGGTACCTCTAACAGATCTCTATACTCCTCAAGAAGAGTTGTCAAGTCTAGATGGTTTGCTGAATTATTGGGCTGATCCTGTGTTTCTTTATTCAGATGCAAAATAAATATTTGTGAGTGCTTCTTGTACTCTCTTTTGAGTTGTTGAATGGTAATAAGCTGAAAATATGATCTACTAGGAATTCCCTGTAAATGGATAAGCTGTCCATTGGAGATAAATTCCATATACAACTGTGAGAAATCCATAGTGATCCTGCCGAGTGACATTAACCAATCACAACCGAGTACAATATCTATAGGCCCCATTTCTAGAGTGATCAGGTTTACTTTGGCTTCAAAAATTTCAGCCAATTGTAAAGAAACCAGTGGGCATATCTCTGTACTGATTTCCTCTTCACCATAGCCACTTGAACTCTAATGGGTTGCTGTAAATCCGTGGGAACACAATTTAGCTTGTCCATAATGGACTTATTCACAAAACTATGAGTACTGCCACTATCTATCAGGATGAACACTCGCTTTTCACATATGCTTCCCTTCATAGGGAGTGTATTAGGGCTCTTAGATCCTGTCCAAGCATCCATAGAAATAGAACAATTAGTGGCAGCAAGCGGCTCATCACAAGTCCCACCTGGATCAAAAGGAAAAGAGTCAGCTGGATCATAAAAATACTCCTGCCCAACTTTCTCCTCAAGATCTTCATTTTCAGCATTAAGTGCCATTGCATTAGCTTCATCCACATCATCCTCAAAATCTTCAAAAACCAACATACTTTGAAGCTTGGGTTTGATATTTTTGTATACACACTTTGAGGCATGATCAGGTGTATACTTCTCCCCACACTTGAAACATAAGCCTTTCTTCTTTCTTTCTTTATAAAGATCCATAGGAATAGATTTAGGATTTTTATTGGGGCTGAAATGGATTTAGGCTTGATGTCCCCCTGTTTGAAATCAACTTTTGAACTGTTTGCTGTCTTGAAATTACTTTGAGGTCTAGAAGCATTAAATGGAGGATAAGTTGGTATCCGTAAGCTCCCATTTGGCACATGATTGCTGCCATAAGTATTACCAACTTTCCCTTGCTTTAAAACAGTCCTTGGCTGTCCAAAACCAGGCTGAAATGAAGATTCTCTTCTATACTTTCTTCCATAGCGCTCCGCAAGCTCAATAGCCTTAAAGAGGAAAGTAGGATTTTGTGCCATAACATCAGCTGATAAAGATGGTTCTAAACCATACATAAACTTATGAAGCTTAGCCTCATCACTGATGCTTTCCACATACATGGTTAGGTTGAGGAATTTTTTAGTGTACTCTCATACACTTAGGCCCCTTTGTTCCAAACCATACCATCTCCGTGCTAATTTCTCTTTCTCAAGAGGAGAAACAAATACTTTAGCCATAAGTGCCTTGAAAGCTTCCCAATTATCTACAAGTATGTTTTTCTTTTTATCAATGGATTAGAGTAAACAAGTTCATCAATCAATAGATTCAATCAATGGGATTCAATTGTTATGCTGGAAATTTCAGATTGAAGCCTCTAATTCACTGATTGGAACTAGTATGCATAAAGCAAGCATTGCATTTATGAATGGATTGATTCAAGCAAAGGTTGGATGAAATTTGATGGATATTATTCAATTCTTTAATCTCTCAATCAAATGGATTAAGCTTAGCAATTGGATTAACGAGAGAGATTAAGAATTGAAGAAGAGTACCTTTGACATGGTTGATGATGACTTGATCAATCTTCATATGCTTGATAGAGCCTCCGGTTGTCCAATGTTGGTAAAATTGTCAGAGAGAGAACTAGGGAGAGAGAAAGAGGAGAGAGAAGACTGCAGAAGAGAGAGAAAGAATACAGGAAGAGAGAGAAGAAGAGTGATGAGGAGAGAGAAAGACTAGATTTAGAGAGAGAAAGATAGGAAAGAAGCGGAAGCCATAGAAGCTGTGAGCAAGAAGGGAGAGAAAGACTGTAATTGTATTAATGTGTCAAAAAGATGTGAAAATTTACATTTTTCTCCTTTTATACCAATGTCAGTGTGACATGGCATAATATCAATATTATTAACACTTATTTGTTATTCCCAGCTTCTTACAATCTATCCCTTCCCAAAAGTTTTTGTCCTAAAAAACAAACCTAGAAACAACTAGAAAGAAGATGGATAGAATAGAGTACTACTCTGTTTTACAGCTTTACAAATGGGAAATGAATGAAAAATGATCACTACAAGAGCTGAATTTGAAGAACGGAAGTAAGCCCCAACTATATACATGATTTGAAATACTTCAGAAGAAAATGGAGCCATAAAGTCTTCAACAAATAGTCCCAGAACAAAGTAGACAGCTTGCTGAATAAATAGTCCCTGCTGGACCAAATCTGCCATAACTTTTGATAGAAGTGCCCAAATGAGATGTACCATATATCAAAACGAAGCTCTTGAAGAGTACTTTAAGCCCATATAGATAGATTAATTCTGAAAATTAGGTACGATAAAAACTGTTCTAAAACAACGTGCTGTCCTAAACCAGTCTGCATCATCACTAGCTCCATAAGCAATAGGCTTCAGCCACCAATGTCTCCCTCAAGTATGGATACTCATCCAATATAGAATCAGGTCTCCAAGAAGCCTCTTCAGATGGTAAACCTCTCAATTTGATCAAATATTCCACAATAGAATGTGATCGAAGCTTCTTTTCACGCTGACCTATAACAGCCTCTGGGATGTACTAAACAAGACCATCTTCATCAATAGGTTGTAGCTCATCAACTATATCCACTGGATCACCATAATAGGACTTGAGCTAACTAACATGGAAGACGTTATAAATCTTTGTAGAAGAGGGAAGCTCTAGTTTGTATGCCAAATCTCCAATTCGCTTAAGGATCCTGTAAGGGCCATAAAACCTATGGGCAAGCTTATTACTGGATCCATCTTTTAATGTAGAGTACTTGGATTTGGGCACCTTCAACAAAACCAGCTCTCCTTCTTGGAACTCTAAAGGCCTCATCTTCTCATCATCATACATCTTCATTTGATCTTGAGCCTTCCTTAGATTCACCTTGCATTGCTGAAGAAGGGTCTGCATTCTTTCCAACTCCTCCTTCCCATGAGGATTGATCTTTTCATTAAAGATGACTGTGGGTAAGGGCACCTTGTAACCATACAAAGCCTCATAGGGTGAAACTCCTATGCTCGCATGAGTGGAATTGTTGTAAGCAAACTCAGCCAAGTGTAACCAAGAATCCCATGAGGTTTGGACATCATAGCAAAAATGGCGAAGATAAGTCTCCAACCATTTATTAACTCTCTCTATCTGTCCATCAGTTTGGGGATGATAAGCCGTAGATGGAGCCAACTTAGTGCCCATAGATGTAAATACCGCCTGCCAAAAGTTACTCATAAACTTTGAGTCCCTATCATGGACAATCACCTGCGGTAATCCATGTAGTCTAAAAATATGCTCCATAAACTGGTTGGCCACTTGAGAAGCAGTAAACTGAATTTTTGTTGGGATAAAATGAGCTGCTTTGGTGAGTCTATCAACCACCACATAAATACTATTCCACCCCTTCTTAGTAGTAGGTAAGCCAGTAATGAAGTCCATAGTAATATGAGTCCATTTACCCGTAGGAATAGGCAATGGCTGTAACAAACCTCTTGACTTATGGGTGCTATCCTTATTTTGCTGACAAGGCATACACTTCATAACGAAGTCCTTGACATCTTTCCACAGTCCTTTCCAATAAAAGCTTTTGCTGATCCTGTCATAAGTCTTAAAAACTCCCAAGTGTCCAGCTAAAGGCGAAGAATGTAACTCCTCCATAATTTTCCGCTTAAAAGAAGAAGTAGAGGGAATAACAATCTTGCCTTTCCACCAAATAAGACCATTTTTAAGCTGGTAATGTGAGTTTTCTTTCATAAGACCTTGCTGTAATTTCTGAAAGATTTGGCTGAATTCCTCATCTAAAAGATAGGCCTCTTGTAGTTCTTCAATCCAATCATTATGTAATTCTGTCATGGCTGACACTTTGCAAGCCCACATACGAGAAAGAGAATCAGCCACTATGTTATCTTTGCCCCTTGTATAAGTGATGTCAAAGTCATAATTCTATAATGTAGCTACCCAACGACGTTGCTTTGGAGTGAGATTTGACTGAGTAAGGAAATACTTGAGTACCCGATGATCACTATGTACTCTGAATCGGCTGTCATATAAGTAATGGTGCCACTTCTTGATTGCATGCAGGATAGCCAACATCTCCTGGTCATAAACATTCATAGCCATCTCCTTATCTGTAAGCTTACGGCTCTCAAATGCAATTAATCCATGCTCCTGAAGCAAAAGAGCCCCAATGCCATGGCCACTAGCATCACACTGTATAGTAAACTCTTTGGAGAAATCCGAGCATACTAAGATAGGAGCAGAAGTAAGGAGTTCCTTTAACTGGTTGAAGCTGCTATCTGCAAGAGTATCCCAAAAGAAAGCCTCCTTCTTCAACCTATCAGTCAAAGGAGCTGCAATTGCCGCATAATGCTTTATAAATTAGCGATAGAATGAAGATAGACCAAAGAATCCTCTAAGAGAGGTAGTAGTAGTAGGCGTTGGCCAATCTCTTATGCATTGCACCTTCTTGGGATCAGCCTGTATTCCTTTTTCACTGACTATATGTCCCAAGTATTCCACTTCAGTCTGCATGAAAGAGCACTTCTTCTCCTTAACAAAAAGCCTATGATGTCTCAACACATCAAAAACCCTCCTCATATGTGCCAAGTGATCCTATAAAGTCTTGCTATAGATCAAAATGTCATCAAAGAACACCAAGACAAAATGAAAGAGGAAAGGTTGTAAGATCTTATTCATCAGACTTTGAAAGGTAGCTGGAGCGTTTGTAAGCCCAAATGGCATCACCAAGAAATGATAGAGCCCACGATCAGTCCTAAAAGCAGTCTTGACTTCATCACCCTCTCGCATGCGAATCTGATGATACCCTGATCTCAAATCAATCTTCATGAAGAATTGAGCCCCCTTAAGCTCATCAAGAAAATCATCAATCCTGGGTATAGGACACCTGTTCTTCACTGTTATCTTATTGAGATCCCTGTAGTCAATGCACATTCTGAAAGATCCATCTTTCTTTTTGGCTAACAGGACTGGAGATGCATAAGGTGAAGAACTTGGTTCAATGAATCCCATTTCAAGAAGCTCTTTGATTTGCTTGGCTACTTCCTCTCGTTCACATTTTGATAATCTGTAAGGTGGCTTATTGATTGTCTTTGAGTTGGGTTCCAAATCAATGGGGTGATCGACCGCTCTCTTAGGAGGCAATGAAGTAGGTACTTCAAACAAATCTCTATACTCCTCAAGAAGAGCTGTCAAGGCTGGATGGTTTGCTGAATTATTGGGTTGATCCTGTGTTTCTTTGTTCAAATGCAAAACAAATATTTGTGAGCGCTTCTTGTACTCTCTTTTGAGTTGTGGAATGGTGATAAGTTGAAAATCAGATCTACTAGGAATTCCCTGTAAATGGATGAGCTGTCCATTGGAGATAAACTCCATATATAACTGTGAGAAATCCATAGTGATCCTGCCTAATGTCATCAACCAATCACAACCAAGTACAATATCTATGGGCCCCATTTCCAAAGTGATCAGGTTTACTTTGACTTCAAAATTTTCAGCCAACTGCAAAGAAACCTGTGGGCAAATCTGTGTGTTGATTTCTTCTTCACCATTAGCCACTTGTACTCTAATGGGCTGCTGTAAGTCTGTGGGAATACAATTTAACTTGTCCATGATGGACTTATTGACAAAACTGTGAGTACTGCCATTGTCTATTAGGATGAACACTGGCTTTCCACATATGCTTCCCTTCATACGAAGTGTATTAGGGCTCTTAGATCCCGTCCAAGCATCCATAGAAATAGAACAATTTGTGGCAGCAAGCGACTCATCACAAGATCCACCAGGGTCAAACGGAACATTTCCACCTGGATCAAAAGAAAAAGAGTCGGTTGGATCATAAAAGTACTCCTGTCCAACTTCCTCCTCAAGATCTTCATTTTCAGCATTAATTGCCACTGCATTAGCTTCATCTATGTCATCTTCAAAGTCCTCAAAAACTAGCATACTCTGAAGCTTTGGCTTGACATTTTTGTATAGACACTTTGAAGCATGATCAGGTGTATACTCTTCTCCACACTTGAAGCATAAGCCCTTGTCCTTCCTTTCCTTGTAAAGATCCATGTGAATAGATTTGGGATTTGTATTAGCTAAAATGGACTTAGGCTTGTTGTCCCCCTGTTTAAATTCAACCTTTGGACTATTTGCTGTCCTGAAATTACTTTGAGGCCTAGAAGCATTAAACGGAGGATAAGTTGGTACCTGTAAGCTCCCATTAGGCACATGATTGCTGCCATAAATGTTACCAACTTGTCCTTGCTTTAAAACAGTCCTTGGCTGTCCATAACTAGGCTGAAATGAAGATTCTTTCCTATACTTTCTTCCATAGCGCTCCGCAAGCTCAATAGCCTTGAAAAGTGAAGTAGGATTTTGTGCCATAACATCAACTGACAATGATGGCTCCAAACCATACATAAACTTTTGAAGCTTAGCCTCATCACTGATGCTTTCGACATACATGGTCAAGTTGAGGAATTGGTTTGTATACTCTCTTACACTTAGAACCCTTTGTTCCAAACCATACCATCTCCGTGCTAACTTCTCTTTCTCAAGAGGCAAAACAAAAACTTCAGCCATAAGTGCCTTGAAAGCTTCCCAATTCTCTACAAGTATATTCTCTTTCTTAATATACCTCCACTAAGTATGGGCAAATCCTTCTAGATGCAAGGAAGCAATGTGAATCTTCATATCATCAGTTTTAGGGTATATATCAAAGTAGGACTCCATCTTAGAGGTCCATTCCTCTAAGTCTGATGGTGAAGATGACTGGCCATTAAATTTGGCTAAAACAATTTTGTCCTTAAACTCCCTTTCATGAAAGGGTTGCTGTCCCAAAATTGGCTGATCAGGATTACAAGTACAGAACCTCCAAATTGAGACTGAAATCTTCTAACAGGTGGCTGAGAATTACTATGTAATCTTCGTGTTGGTAAAGTACCCCTGGAATTTTGAGTATGCAGTCCAAAAGCTTGAGTATTGGCCCCATTCAAGCTACCCAAATAGTCATCATGCCTTTGTGAAGCTTCTCCTACTTCATACTGACTATTTGGAATGCCTTTTCTTCCAATAATCCCATTTCCATGACCATTTTGGTTAGATGGCTGAAGTGGGACTGAAGGGCCACTATTTGAACAAGCCTTCTCATTAACTTCTTTTGATGCCATTTGCAACTGCATGAATTTAGATATTTGTGCCATGAGTTGTTCGTTGGATTCTACCAACTTATCAATAGAAGCCTTGGTCTGATTAGTAGATAGAACCATCTACTCCATTCTTGACAAGATGGCCTCATGTCATTCTCTATGTCTTTGTTTATGGGTACACAAAGTATTATTGAGTATACTGACTTCTCCTTGTTGTTGAAGCTCTTCAGGGTTCTCTTGAAGTGTGCTATCCATCATGGAATCCCTGATTTACTGAGCATAATCCTGCTGGATCTTATTTTTGCCTTTATGTCCTGCCATATTAGTGCAGTCCTGCAGTATCCCCTGTCAGAAAAATGGCTATAACTTTGGCTAGGAAACTCTGATTTTAGAAAATTCTGTAGCTAGATTTCAGAGTCTGAACTGTCCAGTCCTGCACCCTGTCTAGACCTGTAAGTGCCCTGTTTTGACCCTGTAATGCAAGATAATAACCCCAAATGGCTACCAAACCCTGCAAAAGGGTATATAGGACCTGTGGGTATCCTGTAGTATCTGCACCTGTGCTTCAGTAATAAATGGTGTACCTGTAATCACCTGTAAATACCCTGTAAGTGACCTGTAAATTCTCTGTTTTACCCTGTTTTGGTCCTGTAGGTACTTGAGTCCTTGGAAAGTCTTCAATCTTCAATTCTCCACTTGCTGTACCTATGTGAGAGATAAAACGGCATGACAGGCTCCCTACACGGGCTCCGAATCACCGGGAGGTGGGCAAAGTTCCCCTCGGGTCGGTTGGTTGCACCCCTTCGGGATCTTCGATAGTGAGGGTGGGTCACCTCTCTTTTGTCCCACTATCTCCCTCGACATCCACCTTTTTCCTCGGTGGGAATATCAACATGGCAGAGACTAGTGTTCTAAGCAATCAGCATGATATGCATTTCTGAAATATTCATTGAGCCTTTCATGAGATGCAATTGAATGAGATTTGAAAAATTGGGATAGGAGAAGGGTCTTACCGATGCAATTCAGTGACTCACTGATTGCTAGTACTTACCCTTTTACAATATTTCAACTTGGGCAAAAGAAATTCAGCCAATCAATCGGATTAGAGTAAACAAATTCATCAATCAATGGATTCAGTCAATAGGATTCAAGTATTATGCTGAAATTTCAGATTGAAGCCTCTAATTCACTGATTGGAACTAATATGCATAAAGCAAGCATTGCATTCATGAATAGATGGATTCAAGCAAAGGTTGGCTGAGAATTTGATGAATAATGTTCAATTCTTTAATCTCTCAATCAAATGGATTAAGCTCAGCAATTAGATTAATGAGAGAGATTAAGAATTGAAGAAGAGTACCTTTGACATGGCTGAAGATGGCTTGATCAATCTCATATGCTTGATAGAGCCTCGGTTGTCCAATGTTGGCAAAATAATCCATAAGGCTTGCTTATCCGGTGCTTAAGAACAATCTTGGAGCCTCAAATGCTTGAAATTGAAGCATTAAACCCGTTTCCCCCAAATTTCTGCTCCATAGAAGCTCTTGATCTTCAATCTTTAACCATTTCATGCTTAATCCTTGCAATTTGTTGAAGAATCCTTGCTGAGATGATCCCACGGGCTAAAAGGATGAAGAATCTTTAAGAAATTGTTGAAAATTGAAAGGTCGGGCTGAAGCTTTCATGGCTGCCATGGACTGTTCACCTAGGGTTTATGAAGAGGCTGAGGAACCTTGAATGGAGCTGAATCTTCTGATCTAACTGATGATTTTACCTGCCAATGATCAGGAAGAAGTGCCAAGGCTGAAGATGAAGCAACCTAAGCAGGAGGCAGGGCTAGAATCAGCCCGAAAATTGCGCCGCAATTTTCGGGGCTGTTTCTGGCTCCATAACTGAGCCAAGGTTGAGCAACCTTGTGCTCATTCTGAAGATCTTGATCAGAGGAAACTATTCCAAGTGATTATTGGCCAAGAAGCTCAGGGATTTGAGAGAAATGAGCAGATCTTTAGGGATGATCTTCCATGAAACCTGTAGAAAACTCCAGGAAAGGGGAAAGATAAACCCCTCTTTTCAAAGTAACCACAGTTTGTTCCCAAACTAAGCCCGGTTAACCATCCTTTACCCTAGTTACCTCCATTTTTGCATGAAATTTGATGACGTCCAGCCATTTAAGCCTTTATCTGCCATATCTGACCTTGGATATCTCCAGATGTAGTCTCTTACTAACTGTAGATGTCCTGCAGCACTCCACTAGTCACTGTCTTGTACAATTTTTGTCTGAAATTGATTTTGAAATAGGAAAATGGGACTGAAAATGGATGAAAATAATGGATCAAAGACTCAAGCTCTGATACCATTTGTCAGAGAGAGAACTAGGGAGAGAGAAAGAGGAGAGAGAAGACTGCAGGAAGAGAGAGAAGAAGAGCGATGAGGAGAGAGAAAGACTAGATTTAGAGAGAGAAAGACAGGAAAGAAGGGGAAGCCATAGAAGCTGTGAGCAAGAAGGGAGAGAAAGACTGTAATTGTATTAATGTGTCAAAAAGATGTGAAAATTTACATCTTCTCTCCTTTTATACCAATGTCACTGTGACATGGCATAATATCAATATTATTAATACTTATTTGTTATTCCCAGCTTCTTACAATAATCCCCAAGGATTGTGTATTCAGTACTTAGGAACAATCTTGAAGCTTCCAATGCTTGAAATTGAAGCATTAAACCTGTTTCCCCCAAATTTTTGCTCCATGGAAGCTCTTGAGCTTCAATCTTTAACAATTTCGTGCTTAATCCTTGCAATTTGTTGAAGAATCCTTGCTGAGATGATCCCATGGGCTAAAATGATGAAGAATCTTCAAGAAATTGTTGAAAAATGGAAGCTTGAGCTGAAGCTTTCATGGCTGCCATGGACTGTGTACGTAGGGTTTAGGAAGAAGCTAAAGAACATTGAATAGGGCTGAATATCTCCATTTCACTGATGGTTTATGCTTGCAAAGGATCAGGGAGAGTGCCAAGGCATGAGGAAGAAGCAATCAATGCAGAGAGTAGGCTGGAATCAGCCCGAAAATTGCGCCATAACTTTTGGGGCTGTTCTTGGCTCCATAGCTGAGCCAAGATGAAGCAATCTTGTGCTCATTCTGAAGCTCATGAAGAGAGCGATCTATTCTAGGAGATTCTTGGCTAAGAAGATCAGGGGTTTGAGAGAAATGAGCAGATCTTGATGCTGAACTTCCATGAAACCTGCAGGAAACTCTAGGAAAGGGGAAAGAGAACTCCCTCTTTTCAAAGTAACCAAGTTTGTTCCCAAACTAAGACCGATTAACTCTTCTTTACCCTAATTATCCAATTTTGCATGAAATTTGATGACGATCTGTCATTTAAGCCATCCTTCTCCATGTCTGACCTTGGATATCTCCAGATGTAGTCTTTACTAACTGTAAATGATCTGCAACACTCCACTAGTCACTGTCTTGTACAATTTTTGTCTGAAATTGATTTTGATAGAGGAAAATAGGACTGAAAATAGAAGAAAAGAATGGATCAAAGACCAATGCTCTGATACCACTTGTCAGAGAGAGAACTAGGGAGAGAGAAAGAGGAGAGAGAAGACTGCAGAAGAGAGAGAAATATCTGTAGGAAGAGAGAGAAGAAGTGATGAGGAGAGAGAAAGACTAGATTTAGAGAGAGAAAGAAAGGAAAGAGGGAGAAGCCATAGAAGCTGTGAGCGTAAGATGGGAGAGAAAGACTGTAATTGTATTAATGTGTTCAAAAAGATGTGAAAAATTACATGTCCTCTCCTTTTATACTAATGTCAGTGTGACATGGCATAATATCAATGTTATTTACACTAAATCCTTATTTCCAGCTTCTTACAAGGATATTGTGTGGTGTGCACCATGCAATGTATGGTGCACCACCTAAAATACCAACTCATTGGTCATTGTGGCATTTGCTTTGATCCTTGGCTGGATATATCCATTGTGACAAAAATCCTAATCTCTCTACTAGGGAGCCATGAGAATTTGCTTGAAATAATCCAAATGCATCTTGAAGACCCACTTGAGTCTTATGTGTGGGATAAACAAATTGAAACCTCACTCTAGATGCTACTTCTATAGCAAATTCTATTGTAGTCAATCATATGGTCTAATGCACGTATGTTTAAATTTAATGCATTGGAAGTTAATCTAATGTCATCTAGGATTTTCCATTGTTTTTAATTTTTAAGATAAGACAAGAATAGTTGATATACACCTTGATGTTGACGCATGTGTTTTGCGCAGCATGGAGGAAAAAATTTTGTTTGTAGCAAATGTTGTGCAGTGCACTCCCAGTGTGCAAATGAATGTGTGCAAAGGGAAAGAGGTTATAAGGAAGAAGGCAGTTCGTCGTACACTCAAGCATGCTGGAGGATATGAAAGTTCTGTTAGTTTTTTGAGAGTCATTCATCGTTTGGATGGGCTTGAGAAGCAAATAAAGGCACTATTTTGACGTCAAAGGGCTTTAGCTTCTCTTGGTGAGAGCATTGATAGCCGTCTACAGAGGATTAAGAGAAATTTGGAGGAGAAATACGAAGGAAACTTTTGTGATGGGATGAGGATACAGGATGAGTTGGAAGAAATCAAGGGTTACATAGGGGAGATATATGACCATTTTTGAAAGTATTGGCTACGTATTGGATCCTTGGATGATCATGATGAGAAGATGAAAGATCTTATTGACAGTGCTGGTCGTATAGAGGATGGCGTATGTGAGTTAATTGCTCACAAGAATGAAAAAGTTTCCCTTGGTGTGAAACTTACTTCTTTTAAAGTTTCCCGTAATAGGTTTTTGGCAATGTTAACCCAGATGAATCACCGTGTGGGGTCATTCCCTTTCACTCGAGAGCATTGCCCTTGATGTGCAATTTTCTTCTTTCAAAGTTTATCTAGATAGGTTTTTGGCAATGTTAACTTGGATGAGTAGCCACTGCATAAGCACATCCTTGAAAATCTCCATTTTGAAAAACATTGTCTCTCTCTTCCAAATTGAAAATCACCACATACTTGATATATATAATCTTTGCAAGACTTTTTAAATGATTTGTGTTTTATTCGATTGATGAAAATCCCCATTTTAAAAAACATTGTCTATCTCTTCCAAATTATTAAGATTTTTAAATCTCATTTTAATAGTTTATATTTTCATATTTTCACCTTGGTATTCATTCATCTTTGAGCGTCGAACATCTTTGGATCTTCAACACATTCGAGCCTTTGGCAAGACCTATGTATAGATCTAGACAAATGAACATCCGTTAGTATACGGCTTGCACACAGAGAGAGAGAGAGAGAGAGAGAGAGAGAGAGAGAGAGAGAGAGAGAGAGAGAGAGAGAGAGAGAGAGAGAGAGAGAGAAGAGAGAGAGAGAGAGAGAGAGAGGAGAGGAGGTAAGGCATGGCTATATATTTGGTGAGTGTCATCTGCTCATGCATGATTATTTACACGTGTTTGTGCATGACTATTCTTTTGTCTTTGAGTCCAATACACTTTCGATTTAGGGTTTTCAGTTGGAAATGTGTTTATCTTCAATGGCTTTGAGATTTCTCTCTGTTGGGACTCTTATACTCTATTGAAAGTTTCATGTAGTCATCATGGAACAAAGCAAAGATATGGACGATGTTCCAGACATAGTGCATTTGACTCCATTGAATGCAATTAATTTGGTTGAATCAAAGAAAACAGCCACAACATCATCTCTTCGACTCTTGCCTGCTTGGATCCATTCGCATGGGTATGGGAGATAGTTATTCTAATAATTGTATTTTCACCAAGGTATTGTGTTCTTTTTGGGGAGATAGTCATTTGTGTATTTTTTTGTAGCCAAAATGTGGAGTTTAATAGAGTGAATAAAGTTAATGTGCGAAAGATGAAAGAAGTGGCGAGGCAATAAGGAGGGCATGTTAGTAAATCCAGAAGGACATCAACGATCCGAAGAAACATAAAGGCTTCTTCAAGTTCTTTGGAGTTTAAACGCCTCTAGACCAAGATGAATGAGTTGATGGAATTGCAGACGAGTTTATCCACATGTGTCGATCATACACTTGCTATTTACTCTGCAGAATTGCATGAACAAGCTAAGGGTTTATATGGTTTTGTGTGCGAGACAAACCACACCCAGAGTGTTCTCCAACAAGTCTCAAGTGGTTTGGGTGGTGAAGTGAGGGAACTTTCAGCAATTGTCTCTGAGACAAGTAGGTTGATGAATTTGTTGTTGAATGATATGTGGGCATTGTTTTGGGGGCTTCGAGATGACCACGAGCCTGTGATTTGCCAGAGGGGTTGTCGACTATCGTTTTTGCAGTTCCAAATGAATGTTAATAGGTTCAATGCCTTGCTACAACAATTGAGTCGTCAAATGAACAGTCCCAATTGAGGAGGATTTACTTGGCTGAGGCTTATGATCTATTATCGTCTTGCTTATATCTTACTTGAAAGTGCTTGGACCAATGTTTTTTTTGTGATGATGTGTGCTTCCTTTTTGTGAAGCTTATATTGGTTTTAATGTAACGATGTGATACCTCTTTCTTGAGGTTTGATCTGTATAAAGAATTATCATGTCTTGCAATGTGGATACAAATTTTTTTATTTTTGTAATGTAGCACATGCGAGAGTAATATTCTCTAATTGTAATATTCACCTCTCTCTCTCTCACTCACTCACTCACTCTCTCTCTGTGTCTCTCTCTTCAACATTTGGATGAAGGTTATGATCTATTGTTGTCTCGCTTATGAAGATATTGAAATGCTTGGGCCACTGCTTTTTTTGTGATAATGTGTGCTATCTTTTTTTGTAACGAGACTAAATTGAGTAAACTGTATTGGATATCTACAATGTGGTGTGATGTCTCTTTCTTGACGCTTGATATCATATCAAACAATGTGGATATATAACTTTATTTATTTTTATGGTGTAATGCATGTGAGTAATATTTTCTAATTGTATGGTCTAATTGTAATATTCTCTCTCTCTCTCTCTCTCTCTCTCTCTCTCTTTCTCCAGTGTTTGGTTCAATTTATTGGGGGTGATGCATTCTTCTCTCTTTTAAAGAGTTTGTAAACATTGATCTATAGTTTATTTATAGATATAATTATTATGTCTTGCAATGTAGTACGTATAGTAATATTCTCTGTAAAATACGTTTGAATGTCTAGGAACTTGTTATGGACTGGAATAAGATTGTATTCTTTCTCTTTTCAAGAGTTTGTAAATATTAAATACATTTTTATTTTTAAGTATATTACCTCTTTCTTGAGGTTTGATCTATAGAAATACTTGTTATGTCTTGCAATGTACAGAGAAGAATTCATTGATTTAAGAATCCTAACGTTTTATAGTTTATTGCGCATTCATGTTGAAGAGTGATGTTTGGGTTTGAGTTATAGGTTGGGGGATCGCACGCCGTTTGGATATAGTTTTTTTTTTAAATCTTAGGGTTAGATATATCTAATTGTATAGAATATATAAAAATATATGATGATTCTAATTTTGACTTCTATTGTTCCTTGCACATAGGAGGATTGTGCTGATTTAAATTGTCGTAGTATTTTTCAATTATGTGATTCTAGATTGATTCTACTTTTAAGTCTTTTTGGAAATACTAATCCCAATCAAGTCTCTACTTGAAAGAATGTATGTTTTCTCTTGATGTGCAGGCTTTGTGAGAATCCAAACAATATGGGATTAAATAATCAAAGAACTACCAGGGATTATGTGTTGCGTATTCATAGACATAGACTCAACTCTACACGATATAGACGACGACAGATTGCTAGGCTTAGGGCTCAAATGGCAAGACATGACCGGAGGGGGTATAAAGAGTTGTGTTCTACTATAGTTGATTGCAGGAATGTTTTTCAAGGAGGGGCTCTAAATCATGATAGCTTGATTCGTGAGGGACTTCACGGTTTGATTGAGCAGCAATTTGCTAATGATTATAATTGAGATGCTGAAAATCACCAAAACCTAGGAAATGCTGTGATTTATGAGTCACGTGTCAATAATGCTCCAACCTTTAGTGCTCGAAATGGGGGTTTTTGCTCCATTTTACATGCTTTGCCTGCAATGGATATTCATCCTGCAACTACAATATTGCTATTTCAAGACCCGATTGTGCATTCCATGGGGAGTCTTTCTGAGATGTGTGAGAAATGTTCAACTAAATTATGGAGATGTGAGGCTCAAGTGCAGGGGTCAGTTTTGTTTGGTGAACATTGTTGTCGACATGGAAAAGTAATGTTGCCACGGTTGCAATATCCACTAAAACTATTGCATGATTTGTTGCATGGTATGCATCCTCAAAGCAGAGTATTTAAAAATAATATACGAGCATATAATAGTGCTCTTGCATTTGTGTCGCTTGGTGCCAATGTTGATGAGCTTTTGTCTGTTGTGGGAAATTCTTATACCTTTAGAGTGCATGGCTCCATTTATCATTGTATAGGCCCTTTGATTCCTAATGTGCAACGACAGGAAAGGCCAAGATTTGCACAACTTTATGTTTATGATACTAAGCATGAGTTATCTAATTTGTTGGATGTTATGCCTAATTTATTGCCAAACTTGCTTGGGGAGCTTCAGTTCTATGATGCATCATCACAATGCATATGCACAAGCTTTTAGATCCGTGGGTATGCAATTGCAAAACAATCCCTTGCATGATTTGAGAATGACTATTTTTGGGGTTCAACATGCTAATAAACAATACTCAGCTCTAGTGGCAACTGAGGTTGTAGCTATCATGCCAGGACAAGGTGATGATAATACTCTTGATCGTCGAGACATACATGTTTATAGTCGGGACGGACGATGTATTGCTATTTCAAACTTGCATAGGGCATATATGCCAATGCTATACGTTCATCTTTTTCCTATGGGTGATGATGGTTGGCATGTAAAGGTACCTTATAGTGGTGTTAATGTTCCAATTAATATATATGGATTGTCTAATAAGGACTGTGTTACTTAGATGCAATTTTATGCATTTCGACTACAAGTGCGTGGGACACTGAGGTGTGTATGTTGCGGGGTGGCCTATTGTTGCAACAATTTATTGTTGATACTTATTGTAGTATAGAGAAATGTAGGTTAGCTTGGTGTCGTCAAAATCAATCAGTTTTACGCTCGGAAGTTTATAAGGGCTTAGTAGATATGGTGGGAGTGATGGATGATGGGACGATGGGGATTATTGGTGCCTCTATTGGTAAAAGGGTGGTTTTTCCATCTTCTTTTACTAGTGGGCCAAGACACATGTATCAGTTGTATTAGGATGCCATGGCTATAGTGCGAAGTAAGGGAAAACCTGATCTGTTTATAACGATGACATGTAATCCAAAGTGGTTAGAGATAACTAATGATTTGTTGCCTCGACAGACTGCTTATGATCGTCCTGATTTGACTACTCGGGTATTCCATAAAAAACACACTGATATGATGCATACATTGTTAAAAAGGAATTTGTTTGGAAATGTTGCAGGCTATGTTAGTGTGATTGAGTTTCAAAAGTGGGGGCTACCACATTCTTATACTTTGCTAATTTAGGAGCACCCTTTTAAACCCTTTGAAGCATGCCATTATGATAGATTTGTTTGTGCTGAGTTTCCTGATAGAGCAAAGTTTTCAGCTTTGTTTGAAACTATCTCAAAATGCAATGTCCATGGTCATTGCAGTGTAATGAATCCCAAGAGCCCTTGCATGCGCAATGGTCGATGCACTAAAAAAACTCCCTCGGAGGTCTATGAATGTAACAACTGTTGATAGCTCTGGCTATCCTATTTATAGAAGACAAGATGATGGAAAGATACTCAATGGATTGTTCCATACAATCCGTACTTGAATAAAAAATACAATGCACATATAAATGTTAAGGTATGCTCAACAGTGGCAGCTGTTAAGTATTTGTATAAGTATATATACAAGGGACATGATCGTGCAATGATTAAATTTTTTGTTGGAAACTTAGGGTTAAATGGTACGACCTTTCGTGAAGTGGATGAGATCGAGAGTTATTTAGATGCGTAGTATGTTTCTGCTTCAGAAGCGTGTTGGCGAATATATGACTATGCATTGCACAATGAGAAGCCTGATATACAGCAGTTGTAGGTGCACTTGCCTGATGAGAATTATGTGGTGTTTCAAGATACAGACAATATATCAGATGTTATGTAGAATGAAGATATCAAGAAAACTACTCTTATGCAATGGTTTGTGTGCAATCGTATTCATCCAGAGGCTCAAGCTACTCGGTATCAAGACTTCCCGATGTATTGGGTGTGGAATGTACAACAAAAGGTATGGATGAAGAGAAAGTGTGGAAATATGTGTGGTCGAATATACTTTGTGCCGCCCACATCTGGTGAGCGTTATTACCTGCGAATGCACTTGACAGTGTCTTGAGGATGTATGCCATTTGATGATTTGCGTACTATTGGCAACGTGGTGTACAACACCTTTAAGGAAGCCTACATTGCAAAGGGCATGTTAGAGGGTGATGATGAGTGTGTTGTGTGCTTGGAAGAGGCTGCATCTGTACAAATTGGTGTCCACTTGTGTGCTTTGTTTGCTGCAATTTTGGTCTTCTGTGAGTATGCACAGCCTGGTCAGCTCTAGGATAAACACTATATTGGGGAATATGGAAATTTTCCATAAGTTTGGGACATGTGGTCAAATCTTTGGATTTGTCATAACTTGAACAATATAACTCCAAATGGAGTGTTCTATAGCTCAATAGATTCCATTTTTCAAGCACTTTCCAATGATAGGTGACATAATATGGTTTTGAGAAACTTATGGGCATGTTATCCGGGTGCCATCTTTTTAGTATTCAAAAAATGGGAATTTGGAGATTTCCAAACTCACTAATATTGTGTTGATAAGTTTATGTCACTGATGGTGGGGGATATTTTTTATAAGTTACAGCTAGAGGATGTGCATATATCTTCTGAAGTTCTACAACAAGAGGCATCAAAGAGGGCTTTATTGCATCTTCAGGATCTTTTGCGACAACATGGGTGAAGATTGTCTGACTTTGATGGATGGCCAGAACCTCATCGAACAGATTCTCAGTTGTATGCTAACCCTCTTTCAGAAGATGAATATGCATATGATATACTGGAGCAACGTAGAGTTTGTGTTTGTATGGAGGCAATGTTGAATGATGGATAGAGGGTTGCATATAATGTAGTTATAGGTGCCATTGGTGGAAACTTTGGGGATTTTTTTTTTTTTGGATAGTCTTGATGGATCTAGAAAGACATTTCTTTACAAGTGTTTGCTTGCTAGGTTGCGCAGTGATCGTCATATAGCATTAGCAACGGTATCACTGGCATTGTTGCTCTGCAGGGCAGCCGTACTATTCACTCGAGATTTACAATTCCATTGGATCTATGTAATCAATCCACCTGTAATATTTCTGTTCAGAGTGATTTTGCTCAACTGTTCAGACAGTTGAGCCTTATTTTATGGGATGAGGCTCCCATGATGCACAGGTTTGCATTTGCAGCTATTGATAGAACTTTAAGAGATATTATGAGTTGTGATAAACCATTTGGTGGAAAGGTTACTTTGCTTGGGGGTGATTTTAGGCAAATTCTGCCCGCCGTGATGAAGGGCTCCCGTGAAGATATTGCTAATGTGGCACTATGTTGCTCTCATTTATGGCAGTATGCTAAGGTGCTAAGGTTGTCTGGGAATATGAGGATGCCAACCGCCGGTGGTGTAATGGATAATGGATTTGTTGGTTGGATTCAAGGGATAGGGGATGGAGTGGGTATTACAGAGAATTGTAATAAGTTACATATTCCATCTAGCATGGTATTGAAAGGGTGTTCTATTGAAACCTTGGTTAATAGTGTGTATGGTGAAGTGTCTGCGGTGAGAGACTTTGGGGCATATTTTAGTGAGCATGCTATACTTGCAGCGCAGAATACAGAGGTGGCTTCTTTGAATCATTATGCATTGCAATCGATGCCAGGAGAAGTTATACAGTACTATAGTGCGGATTCAATTGCAGAGACGGGTGATAGCTCATTTTTATACTCTGTAGAGTATTTAAATACACTAGATCTTGGAGGTGGATTTCCTCTCCATCTATTGTTGCTAAAGATGAATGCACCTATTATTCTGCTTGGGAACTTAAATCGAGCAAAAGGTTTGTGTAATGGTACACAGTTGATGTGTAAGGCATTCAATAAAAAGGTGATAGACGCTGAGATAATAACAGGGAAAAATGTAGGGGAATGAGTTTTTATTCCTAGGATCACTTTTATTCCTAGCACCTTGCAATTTCCGTTTGCTATGAGGCGGAGGTAATTTCCTATTTGACTGGCGTTTGCTATGACGATCAATAAGTTACAAGGCCAGACATTGTCTGTTGTTGGTATTTACTTAAAGACACCAGTATTTACACATGGACAGTTGTGTGTTGCATTTTCAAGAGTGAAATCCTCATGCGGTGTGAGGGTGTTATTGGATGAGGATGGAAGCGCTATGAATGTCACAACGAACATTGTGTACAAGGAGGTACTTCAGAAGATGCAATGAGGTGCATTGCTTTTTTGCAAAGATGCATATGGAGATGAATTTTTTGGAGGGTGGAAAATATGCTTGCATTTTTTCAGAGATGCATCTATTGAATTTTGATGGCTTTGTAGTCCTTGCTTGGTTGTATGTGAGATAGCCTCAAAGCTGTATTCGGTTGGCATATACTTGATGGTAATTGAGTATATATTCCCTACACTATATATAAGTGTTTGCTTGACTTTTGCAGATGCCTACTCCAAGCTGGGGTTATTATCCAGCTTCTGAGTATCAGAAGGAACTGCAGTGTAACTTGCGTGCATGACAACGCATGATATTATAAGAAGAACGCTTGCAAGGGTCATTGAGCGTTTGTATGATGATGTCAACATAGAGATTTTACTTCCAATTTTTATTGAGGTGGTGCATTGTGGGTATACTCAGTGCTTTCGAGTGCATATGGGTGAAGCTGAGCAGGATAAGAGGCTTGGGCGATCTCACACTAATAGAATACCGAGGGGGTGGCCGGCATATGAATGTAAGGACCTCAGTTGTTTTGTGACGCTACATCAAGTTGTGACAATGCCTGCCAAGTGGTTTGCAAGTGTTAAGCCAGGTATTGTTATTCCAATGTTAAGTGATCTTTGTCAATTGTTGGATGTGTTCATGTTTACGTTGTGAGCTTTTAAAATTTTAGGCGCAAGAAAGAGAGAAAAGACTATCATGTCCCCTGTACCATCACCGGGACAGAGTGGCAATGGGACTTGCTTCACTTGAGCATGCTGTGTTGGAGAATGGAAAATTTCCCAGTGATTCCTTAAAGAAAAGAAAGCTTCATTTTGGTTAGGTCCCATGGAAAGTTTTAAAATCTTTGTAGCAATTGGATGTAGATGTATAGGTGTAATCAAGAAGTGGTACTTCGTGGTTTGTTGATACTTGGATTTATGGTACAAAGTTTTTGGCTCTCGAGCAAGATTTGGTTTTGGGCTTTGCTTCACCTATCTGTATTTGATGCTTGGATATGCTTACACTTTGTGGTTCATTTCAGCGTAGCAATGTTAATTCTGATTGTAACATTGAATGATCATGTAGAGCTACTTCTAGCTATTTCGCATAGCAGGTATTGTTGTTTTAATGTTAAGTAGCCTTTGTTGGTTGTTAGATGTGCTTACATTAACCTTGTGAGATTCTAAAATTTTAGGTGCAAGAAAGAGAGGAAATACTATTATGTCCCTCGTACCATCAACAAGACAAAGAGTGGCGAACGGACTTGCTCCACCTGGCCATGCTATATTGGAGAGTGGAAAATTTCCCAGTTATTTCTCAAAGAAAAGAAAGCTTTGTTTTGGTTAGACCCTATGGGAACTGTAAATTTTTTTGTAACATTTGGATGTAGATGCATAGGCACAATCAAGGAGTGACACTTTTTGGTTTGTTGTGTAAAATTCCGTGTGGGGAAAAATATAAATCGGACTTTTGAAAATTTTTTTAATTCCCCCCTTATCCCTCCAGCCGACGGACGAGCTGGAGGGGGGGAGGGAAATAGAAGGAGTTGTAAGATCCTTGGTGGAGCCTGTGGAGGGAGGGAGGACATGCGTGTCGACACGCAGGAGGAGAAGATCCCCCTCCCTCCACTATTTAAACGAGGGGAGGGGAGGGGCCACTGGACAGAGGAGGCTGGGCCGTGCTGCCATAACACCAAGCCAAGGAGGAGACGAGTCGCCATCATCTGCCTCCACCACACCACCATTCTTCAACCCCAGTCCGTTGTGAGGAGCCGTGGGCTGCTGCGCCAGTTAGCAGCCGCCTCCCAGCACATCGCTTGCTTTCGTAGGCCCTTCCACCTGGCCATCATGCCGTCAGTCCTATTTCCCCCCCACGTGGCCTTCCAGAAAGCCTTGGAAGGTTCCAAGGTGGGCCTCCTAAGCCCCTTATTCTTCCCCCCCCCTCCCGGGGTTTTAAATCCCCCCCCTAAGCCCCTTGTTTTCCCCCCCCTCCCGGGATTTTAAACCTCCCCTTAAGGCCTTGTCCTCCCCCCCCTACCGGGTTTTTTTAAAACCCCCGTAAGGCCTTGTTTCCCTCCCCCTCCCCGTATAATCCCCTCCTAAGCCTTGTTCTGTTCCCCTCCGAATTTTAATCCCCCAAAAGTCCTTATTACCCCCCTCCCCCCCCCCCCAGGTTTAAATTTCCCCCCCTAAGCCCCCTTGTTTCCCCTTCCGGTTTTAATTTCCCCCCCCAAGCCCTTGCTCTTTTCCCTCCTCATAGCTCTTTACATTTTTCAGGTCACAACCATAGGCCTACCTTGTCCTTAGGCTACCTTGCAGACTTCCATTCTCTTGCGTTAACCCCTTCACTCACTTTCAAATCTTTTTGTGCAAGTGCTCTCGTAGTTGAGCTTTGTGTTCTTAATCTTATCAAACAAGCCGGTGTCCACACACTCCCATGTCCTAAAAAAATCAAATTCATCATCATGGCTTCGTATGGTATCCCGTAAGGAAGAAATAGCCGTGAGATAAAAGATAGGGAGGGAAGTAGAGGGAGTAAAAAGAGGGAGTGAAGGAGGAAGAGTGGGAAAAAGGTAAAAGATAAGGAAGGAGAAGACGGTGGAGTTCCAAGAAGAAAAGGGAAAAGGATATCTCGCATTCGAACTACGATGCCGCCAAAGAAAATCCAAGGTGTAGCTACGGGAGGGTCATCTCCCGGTGTCCATGTGGATATCTCACCTCAAAGCCAGGTTTTTCTTCTTGGTGTTAATTCGGTTTTAAGTCAATCATGCAAAGGAAAATTGTTAAGAAAAGATATATTTGTTCGAGTTATTTTTAACGAAGGATGTAGCTTATGAATGACAATGTATACAAATGAGCTTTCCTCAAATTGCATCAAGCATTATAAAATTATAGGCAAGATTAACCATTTACTATAGTAATATATTCCTAAAGTGTAGAAATTATATCTTGCACCATTAGTCTTATTCCTTTCGCAACGAATCATGGTAAAATGGCTAAATTCATGAAAGGTTTCTTTCGATGCTCAAATTATTAGGGAGTTATCTTTGCTAGTTGCACATCTTAGCAAGACAACTGTTGTTATTTGGCATGAGTTCATCTTTAAAGAAAACAGAAGTTAAATGTTAGGAATTAACAAGTATAAAAATTAGATATACGAACTCATTTGGAAAGAAAATGTAATAGGGAATTGCTGGATGACACTCTATTAACACTTTCCCGCTGCTATTTGAGGACTTGGGACTAATAAAGTGTGTATACACCAATTTCTCAGCTAGGCCTTTGTCCAAGAAGTTTTGTCGCTCTTTGTATCATCTTGGCATTATGCTATATGCCAAATTAAACTATATTGATTGGGAAAGTTAATTGTCACAAGGATAGTAAAACCGTGACAAGATGAGTAAGATTACTTTCTAAAAGCTAACCGAACCAATCTTTCCAAAAGCTAACCGAACCAATCTAAACATAGAAACATTCATATCCTAAACACTTGACTACTTTCCTTACCGTAAGGATAATAATTTCATAAAGATAAGAAACTAGGAAACCCTAGGCCTGACATACGTCAGCTTAAGGAATCTAAACAGATTATTCCATCGCAGGACTTGCACAACATGTATGAAATCATTTTGTGATTGATTCACAAGGAGAAAAGGGAAAAACCCTCATCAAGGACGGCAGATCCTTCCGCAAGCTATCTTGCAAAAAGACGTATTTTTGGGTATCCTTCTAAAATAAGGAAAGTTGTAAACCAAAAACTGGCATATCTAAGGTACCTTAGGGTTAACCAAGTTGGGTATACCCTACACCCAAATATAAGGAATCTTGCCAAGTTACAAGACATCTTGAGAACGACTGTTGATACACTCAAAAAGGAAAGAACACTTCCTTAGCAGTTTGCTATACAACTGGGTTGGTTAATGGAAATGTTTGTGCTTGCTAGAGATTTTAGGGCTCTGTTTGAATTATGAATTACAAATTAAATAAGTACCTATACTTCAGGTTAAAAGCCTGAAGGGAGAGGCAGCTTCAATTACCCCCGACTGCCTGCCTGACCCTAACCAAGGGGGTTGTTTGACCGCGCCGGGAACGTGGACCGAACCCGCCACGAGAGGTCTCTCCATTGAGTTTTACTTGGAGCAGGAGGACTCTTGGGTGCCAGGGGGGGCTCTGGCTGTAAATCCCTTGCCTTCCGGGTCCTGCACAAGAGGCTAACGTGACTCTGGATTGGATCTCGAGGCCCGCATACTAGTTGACGGGCGAAAGCTTGGAATAGTGATCCCTGGAGATTACTTGTTAGCCTTCGGGCAGATTATGGAAAAGTCTACGGGCGGAACTTCTTGTATTTCAAAGATAAAATGATAAAATGTTAAAAGAACTTGCTTGATGTTGTTTTTCTATGTCACGTGATAAGATTACATGAAGGAACCAGTGCTTAACAAGGTTAATTAAAGAAGCTGATTGTTATATGTCAAATTAATGTGTTAGATAATTACATAACTAAAACAAACCGAGGAAAGTGCGGAGGATGGGCCATGGGTCCGTCCTACGGTTGGGTGGTCTCGGTTAGCCGGGAACTTTTCTCAAAAATCTCGAAGAACAGCGGAATGATCATCATCATCAAAAAGGAATAACGAGAACGATGACCTCGAGTTACGTCTTACCCGATCTACGCTGTTTTAGGGGAACGGAATGGGACTATGCCTTATGGCAGAGAGGTTGAGCTTTGCATCCCTCTCGTTTCCCATTCTCCTTGAACCAAGTGCAGCGTGAATCCGCTTCGGACCTGACGTTTCTGCGTAAAGTAGTTCGCTCGGGTCTGACGCTAGTTGCTGTTAGCCAATGACCCATTAGGAAAACCCTAATTCCGGTCGATCCTAAGTGGGAACGGCCAGGATACTTCCGCTACGTGGCAGATGTGGGAAGAACTAGATCGCAAAACCCGTAACATTCCATGGGAGTACCGGGCAGAGCCTTCTAGACATCCTTTCCGATGGACTGCTAAGACGTGTCCTGGATGATACTAGGGGACACGTTACAGTTGGTATCAAAGCCGACCAACAACGGAATTGTTTTTATGAATTCTCAATAAAATGAAATAAAGAAATTATTGCTGTCCAAACATTTCCTCATCTTCAAATGCTGTCTTGCAGAACTATGAAGCGTGGAACAAGTTTTTGGTGTTTCGGGTCATGTTTATGACTGCAATGCATTCTCCGCTTTATAGACAAAGAATTGGGATGATGAACATCCTAGAGCAGATTTATAATCCATCACCTTTATACATAGAACGAAGATGGACGGGGTCTTCAAGAATCTACTACATAGCTGCCCACCGGTTCGCTTATCTACAAACCAACCTAAAGAGGATCAAGTGGTTGGAAGACTTGAAAGTCGTGAAGCTATTCATTTTTGTGGAAGCTCACGTAAATTTGAATTTACATATCCAAGGTCGGAGGGTTGAAATGAACTCATATGTATATGAGAAAGTAACTCGTATAATCCCAGCCGACAGGATTAAAGTGTTGGGCCGCCATGAAAAGTATGGATTCCAACGAAAAGGGTATCCCGAACTTCCAATGATATATCGATTCCTAAAGATCCATGACCCAAAACCCTACTATTACACAGTTTCTGTAGACAAATGCAATACAACGATGTTCTCCCCAAACTGAATGTAATGATTGAATTATCATCACATGAGACGTGGTATAAGGCTACGCCCATGTAAATATAAATAAGGACTTCTTTTATCAATATCTGGCTGTGCATCAGAGTTGTTAAAAAAGTTAAGTAGCTTCATGATTTATGAGATAGCTGAACTAAAGATAAGCTAACGTCAGTTATCATATAATAACGTTAAGAAAACTTTTATCCAGGCACAACCCCAGGTACAGGTTCCAAATTCGCCCCCTACATTAAATACTGCTGTGACCCAGGAGAAGAAGTTCCTCCTCAAGCAGATAAAGCCACCCGAGTTTGACGGGAGAGGCAGATTCGTCCAGTCTGATGCTGAAATTTGGATTGAATCTATGGAGGATTACTTTGAAGCAGCTGGTACTGCACCTACCAATCAGGCCATGCTCGCCAAGTTAAAACTCACCGGCGAAGCTAGACTATGGTGAAAACAATGGTGCAGGGATCAAGGGACTTCAGAGGGGTCCGTTACCTGGAAGAAGTTAAAGAAAGTCGTGCAGGGGAGATATTTGCCACCTGCATATCGTACACAGAAAATGAATGAGTTCTACGAGCTAAAACAGCTAGGACTCACCCTTGATGCATACTACTCTAAATTTTGTCTCACTCTTAAAGTATGCGCCACAAATGGACATGACGCAGCAGGTGTCCAAATTTTGCTTAAATCCACCCGTAAATACCCGTCTCGAATCTATGCGTCCGTCAAATCTTCAGGATGCACTCATTCGAGCGGCGCCTATAATTCAGGAGGTGCAAGCTAGACCAAGGGGTAACAAAACTTGGTCCTATAGTGACCCGAACAGAGGAGCATTCAGACCTCAAGTGAAGAGAGTTCAAGGTCACAATCAGGGGCAAAGGAAGAAAGCAAGGACAAATAACGTCAACAACTTTGTTCCTACTCAAAGTAATGGCCGAAACCTCCGATGTTTCCACTGCAACGAACTCGGTCACTTCAAGAGGCAATGTCCCAAGCTCAGCGGGGGACATCGTCAAACGCCTTTCCAAGGTGCAGGCCGCGGTCAAGGAGCTGCCACCCGTGGAAGAGGAAGAACTGCCTGCATTACCAATAGGCAAAGATGCAAAGCAGAAGAAGAGGAAGATCCGACTATGGAAGCAGAATTCGAAAGAGCGACAGTCCATGCTGCTTTACACAAGAAAGGGCCGAATCGCCAGTTCTCGGTGATTCAAACACCGTCGGACTATCAAGGTAAAGGTTTCAAAGCCTTGATTGATTGTGGCAGTACACATTCCTTTATCTCACCAGCATGTGCAAAAAGATTAGGAATAGCCACAGTAGAAGCACCTACCCTGCTTGTGGAATTGGCAAACGGTCGTGAGGTAACTTGTACCAGGCAAACTGCTAAGGAAGAATTCTTTCTGGGAGGAAAGAAAATCTCAGTCAAATTCAGAGTCATGAATTTAGGTATCCATGAGTGTCTACTCGGGATGGATTGGCTTAAGCCTAATGACACCCACATCCACTATGGAAAGGGTCAAGTTTCCTTTCGAAACTCTGAAAGGGAGTTTGTCACAACTCAAGGTGAGGTAGGAGTGCCAAGAATCCAATTAGCCAAAGTATCTCGGATCATAAAAGGAGTCAGAAAAGGATTACCCGTTTACCTGATCAAACTCAACAAGTTAGATCAAAAGCAAGAGTCTCATGAAGGACCTTCTTGGCTAAAGGAATACGTTGACGTATTCCTTGAGGAATTGATTGAACTTCCTCCTCCAAGATAAGTTGATCATGAAATTAGGCTAGTGCCTGGAGCTGCACCAATTGCGAAGAGGCCTTATAGAATGTCCATACCTGAAGCAATTGAGTTGAAGGAACAACTCAAGCAACTGTTGGATTAGGGTTACATCCGGCCTAGCAACTCACCATGGGGAGCTCTAGTACTATTCCAGAAAAAGAAAGATGGGACACTTCGACTATGTATTGATTACTGAGGGTTGAATCAATCAACAGTCAAGAACAAGTATCCTATTCCTAGAATAGATGAGCTTCTTGACCGTCTTCAAGGTGCAAAGATCTTCTCCAAGATTGATCTCAGGTCAGATTACTATCAAATAAGGATCAAGGAAGAAGATATTCCAAAAACGGCCTTCAATACAAGATATGGGCACTTTGAGTTCTTGGTTATGTCATTCGGGCTTACAAATGCACCTGCCACCTTCAATAGATTAATGCAATATATTTTTAGACCATATCTTGATGATTTCGTGCTTGTCTTCTTCGATGACACTTTAGTCTATTCTAAACAGGAAGAAGATCATGAACCTCAACTTCGGATTGTCCTTGAGACAATGAGGTCTCATAAGCTGTATGCAAAAATGAAGAAGTGTGCATTCTTCAAGCGTCAGATTGAATATTTGGGATTCATAGTATCATCAGAGGGAATATCAGTAGACCCATCCAAAGTCAGAGATGTGCTTGAATGGCCAATACCAGTATCCATCAAAGAAATACGTAGCTTTCTTGGCTTGACAGGATGGTATAGGGTCTTTATAAAAAACTATGCTTTGATTGCAGCACCTCTTACAGACTTACTAAAGAAGCAGACTTCTATTATATGGTCAACTCCCGAACAAAATAGCTTCGACAAATTGAAGCAAAGTTTGGTATCAGCACCTATTCTAAAACTTCCTGACCTCAATAAAGAGTTCGAGGTAGTAACTGATGCCAGCATTCTTGCCTTGGGGTGTGTACTTATGCAGGAAAGTCATCCAGTAGCATACTCTTCAAGGAAATTGAAGAGTCATGAAAAGAATTATGCCACGCATGATCTGGAACTATTAGCTGTCATCCATGCTCTAAAGCTTTGGAGACACTATCTATTGGGTAACAAGTTTACTCTAGTAACCGATCATAAAAGTCTCAAATGGATTTTTACCCAGAACGAGCTCAACATGAGGCAATGTCGGTGGATCGAAGTATTGGAGGAATATGATTTTGAAATCAAGTACCGACCAGGGAAAGAGAATGTAGTTGCTGATGCACTCAGTCGCAAGGCATTCCTAAATTCCCTAATCTTGCAGAATCCATCAACGGCCAGATCTCTGGCTACAAAGGTATCTATGCCAAACAACCCTATACTTGAACTAGCTAGAGAGGAAGCATGCCATGATTTGGCCTACCAAACAATGATAAAAGAAATATCTACCAAGGAGCAGAATCTGAAGTTACAAGCTAAATATCAGGAATTTTCCATTGATAATGGACTTGTCTACTACAGAATAAGGCTGTGTATACCAACAAGCCAGTCACTTAAGCAGAAGATATTATGGGAAGCTCATGATTCTCCTTTCACAGGACATCCTGGCTATGCAAAAACTCTTAATGCAGTTAGGAAGAGCTACCATTGGGAGAGGCTCAAAGGTGACGTTCTCAAGTATGTCACTGAATGTTTGTCTTGCCAACGTATCAAGGCCGAACATGTCATGATGCCAGGGAAACTGCAACCGCTTGACATTCCCCAAATGAAATGGGAGTTCATCAGTATGGATTTTGTTGTGGGCTTACCCCAAGTCCAAGGAGGATACAATTCCATTATGGTTGTGGTTGACATGCTTACCAAGATAGCACACCTGATTCTAGTAAAGACAAACTATAAAGCCTTTGACATTGCAAGATTGTTTATCAAGGAGATATTCAAGCTACATGGGTTACCCAAAAGAATCATTAGTGATCGAGATTCTCTCTTCACATCACACTTCTGAAGAGCTATCTTTGAAGCTATTGGGACTCAACTCTGTTTTAGCACCGCCTACCATCCCCAAACGGATGGACAAACAGAGCAAGTGAATCAAATCGTTGAGGATATCCTTAGGGCATACTGCTGTCGAGAGCCGAAGAGGTGGATTCAATACTTGCCATTAGTTGAATTTGCCTACAATGCTTCTTACCAGCAGAGCATTCAAATGACCCCTTTCCAGGCATTGTATGGTCATGATTGTCGAAGTCCCCTAAACTTTTCTGATCCAACCCTAAGAGTTGAAGCTTCAAGACAAATGTTGGAGGACATGGATGATCAAATAAGGTCAATAAGACAAGACATACAAGCAATCAAGGATAGACAAAAGGCATATGCAGATTTGAAACGTCAAGAAAGAGTCTTCAAAGAAGGAGACATGGTCTTCATTCGAGTACGCCCTAAAAAGAGTTCTGTATCCCTAGGAGAATGCAGGAAGCTAAGTCCAAGGTATTGTGGGCCGTATAAAATCCTCAAATGCCTAGGACCCAATGCTTATAGATTGCAACTCCCTGAGAACCTAAAGGTTCACAATGTATTCCATATCAGCCTATTGAAAAAATATGTACCCAATCCTAATCATGTGCTTAATGACCAACAAATTGTAATGCCTAGTCAAGGAGTCCTTGAACTAAGGCCAGAAAGGATCTTAGATGTTAGGGAAAGACAGTTAAGATCTAGAACCTTGAAAGAATGCCTTGTCCAGTGGAAAGATTATCCTAAAGAGGATGCCACTTGGGTAGATGAAGGCACTCTCAACCATCAATATCCCCAATTTATCTCGAGATGAGGACATCTTGATTCCTCCAAGGGGGAGAGAATGTAAAATTCCGCGTGGGGAAAAATATAAATCAGACTTTTGAAATTTTTTTAAATTCCCCCCTTATCCCTCCAGCCGACGGACGAGCTGGAGGGGGGGAGGGAAATAGAAGGAGTTGTAAGCTCCTTGGTGGAGCCTGTGGAGGGAGGGAGGACATGCATGTCGACACGCAGGAGGAGAAGATCCCCCTCCCTCCACTATTTAAAAGAGGGGAGGGGAGGGGCCGCCGGACAGAGGAGGATGGGCCGTGCCGCCATAACACCAAGCCGGGGAGGAGACGAGTAGCCATCATCTGCCTCCACCACACCGCCATTCTTCAACCCCAGTCCGTCGTGAGGAGCTGTGGGCTGCTGCGCTAGTCAGCAGCCGCCTCCCAGCACGTCGCTTGCTTTCGTAGGCCCTGCCAGCTGGCCATCATGCCGTCAGTCCTATTTCCCCCCCACGTGGCCTTCCAGAAAGCCTTGGAAGGTTCCAAGGTGGGCCTCCTAAGCCCCTTATTCTTCCCCCCCTCCCAGGGTTTTAAATCCCCCCCTAAGCCCCTTGTTTTCCCCCCCCTCCCGGGATTTTAAACCTCCCGTTAAGGCCTTGTCCTCCCCCCCCTACCGGGTTTTTTTAAAACCCCCGTAAGGCCTTGTTTCCCCCCCCCTCCCGGTATAATCCCCTCCTAAGCCTTGTTCTGTTCCCCTCCGGATTTTAATCCCCCAAAAGTCCTTATTACCCCCCCCCCCCCCCCCCCCCCCCCCCCGGGTTTAAATTTTCCCCCCTAAGCCCCCTTGTTTCCCCTTCCAGTTTTAATTTCCCCCCCCAAGCCCTTGCTCTTTTCCATCCTCATAGCTCTTTAGATTTTTCAGGTCACAACCATAGGCCTACCTTGTCCTTAGGCTACCTTGCAGACTTCCATTCTCTTGCGTTAACCCCTTCACTCACTTTCAAATCTTTTTGTGCAAGTTCTCTCGTAGTTGAGCTTTGTGTTCTTAATCTTATCAAACAAGCCGGTGTCCACACACTCCCATGTCCTAAAAAAATCAAATTCATCATCATGGCTTCGTATGGTATCCGGTAAGGAAGAAATAGCCGTGAGATAAAAGATAGGGAGGGAAGTAGAGGGAGTAAAAAGAGGGAGTGAAGGAGGAAGAGTGGGAAAAAGGTAAAAGATAAGGAAGGAGAAGACGGTGGAATTCCAAGAAGAAAAGGGAAAAGGCTATCTCGCATTCGAACTATGATGCCGCCAAAGAAAATCCAAGGTGTAGCTACGGGAGGGTCATCTCCCGGTGTCCATGTGGATATCTCACCTCAAAGCCAGGTTTTTCTTCTTGGTGTTAATTCGGTTTTAAGTCAATCATTCAAAGGAAAATTGTTAAGAAAAGATATATTTGTTCGAGTTATTTTTAACGAAGGATTTAGCTTATGAATGACAATGTATACAAATTAGCTTTCCTCAAATTGCATCAAGCATTATAAAATTATAGGCAAGATTAACCATTTACTATAGTAATATATTCCTAAAGTGTAGAAATTATATCTTGCACCATTAGTCTTATTCCTTTCGCAATGAATCATGGTAAAATGGCTAAATTCATGAAAGGTTTCTTTCGATGCTCAAATTATTAGGGAGTTATCTTTGCTAGTTGCACATCTTAGCAAGACAACTGTTGTTATTTGGCATGAGTTCATCTTTAAAGAAAATCGAAGTTAAATGTTAGGAATTAACAAGTATAAAAATTAGATATACGAACTCATTTGGAAAGAAAATGTAATAGGGAATTGCTGGATGACACTCTATTAACACTTTTCCCCTACTATTTGAGGACTTGGGACTAATAAAGTGTGTATACACCAATTTCTCAGCTAGGCCTTTGTCCCAAGAAGTATCGTCGCTCTTTGTATCATCTTGGCATTATGCTATATGCCAAATTAAACTATATTGATTGGGAAAGTTAATTGTCACAAGGATAATAAAACCGTGACAAGACGAGTAAGATTACTTTCTAAAAGCTAACCGAACCAATCTTTCCAAAAGCTAACTGAACAAATCTAAACATAGAAACATTCATATCCTAAACACTTGACTACTTTCCTTACCGTAAGGATAATAATTTCATAAAGATAAGAAACTAGGAAACCCTAGGCCTGACATATGTCAGCTTAAGGAATCTAAACAGATTATTCCATCGCAGGACTTGCACAACATGTATGAAATCATTTTGTGATTGATTCACAAGGAGAAAAGGGAAAAACCCTCATCAAGGACGGCAGATCCTTACGTAAGCTATCTTGCAAAAAGACGTATTTTTGGGTATCCTTCTAAAATAAGGAAAGTTGTAAACCAGAAACTAGCATATCTAAGGTACCTTAGGGTTAACCAAGTTGGGTATACCCTACACCCAAATATAAGGAATCTTGCCAAGTTACAAGATATCTTGAGAACGATTGTTGATACACTCAAAAAGGAAAGAACACTTCCTTAGCAGTTTGCCATACAACTGGGTTGGTTAATGCAAATGTTTGTGCTTGCTAGAGATTTTAGGGCTCTGTTTGAATTATGAATTACAAATTAAATAAGTACCTATACTTCAGGTTAAAAGCCTGAAGGGAGAGGCAGCTTCAGTTACCCTCGACTGCATGCCTGACCCTAACTAAGGGGGTTGTTTGACCGCACCGGGAACGTGGACCGAACCTGCCTCGAGAGGTCTCTCCGTTGAGTTCTACTTGGAGCAGGAGGACGCTTGGGTGCCAGGGGGGGCTCTGGCCGTAAATCCCTCGCCTTCCGGGTCCTGCACAAGAGGCTAACGTGACTCGGGATTGGATCTCGAGGCCCGCATACTAGTTTTACGGGTGGAAGCTTGGAATAGTGATCCCTGAGGGTCACTGGATAGCCTTCAGGCGGATTATGGACAAGCCTACGGGCGAAACTCCTTGTATTTCAAAGATAAAATGATGAAATGTTAAAAAAAGAACTTGCTTGATATTGTTTTTCTATGTCACGTGATAAGATTACGTGAAGGAACTAGTGCTTAACAGGATTAATTAAAGAAGCTGATTGTTATATGTCAAATTAATGTGTTAGATAATTACATAACTAAAACAAACCGAGGAAAGTGCGGAGGATGGGCCATGGGTCCGTCCTACGGTTGGGTGGTCAAGGTTAGCCGGTAACTTTTCTCAAAAATCTCGAAGAATAGCGTAATGATCATCATCATCAAAAAGGAATAACGAGAACGATGACCTCGAGTTATGTCTTACCCGATCTACGCTGTTTTAGGGGAACGGAATGGGACTATGCCTTATGGTAGAGAGGTTGAGCTTTGCATCCCTCTCGTTTCCCATTCTCCTTGAACCAAGTGCAGCGTGAATCCGCTTCGGACTTGGCGTTTTTGCATAAAGTAGTTCGCTCGGGTCTGACACTAGTTGCTGTTAGCCAATGACCCATTAGGAAAACCCTAATTCCGGTCGATCCTAAGTGGGAACGGCCAGGATACTTCCGCTACGTGGCAGACGTGGGAAGAACTAGATCGCAAAACCCGTAACATTCCATGGGAGTGCCCGGCGGAGCCTTCTAGACATCCTTTCCGATGGACTTCTAAGACGTGTCCTGGATGATACTAGGGGACACGTTACATGTTGATACTTGAAATTGTGGTGCAAGGTTATTGGTGTAGTCTCTAGAAGAAACTTTGGCTTCGGGCTTTGCTTCACCTATGTGGGTTATTAATACTGAGAGTTTGCATGCAATGCTTGGACAAACTTAAATTTGTGGTGTGGTTCATACATCTTTCATTTGTGGTTCGTTTCACCGTAGGAATGTTATTTCTCTTTGTAGCATCCAAGGATACAAGTTGTTTCTAATTGTTGTGCAGATCAAGCATAGATACAAGTTTATAATTAGTTTGGTGCATGGTCATTGCATGTATATATGAGTCTATGTACTCCTTGATGAAAATGCATATTTGGCCTTTTATACATGTGTGTAAGAGAGAGAGAGAGAGAGAGAGAGAGAGAGAGAAAGAAAGAAAGTTATATTAATGTCTTCTAAAGACCAAAACTGGCCTATGAGACAAACTGTGATACAACTGATGAGGTCCAGCTATCCAAAATAAAAGTGCTGAATGAAAAGCTAAAAACTGGAAACTGAAAATACGGTGCTGTGAGTGTGATAAGTGTTGTGTATGTGTATGTGCGTATGTAGCTCTGGTACTCCAGATAATGGCTACAAAAAGGGAACAAATGTCGGCTGTGATAGGGGAACAATTGTCGACTGTGATAAAGTGGTGCGATGTGTATATGTAACAAATGCAAGGAGATATACTATCATGGGATGTAGTAGCAGTCGTCGAAGTCGCTAATAGCAGATGATCCCACTTGGATGCAAGATGTGGTACATCGGCGGTGGAGAAAGAGCAAACTGGAGATCTGAGATCCAATGTGTCGAGTGTCGTCGGATCTCAGTCTGCTGTCGATGTAGATCAAGAATCCTCCGGATCTCCTGTCGGTGTGGCTGTGGGGTCCGGAACCCACGGATCCTCGTGCGGCGTCGGGTACACTGGTCCTTAGCCTGCTGTAGTGTGAGCCCAGAGGTCTGGCTGGAGGCTGGTACAGTAGCTCTCACTCTGTCTGTCTGAAAGAACTGTGTAATAGTCGTCTGGGTGGGCCCCTCTCTGACTGGGACCCGCTGTGTGCTCTGCTCTCTGATGTGCCATGCCTCTCCCAGAAAACGACCAAATGATCTCTGATCCATATCAGTCATACATCCCTGAAGTGAGCTGCTCAATGTGTATCTAGATCTCAACTCTGAGTATGCCGGGCATCTGAGAACAAAATGCTCCTCACTCTCCACCTCTGATCTGCAAAGGGGGCATATCTTCTCCTCCTGTGGGATGCCACTGGCTCTGCCACTCTCAATCATAAGCTGATGTGATGATACCCTAAGCTGTCCAATAAGAACTCTCAATCGATGTGGCATATAGATCTGCATTTATCTCGGAATCTCTATGAATCCTTGCTCTGATATACTCAAGAACTGTGTATAATAATGTGCCATCTTCAATGGCAGTGGCTGTGCAGGGCTGACCCATGTCCTTTGTATATAAATATGCCATATCTCCTATCTGATGACTCTGTTCCTCTCAGAGAGAGAGAGGGTGTAAGTGGGAGCCTGAGTATCATATAGAAGAGGTGGGAGTCTATCAATGTCCAACCCATGTCTATCAAACCAAGCTCTAGTCTGTGCATACCATGATGTGGTATCCCCCGCTTGAGCCATCTCCTGAGATGCCATATATGCTCTATATGCAATGTGATCTCTGTCCATATCCTGGAATATGTGTAGGAAGTAGACTGTCTGAAATAATGCCTCGACTAGCATGGGCGGTGTGGCAAGCTCTGCTCGCACAATGTCATGTGGGACTGAGGCCTTGCTGCGAATCAATCTAGATATCATGATCACCTGAGGTCTAAACAAGTGATGTTTTTGTGATAGCATTACCCACTGTGCGATAGGGAAGTGAAGCTGCCGTGCGATCGCACGGTAGCTTCACTTAGCATGGCAGCTTCACTTCCCTCGCACTGAACGCTAGTAATATCTAATCGACGTCGACTAATTGGTCCGAGAGAGCGAAGGAGTTCGAGCTACTGGATAGTCCATCCCAATAATTAGAGCTTTCAATATAAATAATAATTCTTAAAGAGTGATGAGGCATAGAGAAGATATTATAACGATTTATATCAGGCGCCACAGAGAGCTTTCTCACCTGTACTCGATTGTAATTGCAATATATAATATCTTCATTTGTGGTTCGTTTCACCGTAGGAATGTTATTTCTCATTGTAGCATCCAAGGATACAAGTTGTTTCTAATTGTTGTGCAGATCAAGCATAGATACAAGTTTATAATTAGTTTGGTGCATGGTCATTGCATGTATATATGAGTCTATGTACTCCTTGACGCAAATGCATATTTGGCCTTTTATACATGTGTGTAAGAGAGAGAGAGAGAGAGAGAGGTTGAGAGTGATTGAGTGAGTGTATGGATACAGAGGGGGGAGGTGTAAATGGGATGAGAGATAGAGGGGTTGTGAGTAGAGGAGAGTAAAGCATGTGATGTTTTTCTGATAGCATTACCCACTCTGTGATAGGGAAGTGAAGCTGCCGTGCGATAGTAGGGCAGCTTCACTTAGCATGGTAGCTTCACTTCCCTCGCACCCTGCAGGATAGCGTTCCTTGCATGCGAAGCGCGCAAGGAACGCTAGTAATATCTAATCGACGCCAACTAACTGGTCCGAGAGAGCGAAGGAGTTCAAGCTACTGGATAGTCCATCCCAGTAATCAAAGATTTCAATATAAATAATAATTATTAAAGATTGATGAGGCATAGAGAAGATATTATAACGATTTATATCAGGCGCCACAGAGAGCTTTCTCACCTGTACTCGACTGCAATTGCAATATATGACTAGACCATCACTTTTCTTTTTTCTTATGGTGAACAAAGAAGCAATGTCAATGGAGTCCCATTGTAGATGTTAAATGTAAGGCTAGTAGTCTCATATTTTCTCTTTTCAAGTAGGTTGGAGTGGAGTCATCATGTTAAGATTTGTCTTTGGCATGCAATAGCTAGGCATAGCTTCAGAGGGTGAAATCCCAACCTAGACACTAGGGTTAGAATAGTGAATTTCAAGGTTTCTTAGGGTCTTCTAGAAGCATGGTTACTTGTTATTGGCTTGGAAAACTAAATAGTTTTTTTAAAAAAAATGGTTGGGGAGATGGGATAGTTTCTTGCTCCAATCCATCTTGAGAGCGGAGTTTTGAGCCCGAGATGTGCCTAAAATTTACCAAAAAATCCAAAATTTAGGAAAAAAATATTTAACATCGAAGGCGGCAGCTCCAGCTAGGACAATTTTAAGAACAAGTGAAAGACGGCTTTTAAAAGGCACCCGAGCGACGAGGATTTTTCAGAGCTCGGATTGGATGTCGGACGGGAAAATGGCCACAAATTGGGCAAGGTATGAAGAGGTGGCTAAACTTTGGACCAAAAGGGGATGTGCCCTTTGGAGCTTGGACCCCCGCCCCCCTCCCTTATTTTTTTCATGCAAAATTGTGAAGAAGCATGGCGTGGAAAAAGAACTTGAGCAGGGGCGGTGCATTTTTCGCTTGATCTTGATGGAGGATTATTTGCAGGCTGTGAGTACCCCATAGAACCGACAATGGGGCTGATCTTCCCTCTCTTTGCTGTTCTTATCACTCATCTTCGCTCGTGGAATCGCTGCCTGGATGGGAAGAATGGATTCTAGCCTTTCTCTCTCCTCCCTCTCTCTCTTCTTTATGGGCTGTTCATGTGTGCCATCTTGATGAAGGACCCGGGGGAGGAGAATGAAGAAAGTGATGAAGGAAATTGATGGAGATGCTGAAGATTGAAGTACAGCATTGGATTGAGAGCAATGGAGGCTCTGTTTGCTGATTATGCAATCATTCAAGGCATCTCAGGTTATGTAAAAACACGGTATGACCATTTTTATGAAGAAAATGAAGGATTTTTGATAGTTTATGATGATAGTTATGTTCTTATTGGATGAAAATTTGTTTGTGGCTATTTGCATTATAAGTAATTGCTGTGTATCAGAAAATTTTGGTTTTGCAATGATTTACATGCTTTATTTAATTCCCGTAAACCCGAAATGCGGGTTTTAAGTGGCAAAATGGTGTTTTTCCGTTTCGGGTGGGGGAAAAGTGTTCCCATGGGGAGAATATGGAAAATAAATTGAATGTTAGTATGCTGAAGAGATTGAAATAAGAAAACCCAGAAAATATATATTTTATTGCCAAATAAATCAAGAAAATGGGAAAAATAGGGGGAAAATAGAAATACGTCTTGGAAAAATAAGAAAAAATATAATGATTGTTTGTGGATGTGTGGTAGTGGTAAAGCATGAGGTTTAGCCTCAGTTTGCACTATCTCTTTATCAAAGTTTGTGACTTATTGCTTTTTCTACATCAAAATATGACAAAATGAACCTCTACACCTGTGCAATGAAACAATACCTAAACGTAGGGGGTTGGGATGTTTGAATGGTGTGATTTGCATGCTGATTGTTGCTAATTTTCTGATGCATTTCATGACATAGAGATCGTGATGTTTTGATTAAGAGGATAGTAGCACGAGTATTATCTGGGTGCTATCCTTTCATCGCTGCAACGTGTTAGAGAATAAGCATAAAAAGCCTGGTTGTGCATAAGCACGTTGCTGATTTTGAAAATGACATTTGAGCACTTTAGAATCATTCACCTTTGCATGTGCATGAAGATCATGGTATTGGAATAAAATCTTGGATGCATAGCACATGTTTTCAATGACAATGACTACGTTGAGTGTGGAAAGGTATCCTAAGCCGTAGGATAGACGTTCGGTTCTTGGGGGATTGGAAAGGAAACATGGTATATCTCCTGGATTCGAAATGAAGAGTGGAGTTTGTTCCTTTGTTTTATATGTTGAGCAGCGCATCAAGGGGCCAATCCCTGCGATGTAGGAGAGCTGCAGTGGGGCCACGGTGTTTCTACCGAGAGGTTGCCTCCATGTATGTGATTATCGTGGCATTTATTGCCAATGTGTATGGGTTCTCCCTCTGTGGAGTTTATAGAAAGGGAAACGTTGGACTACAAAACTACAAAACTATAAACGCATAGATTAAGCTTTAGGGCAGTTTTTCCTTTAGCATTAGATAGATGCTCCTGGTCTGCGAGGCCATGAAGGTGTGTTTGTCTATTATGAGCATGAGATTCGGCTAGTGCCATAGGCAATGCCGGCCCATTTCAGGTCCCATCACATCTAAAAATTTAAACAAGCCTTTACGTTCAATTTCTAGTCAACATCTTTGAACCTCATCTTGATGATGGAGAAGTAGTGAAAGGTAATGTCTGGCTCCTCATCTTGATGATGGAGAAGTAGCCAAAAAATTTTGTAGACAATCTACTTTTCTACGAGGTTAAGATCCAAATGGAAAGTTAAAGTGGAGTTGAAGGATCCACATAACTTTGAGGAACCTGTGAAGTTGGCTAAGTACCAAGAAAGGAAGGTTGAGAAGAAGAGAGAGTTTGAACTAGCTAAAGAGCCTATACAAAGACTTGAGAGAGCTAGTGCACTAGGACATGAAAATGAACTCTTGTATAGGAGTGAAAGACATTTATAGACCAACTACAATGGCATAAATTATGCCAAAAGAATATTGATGTGTGCATTGTTCCTCTCTCTCTCTCTCTCTCTATCTCCATAGGTTGGGATGACTTGTACTCCCCTATGCCAACATGTATCCAACAACATGATAGGAATTACCCTCACGATTTTAAATATAGAGGCCATGGTGCCCATAAGGACGAGTCCCCTCCCCTTGATTTTCCAATATGCTGTCACACCATTGGAGAATGATAGCTCCTTTTCTTGTTCTTGTTTTTTTCTTCTTGTTCTTCTTATTTTCTCCTCTCTTTGTGCCTCTCCCTCTCTCCCTCCCCTCAAAATTTTGGCTTGGCACCAAATGAATGTTGCAAACCCTAAACTCATGAAAAACCCTATATGCATTTTCCAAATTTGAATATTAGTACATGCTTCTCTCTCTCTCTCTCTCTCTCTCTCTCTCTCTCCCCCAATATTTTGGCTTGTGTATTAAAGCAACCTTAGACTTGTGTATTAAAGTTCTTAATTGGCCAAAGTTGTTTTGGGTTGAGGTCAAATTTTGAACTAGCATCAAAGGATAAGCCTTTTAGCTCAAATGTTAATCTTATTATTGAAAGTTCAAGTACAATAAAAGTTGTGGCTGAGATATGGAGGTGTATAACTGATAAAGTTATTTGGGGTGGAGATACTAGTGATGCGTCTTTCCCTCATTTAGTATGGATGCATGGAGTATGCATATTGTGAAGTAGGCAATATATAACTTTTTTTGGAAAACTTAGAATGGTGGAAAAAATTTTAGAAATGGATTCAATACTATTTGAACTTGTGAGGAACATGTGAAGTTGCCTAAGTACCAAGAAAGGAAGGTTGAGAAGAAGAGAGAGTTTGAACTAGCTAAAGAGCCTATAGAAAGACTTGAGAGAGCTAGTGCACTAGGACATGAAAATGAACCCTTGTATAGGAGTGAAAGACTTTTATAGACCAACTACAATGGCAGAAATTATGCCAAAAGAATATTGATGTGTGCATCGTTCCTCTCTCTCTCTCTCTCTCTATCTCCATAGGTTGGAATGGCTTGTACTCCCCTATGCCAACATGTATGAGGGACAACATGATAGAAATTACCCTCATTATTTTAAAGGATCTAGGTGGGTTACCTCTTAAAGAAAAAGGAGTTCTCGCCTACTTATTTTGTGTTTTTCAAAGGAAAAAGGCTCCCAATAAGTATTGGTTTTAATTTTGCAACTAGTAGGATAGATTTACCTGGAAATGCTTAGGCAATTGCGATAACAAATCTATGCTCGAGGGGGTGTTACTCAATGAAATAATCAATGATCTATACAAGCCTAGTCATTAAGAGGTGGAGAGTATTTAGGAGTAGAGGCTTTAGTCTAGGAAAAAGAAAGATCCACTGTGGGAAAAAGATCCACTAAGGAAAAATAAAGATCCACTGTGGGAAAAACATATGAAAGATACAATGAAAGTTCTTCAAAACAATCTGTCAGAGTTGTTGATGGTAGTGGAAGCATATTCTTCTTCTTCTCTTTCTTCCATATATTGGTTCTGGTGATGATCACTTTGCAATTGTTGGGCTCTCTTCTTGTGGAAACATTCACTGGCTACATGGCCAGTCTTACCACAATAGTGACATGTAAGCCGATCCTTGTTGTTGTTGTTGATGAATCCTCGACCTCTTCCTTTAGGTCCAGCAGCTCCTTTGGTGTACAAAAGATTGTCCCTAGATGATGAGACATTGTCTTTTGCATTCTTGGTTTTTACTTTGCCTTCTTCATCGAGTAGTGAGTGCTCAATATCTTTAAGTGTGAGGCTTGGAACATTACTCAAAGTGGACACAAGATTTTCATATGGATCCTTGTTTACACTTGCAAGCAGCACGGCTATTGCTTCATCTTCCTCAATATTCTTTTTAAGAGATGCAAGCTGAGTTTTTAAACTCTTAAACTTATTAATGTGTATGGTCATAGAAGCACTGTCTTTGATATCCAGTTTATAAAACTGCATGAGAAGTTTTACCTTTGAATTCTTTGCTTGAGTACCAAACATTTTATCAAGTTCCTCCCAGGCAGTTCTAGCATTTCTAATGCCAGATATATGATGTAACACATCATCACTTAATCCCTAAGCAATGATGCCTAGTGCCTTATTATTCATCTTCTTCCATTCTTTGGATTTGAACTAGTCTTCTTCAACGAACCCGTCTTCATCATCTTCCTTCTTGTTATCTGCATCATCTTCAAACAAGTCCCATAAGTCCTTTCGCATCAGGTGGTACATGGTCTTTTCCTTCCAGGCATGGAAGCCTTCTCCATTGAACTTTGCTATTTGCTCAAGTTCTGCCATGTTGAGCAGCTCCAATTAACTGAGAAAAGACCAGCAAGGGGGATTTGTGAAGTGTCACAAGGAGGTTAGTGTCAACTGACACTAGTTGAGTATCAATAGATACTATTCTTGAGCTTAGTATTGAATGTCGGTGCTTGATCTTCTTCTTGATTGTTGATTTGAAGTGTTAATCTTACTGGGAACTGAGTTCAAACTTAGATAAGAGTGGTAGTGTGTGCCCTCAGTTGAAAGGAATGAGAAATTGAAGGAAAAATGAGCTTGCACCTTGATGGCTATGGCTTCCTGGATTAGGGTTTTGACCCAGGTCTGGTTTTTTGGTCTGTGTGCATTACACACTTGATCATTCTCAGAAATTTTTACATGGTCATGAAGCTTATGTCATGAGCTACAAAAGCCCTATGGTTACTGCGTCGATTGCACTACGTGTTGTGCGTGCAACTATACGAACCGTCACGCAGTTCCAGACTGCGCCATTTCTGGAAATCGCGCAATGCTGCCTGTTGTGGATGCTAATGTTGATGTCCGATGTGATAGGCTGAAGCGCCTGGAGTAAGGGAACATACTTCCAGAAGGATTCACTTGAAGATATGGCCTATAGAGAGAGATCCAAGTGCTCCAAGGTGGGTAGGTGCAATCTGGCTATGGCTGCCACAAGGTCCAACTGAGATTTGAAGTTGAAACTGAAGGTATGAGCTGTGCCATGCCCAACTGGGCTCTGATACCATGTTAAATGATGCGGATCTAGGACATGACACAAGCTATGGTGGATCAAAGATGAAGACCAAGTTCATAATGACATGGACAAGTAGAGATAAACTATTACACAAGTGAATTAGGTTCCAAGATAGATTAGCTTGGACTCATAAACACAATCTTGTGTAGAATTGACAATGACAAACGCTTAACTGAAAGTACAAAGCATCATGATATTTTGTTCATTTCATAGTCAAGTACAATGCTTTATAGGCTTTGAGTTGTTCCACTCTCCTCACTGTGCATATGGGATTCAGGACAGCTCCTCTTGGAGCATACATCATTTGTCTATTTCTCAACACCTCCATCAACTGTGATTCTTTTTTTAGAACACCATGTGTAGGTTTCCTTGGAACTCAGATTAAAATATCTCATCCTTCCTAAAAAATGTCTTATATGCCTTACCAAGAAAAGTCCTCCTACAAGGCAACATAGGGAGCCATTTATTATAACCACCATACACAAGTACTTTGCTTACCTACATATATAGATCCACGTGTTAAGCAACAAATGCATGTATATGTATGCAACTGCAATGTGATGTATCACTTTACATACTATTAGTTATGTATATTTCTACTTACTATACTTAAAAAAACGTAATCCATTTGTTGTGTTTTCTTTATGCCCATCAATTTGATGTGGTTTTTTGTAGGTCCATGTGAACATGAGTGTGGGAGAGTTCTAATGTCCTTTCTACGTGGAGGGACATGTTGGGCTTCCTATTTAAGTTTTGGGATAAGCAGTTTGGTTTCATTGTTGGCTTACTAGTGGTTAGTAGAATGTGTGATTGCCACTTGTCTCTTCCTTTGCTTGCTCTTTAAATCATACGGAGCTACTATTTAATCACTCCTAGTACTTAACTATCAAAGTCAATATAGCATACTACATGCTAATAGGGTATACATAGTGCACCTTAGGTTTCTAATTTTGTACTTCTCATTTGTATGTTGCATTCCATTTCATACTTACTTTCCCCTCTAGTATGATGCATTATTTATCGATGCCATTTTGTACAAACCGCAAATTTTACAAGCTATCACATGGTGACCTATAAGTTGTGACCTTCATCCATTTGACTAGGTCTTCAAATGGAAGGTAAGACAATGCTTGAATAAAAACATAAATCATAATATTCATAGAGAAAATTAATCCCCTTGAAGAGGAGAGGTCTATATCATCACAAGCATTGTAAAGTCCAAGTGAAACTGCACCATATCTTCAATCAAGGCCGCATGAAATTGTAAGCATATGACACAAGGAGTTAAGGTTCCCATGTTCAAAAATGAGGAAAAAACAACACCCATGAGATAGATGCTTCTCGTGGCCATAGCTGTTTTTCAAGGAATGCCCTAGCTAGCGGCTTTAAGAGCACAATAGGGGTAGTTTCTTAAACTGCAATTACCCAGGTAGCCAAATCACAAGTGTGCCCCAATAACAAAGAAAGCTTTGTGTGGAAACACATTTCGTAACACTCAATCTTCTTGACTTAGGTCGTCTGCTAGGTTTCTTTATGCTAGCATACCACTATGCTAAAAAAGGGGGTTCTAGTAAAAGAGATCAGGGGGCCACTACGATGTTGGCCCCTTTAGACAATAACTTTATTTTTTTTATAAGTTATCTATCTTACAAATCTTCAACAATATTCTGAGTTCACACAATGTGAGAAAATGGGACTAGTTTGCAAATCACACATTTCTCTTAGTCTAATATAAATGGCTTGTAGTTAATGGTTCATTATAAATGCAATTTAAGTTTTAAAACATTATGCATACCTATCTTTAAAACAGGATAGTAAAAAATTTAATGAACAAGCCACATGTGGGCTCTAACTAGAGCTTCCAAAAGTATAGTTGGCAAAGTAAGTTGTCTGGCATATGTTATGCACCCATGGTTCCATTTTAGTATGTTATATTCACCTCTTAAACCTTCTTAGATGCGAGCTTGTGGGATGACTCTAAAATACTGAATAGCATGTTCTCACGGAAATATCTCTACACCCTTTAACAAGCTCACTAATGCAATTCTCCACAAGCATGCTAATGAAGTGTAACTCTACATGCCCACAATACAAGCATCATACAAATACCATACAAGCCAATCATATCTCAATTTCCTCACAATTGATGTTTTTAACAATAGGGATTCCTCAAGATTCTATAAATGATACCTCAAAATTTTATAAAGGAAGGCTACTGATATCAAAAGAAGCTTATCCCATGAGCCATGTGTTTCATAAGAGTCTTATGAAAGATGTATAGAAAGATAATTATTGGAATGTTGTGCAATGCATGAGTTGTTAGGCGAATAAAACAATTTACTAATATAGGCCCATCCATTGACATCTTCTTTAGGTCCATGATAGCTAGTAGTATGACATGTGTTCAAGACTCTACATAGAAATAATATGTTATCAATTTCATATTGTAGACCTCGCTAGCAAGATGGAGCTTCAATCTTAAAATTGAGCAGGACCTTGTTTTTTTCTATGACTCCAAGTACATATTGCCCAAGGGGAGTCGAGAATATGGAACCCTTGAGTTTATGAATTAGTTATCTAATTACCTACCACATTATGTTTGACACATAAAAACAGCTTCCTTAATTAACCCTATTAATCACACGTTCCTTTACGTAATTTAGGGCACTGACACGAAAACAAGATCAAACACTTCCTTAACTTATCTTCAGATTAATGTTTGTCTCCTGCCCATACAGGAGAATTAAGTGTTCCTTTCTGCCTCCGCAAAAAAATCATTCCGTCTCCCCACAATAAAACTCGAAGGTTTATCCTCCCAAGATTCTGCCTTTTACCTAGTATTAAGGCCTTGAGATCCCATCTCGAGTCACGTAGAACACTTGTGTAGGGCCTGGAGGCATTGGGATTTATGGTCAGAGCTCCCACTGGCACCCAAGCGTCCTCCTACTCTAAGTAATTTCCACGGAGAGACCTCTCACCGGCGGGTTCGGTCCACATTCTCAGCGCGGATTCATACCCCCCTTGGTTAGGGTTTGGCATCTCGCGGGGGGTAGCTAGCGCCATCCTTCCTTAATTATTCCTTTAGGGAATCAATCACAGCTGAAGCACCTAGCTTACAAACAATTACTAAGGAAAACATCCCTTTCATTTCCAATCAAGAAAAGATCATTTTCTACATCAAGCAATCACTTTGCTTATAAACCACTTGTCCTTAGTAGGATCTCCTCTTACCAAGGCAACCAATCAATTCTCTTAGAAATATCCTTTTCAAAACATCCAAGAATAAGCCTTGATCAACATTCCATTTAGAGTCAGCTTACTAGCCTAGCTTAAGCTTCGAGGGTATCTACTTCCAATAATCCAAGATAAGATCATTAAGAACAACTCACAGCACGCGTGTTTAATCACTCAACTTCTTTTGAATCTTTCTTCCCCTAGGGTTCCAAGTTGTGAACCCTCGATTCTTTGCACGCCTTTTAACATACTTGATAATCTTTAAAGAACATTAAATATATTCTATGACTTGTCATACATTCTTTCTATCCTCTCTTAGTGCGATGCTATGCAGAATTTTCTAATCAAACTTATCTCGCATTCACATGGTGCGTTTAATATATTAGTACAGCCTAAACAATCTTTAACTCTCTTCAGATCTGGCAATGAGTACTTGTTCCTAAAGTGCGGGGTCTCATGTGATTTGAGTATATAAAAGTTTAAACTCAATTCACTTATCACCTCTATGCTCTAACATAGGTAAAATATAATCATATAATGCATAAAAATCTTTCCTTGTAAGTGATCCATGAAAGTCTAAGAACCTGTTAGTATTCTAAATGCAATTTTATCCTAATATTTCATGCGGTCTCCAAACATAAAAATTGGCTATCATAGGTTAAGACAACCTATTTGTGGTATGCAAGATCAAGACCTATCTTCTGCGTGGAATGCAAGATAGATGGCAAGTCCTCTATGCTTCTGTGCAGTTGCATCCTATGAATGGAAACTAACATTTCATGTATTTATTTTAATCATGGAAGTAAACCATAAATTTTAGTTAACAAATCATGCACTAAACTAAGTGAAATTCTATCATTCTATGTGACATATTATGAAAACCTTATCATTTCATGTGGCGAAATGAAATCAATAGTTCTTCCCTAGGCCAAGGAGAACTTGGTTCTGCGAGATGGGGTCTGGAGTTGTGCTAATTTCCGCATTGGCTATACTCGGTGCTCCATTAATGGCCGCAATTCCAACGGCTCCATTTGCACCATGAATTCCATCTATACTTGTCCCTTGGGCAACTATGGTAGCTCCCGCTGTCGAAGGGTTTTCGAAAGCAAAGTCAGGACCATAGAGGACCTTGACGAATTTCAAGATAGAAGATCAATCATGTGAATAGTCCAATGTCAGAGATTGGTCTCATCATCAACTAGTTCAGGCCTCCAGCTACTTGAAATGCGGCATTCAAACTTAAATGTATGCAATACGAGTCCTCATCAAAGACAAACTCTAAATCACATAATTTTGGCAGCCACAAGGCAATATCAGAATAGAGTCAATAAAGTTTTCCTGAGCAAAAGTAGTTGTAAATTTTGCTATCCAGTGCGTAAGGTTTAAAATTACAACTAAGCCCATCTTGAAGATATACAAGGCTACAGCTCACTCAGGGCGAGTTACAACTAGAAAAGCAGTCCATCTGATTGCTAGTCATTACCTCTCATGGTGGCTTGACGTAGGATCGCTAGCTTACATACAATTCTGAAAGAAATAAATAGCTTCCAACCATCACTGTAGTTTACATTTGATCAGTCTTGTTTTTACTAGTCGGTAAATTTTCTAGCTCAATCTTTAGTAAGTTACTGTGTTATCTAGGCCTTCATAGAACTACTTGAAACCCCGTGGCCAACCTATTCAACAACGTTTGCCATTTCACATTCATCTATCCAATCACTATACACATCAATGGCTTCACTGAGAGAATCAATCTGTGTGGTATATTTCTCCTGACAAATTCTACAAGAAACCTTCCCAAGACAGTTCTTATGGTCCATGCGGCATTCGACGCTACTTTCATGGTTGCAGAAGGGCAACTGAAGATAGGAGCTTCTCCATCTTCTTCTTGGGGGAGGCTTGGCGAAGCACTTGTGCTAGTCCATCGCAGTGATAAGTCACCATTCCCAGTAGTAGGCTTCACCCAAAAAAAAAAACTCAATGAGCAGCATACAGTGATGGTAAAATAGCTGTCCTATTTAATGGCTCCCAAATCCTTCTCCGTGGGTGAGTATGAGGTAATTCCTTGTCTGCCTAGGCTTCAGCACATCGTATAGGCAGCTTTGTGTTAGGACATAATTAATTTTCAGATTTCTCTACTCTGTGGATCATTCCTTCAGGCATCTCTATGTCTGGAATGTTCCTCTAGTTTCCTTTTTGAGTGATATTCTCCTCGTGAATGACCTTTCCTTCTGCCTGCGAAGCTTGAGGAATTATACCGGTCATCCTCACCACGGTTCCTGCTACTATGGTGGTCCTTTGAACCTTTAGTCCCCTCACCGCCATGATCATTAGAGTTTCCCAATCGCTCTTCCTCTTCCATCATTCGATTCCCCCCAGTAATTGAAGTCTTAGAAGATATTTTAGAAGACCAATAGCACTCACAGCCCCACTGAAAAACATCTATCTCCTCTGCTAGTTCAATTCTTCGACTCCAGAAAGCTTCAATCCACAGACCCCCATATATGAGATGCTCAACTCCTCCCCCTAAGCCATCCTCAAAGACTCTGCAGATATTGCAAGTATGCCTTATCTTACAGAGAAGGAAGGTGACTGCAGGAAATATCCCTGCATTTAAACGGTTCTGTATTTGCCCAAAATTGAGTATGCAGTGTACCGCTTATGATTACATACTGTAGTGCTCAAAGGACCAGACAATTTGTTGTCACTCATTCCTGAAGTTTTATTCCATAGTCCATCTGTGCACATGTACAAAAACTATGCTACAGCAACAGTGGCTGCGGTAGCCTCTATAGCCTATTGTGCTGGCTGGAGGGTCTGGCATAGCAATTGGCTGCAGATGTATATCTGTCCTTGCACTCATCTAGCACAATTTTATGATAATAGCCTTTCGGAGAGCAAAAGGCACAATCCTCTCTTTCCATGTAAAAATGTTTCCCCCTTTTTTTTTCCGTTGCTTTTTCTTCCCCAAATTCTCTGCCCATAAGACGATTAAAAATAACGTATGCCTCTAATTACTTCTAGTAACAGTACCACTTTTCCAGAAGTTCAAGCCACTGCCAACACTAGTGCTTTGGTGATGTCCATTTACTCTTTCTACTGAAATTCCAATTCCATCACTGTCATCTGTGTGGGAATGCTCAGGAGCAGGATCAGAAGCTCAGTGTAGCTCTTCATAAAGTGCTGACTCATGCATGTTACTGTTTGAATATTTCTCATTCCATAGTTTACCGTGAGATCAAGAGCACAGAACATAGCCATGGCACCCCCCATAGAATGTCCTGTAACCATAATGTCCAATCCTTCCACTTCATCAAGTATAGACATAACTGCACCACCTACTCTTGTACGAAGGGTGGTATTATGGTAGGCTGTATAAAATCCACAATGTACCATTGCACCTGTAACTCCTAGATAACAAGCTGCTTAAAATACAAATCCTCCATCCAGTTTTGAATACTATTCTCTTGTGTTCCACAGAATGCAATCACAATTGCATTCAAGTCTTTAGCAAGCCCGACATAAGCACCACAGAAGTGTACTCCACAAGTATTTGAGCAAGTGTATGATTGTTCTAAAAGCCATCATCATAGTCATGAACCCTTCTAAGTTCCAATCCTCATCCACCTAGAACAGTTGGCACTAGGCCTAGTAGAAAGAAGCAGCACACAGCCTTCCATATGGCTGACCTGAAGAGGCACTCCATGCATTTGAATTCATGGAGTGATTGTTCCTTCTTTTCGCCTGGGAATTGGAGGCCAAGAAAAGCCATATAAGACATCACATGCCCAGCATTATTGAAGGAGGATCTATCAGGTGCGACCCCCAACTGAAAGGAAAGGCAGTAGAAGACCCTTCTCTCTACTATACTGCCTACGCAGAACAAAATGCAAACACAACGACTAAGTATGTACAAAGTAGCAAATATCACACACACAACTTTTTGGTGGATTCCACACCTCGGATGCGCAGCAGTACGACATCCACCCCCTCTGATCCTGCGCATCTTCCGGATGGGCTAACTACCCATGATCACTGTTGTCAAGATCCACGTACAGATCAATCTCTTCATTGTGTATTTCCGGTATATCACCAAGTTTATCTTTCATATTATCTGTCTCTTCTATGGAGTTTCTTCTCGTTGCTCTTTTCTTGCAAATTCTTCCAATGCATAATCCTCATCATCTCTTTTCTTGAAAATCTTGATTATTTTTCCTGCAATAGGCACTCTAAGCACTGTCCCATCCAATTTTGTCAGCTCATATGTTGCATTATCAAAGACATGTCTGACTATGTACGGCCCAAACCATCTTTTCACCATCTTCCGAAGAATCTGCAATAACTTCTTCGATTTCTGCATGGCTCTAGTGTGGCTCTCATCCCAAAAAAATTTCTATCCCTTTCAAAGCAACTACTATAAACAATCTACTGTGTGCAAAATGGGGTATCCAAATCATGTAAAACACACAGCCTCCAATGAATCTCCGTACCTCTAAAGTGGTAGAACAATACTCCGTAATCTTGCCTATAGCATCCACCTTCCCAGGTGAAGGTTTCCTGCCATAATACCCACACATATATCCAACAATGACAACCTCATTTAATCCAAAAACAGATTTTTGCCCTAATAGTGTCAAGTTCACTTCTTCTAACCTGGCCAAAATCTTTTCACAAGCCGCAATATGATTAGCCACAAAGTATCTACATCCCTGCTCATTTAAACTCTCATTCTTCTCTTCTTTTGCACACCCCTAAATGGGCACATCATCCAAGAAAGGCATGGTAAGCTGAGGTATGTACTCATGAAGGACCTTATGCATGGCATTCATCATATGCGGAACATAATTAATGGCACCTTGAGGTAAGGTACACATCCTAACAAGCCCAATAGGAGTTCTCATAGTGGTTATGTCCCTGCTTTCCAAGGCCAGCTGAAACTGATCATATCCCAAATACAACTCACCTAAAGAATAGATGGCACGTCTCGCAAATGCTTCTACAAACTCATCCACAACTGGACCTATACCAACATTCCTGATAATAACTCTGTTTACTGGCTGCATGTCCTGTATAAATCGGAGAGTACCATTCTTCTTTGGAACCGTAAACCACCTATTTGAGTATGGTGCAAATGACGGCTCTAGGATTCCCATCTTGATTTTCTCATTCAACAAGTCAACTAGCTTTGGCAAGTGTGCCCTAGGCACTAGAATAGGTCGGAGGTTCCATTGAATATGAGGAATAGTAAAGATCACCATAGGGGCAACAATATCTAGATTCACACATCCAATCTCATGCGAAAAGAAAGCAAACCCCCTTCCATGTCACTCAAGCATATCCTGAAAGCATTGCTTCTTTGAGGGTAGCAAGAAATCACCATTTTCAATTTTTAATTCAGCAAGAGTCTCTGTTGAAAATTTATGGCCTATATGCTCTGGATTCCTCAAAATTGGCTACTTGGTAGCTCTCTCTATTTGCTGATCACTATCAGGTGGAAGCAGTCCAGCTACCGGCTTCACCTTCTTATCCACAGTCTTGTATTTCGCGTCAACCCTGGCTTCATTATGATCCTCTGCATTACTCAAATCTTGCTGTAAATCAGCGATTTGCACTCTAGTGGGTTGAATATCCTTAGCCCTCTGCTCTATGGGCTACATAGGAATAGCCCTAAACTCTGGATGCTGAAATATTTCAGCAGAGTAAACTCTGTTGGCCTGAAAGTTTTAAGCCCTCTGTGTCTCTATAGGCTGATCACAATCAGTCGGAAACTCTATTTGCTGAATTTCTTCAGCACTCAACACTTTTTGCTGAGTCACCTCAGCCTGTGACTCTATTTGTGACAAAAAATCTGAAATTTCATGAAACATGTCTAGGGATTGTACTGATACATAATTACTGTGACAACTCTGCATATCAGCTTTCAACATATTCTCCATCTCTATCATTGTATCTGCACAAACCATACTATCATACATCCCATCTATATGCTCATCATCCTCTAAAATACTTGTATTTTTCAAATCTTTCTCCTTCCTACATATGTACTGCCTGGCAGCTCTAGGCAACTTAGAAATCTTCTGATAACTCATTGAACTATTTGCTTAAATTCCAACAAAATTGGAGGAGGAGAAAACATTGCTTCCAGGAGATGAGAACTCCAACCTCCTCTATTCTATACCACCGTCGTCTCGCAGGACATCGGTACCTAATGAAAACCCGAATCCCTCACAATGGACAAAGGTGCATCTCGAAGAGTATCCCTATTTCTAGCATGGTTTACACACACAGTCATAAATTGGACTGCTCTCATACCATCTTTATTGCGAATCCGTGCATAAGAAGATCCATCATCCATTACTTTCGTCTCCATGCACATCTCTGTAATAAATGGCTGTCCAAGGATTATGGGGTAAGAGCATGAATCCTACACAAAGAAATGGAAATCCTCCTCTACATCTCCAATAGAAATCCTGACACTGGGACATGTAGCATACAAATCACATGCAGTATTTTTGGTGGCTCTCATACGCCACCCATGCTCTGCATCCATAGGCCATCTATTACTTTCATAAACTCCACGAACTATGAGATTAATCTTTGAACCATGATCCACCAAAGCAACATAAAGCACATGTTTCTTTCCAATTTTAACCATTGTTTTTGTAGTTGCCCTAGCCCAATGACTATGCAAAAAATGACTACGTGGTACCAAGATAGGCTCATCAGTTTCAGCATAATGCTCAGGCTGAACCCTCTTCTCTGTCTGCGGAAAAATAGAAGCATTCTCAACCATAACCTCATCCTCATCCTCATCCAACTCCCTAATCAAAACTCCCTATGTATCAGTAGTAGGCAATGTATGTCTTTTCCTTTTTAGGACTTCTTGGAACTGATCTTGAAACTCTCTTTTCGAGATGCCCAAAACCTCAGAAATAGTAAAAGTCACCTCATTGCCAAGTATCTTATCATTAAAGATTTTCTTCATGTCCATAGATGTCTCAATATCGGACATCAATCTAAACCCTGGCTACTTTCTCTATCCAGGCTCTTGCCTCTTTTCTTTCTTTTGAGCATCTTCCATTTGTCGTTCTGGCCCTAGTCTCAAAGACGGCCCTGCAGTAGGTGGAGTAACAAACTCACCCCCTCTAGTCTTTTTAGCTGCATTTGGATTCTCTTCATCTCTCTTACGCTTCTCCTCAACAAGTACATCTGCTCCCTGAGACTTAGCCAAGTAGGCATAAATAGTGTACCTGTCAATAGAGGCGAATCCTAACCTGTCTCAGATCTGATGCTAGAAACTACACTAGTCAAAATAGTCTCCTGAATTTTCCCCTTGTTTGCCATCTCCATAGCATAGGTCCATAATGCTGGCTCACTCTCTGAACCTTTCTCAATCTGGACTCCATATGCAGAAGCATCTCCTCTAACTGCCGCATAAGAAGTACGCGCAGCCATATCATCTACTAATTTCTTCATTCCGCCTTTCCCAAAATTGGAAGCAAGCGGAGCTCCTGTTTCAGTCAACCAGATCTTGCCATCTTGTCCCCAAAATACCAAATTCTTCCTCCTTGCATCTTGAAAATATTCGCAATCCTTGCAATGCTGATGGTTTGTATTATCACACCAAATACATCTTCGATCTCTCCTAGGTGCACTAGGAGCACTTCTAGGTGCACTAGGAGCACTAGAAGAAATAGTAGCTGCAGTCGAAGCAAACTGCTCTTTCAAATTTCCCACCATTTCTGCTTTAACTGACTCCAGTGTCAAATCCGTTATGCCTTTGATTATGTCATCAAGAGAGGAAGGAACCAAAGGAGTAGATGATTTTGGAGCAGAAGGAACCGACATCGGTCTTGGAACAAGAGGAATAGGAGGATTAGAAACAGGAGGCACTGGCATAGGCCAAGTAACTGGCTGAGGAAGAGAAGAAATAATAGGGGTAGAAGCAGGCATAGGAGCAGAAGACGGTGTCGATATCATGGATCCATTCTGTAGGTGGGTCTTCCATATCCGCCTCTTGGTCAAAGTCGAGACTGCATCCTGGGCATCTTGCCAATCTGTTTTAAGACCCATAGGGTTCGTGCGATCTTCAAGAAGCTCTCCTAATTCTTCTTGAAGAGAAGGATCTGCAGCTTGTAAGAAAAGCTCAACATTCTCAACATCCAATTCTCTTTGTTCAATGGCATCAAGCTGACTATACCTCTCTTCAAATTCTCATATCAATCCTGAAGCAGCTAGACCTTTGTTTGGCATGTAGACCCACTCTTGGAATGACCGCCGTGTAGCCATCCCAAAGTCCTCAAGAAAATACTCCTCTTTCAGGGCCTTCTTAAAATCTTGCCAATGCGAATTTTGAAGGAAAAGATCAGTCACTTTTACCCTCAAGGCGGGTGTGACAAGGCGAAGAAAATATTTACTCATAAGTCATGTTGGTACTCCAAAAAATCCCATCTTGATCTCATACATCTTCAAATAAGCTGATACATTATGGCAATCAAATAGCTTCTTTTCATTCTCAACTACTTCAATCGCCTTAGTCGCGGTGATTGCATTCTCTTGCTCTGAATATAGTTGTCTTTGCTGAGACAACTGTTGTTGATGTAACTCCTGCTGCTGCTGCATATACAATTGTGTCTGTTGATTTTGAAGCTGCATATACATAGACATATTTTGCAAAATCTGCTTTAAATCATCCGTAGAAGTACTTGAAGCAGAATTCGATGATGAAGCTGAAGTAGAGAACAAAGCAGGAATAGTAGAAGAGGCTGAAACTAATGTTGAAGTATCTCCCATCCTGAAATTTAAATGTGATGCTTTCATGTCGGGTTCACCAAAGATGTCAAAGGGTTTTCAAAAGCAAAGTCGTGACCACAAAGGACCTTGACAAATTTCAAGATAGAAGATCAATCATATGAATAATCCAATGTCAGAGATTGGTCTCATCATCAACTAGTTCAGGCCTCCAACTATACTTGAAATGCGGCATTCAAACTTAAATGTATGCAATACAAGTCCTCATCAAAGACAAACTCTAAATCACATAATTTTGGCAGCCACAAGGCAATATCAGAACAGAGTCAATAAAGTTTTCCTGAGCAAAAGCAGTTGTAAATTTTGCTATCCAGTGCGTAAGGTTTAAAATTACAACTAAGCCAATCTTGAAGATATTCAAGGCTGCAGCTCACTCAGGGTGAGTTACAACCAGAAAAGCATTCCATCTTATTGCTAGTCATTACCTCTCATGGTGGCTTGACGTAGGATTGCTAGCTTACATACAATTCTGAAGGAAATAAATAGCTTCCAACAATCACTCTAGTTTACATTTGATCAATCTTGTTTTTATTGGTCGGTAAATTTTCCAGATCAATCTTCAGTAAGTTACTGTGTTATCTAGGCCTTCATAGAACTACTTGAAACCCTGTGGCCAACCTATTCAGCAGCGTTTGCCCTTTCACATTCATCTATCCAATCACTGTACACATCAATGGCTTCGCTGAGAGCATCAATTTGTGTGGTATATTTCTCTTGAAAATTTCTACAAGAAACCTTCCCAAGATGGTTCTTATGGTCCATGTGGCATTCGATGCTACTTTCATGGTTGCAGAAGGGCAACTAAAGATTGTTGAGAGCTTCTCCATCTTCTTCTTGGGGGAGGCTTGGCGAAGCACTTGTGTTGGTCCACCGTAGTGATAAGTCACGATTCCCAGTAGTAGGCTTCACCAAAAAAAAAAAACTCAATGAGCAGCATACAGTGATGGTAAAATAGTTGTCCTGTTTAATGGCTCCCAAATCCTTCTCCGTGGGTGAGTATGAGGTAATTCCTTGTCTGCCTAGGCTTCAGCACATCGTATAGGCAGCTTTGTGTTAGGGCATAATTAATTTTCAGATTTCTCTACTTTGTTGATCATTCCTTTAGGCATCTCTATGTCTCGAATGTTCCTCTAGTTTCCTTTTTGAGTGATATTCTCCTCGTGAATGATCTTTCCTTTTGTCTGCCAAGCTTGAGGAATTATACCGGTCATCCTCACCATGGTTCCTGCTACTATGGTGGTCCTTCGAACCTTTACTCCCCTCACCGCCATGATCATCAGAGTTCCCCAATTGTTGTTCCTCCTCCAGCATTCAATTCCCCCTAGTAATTGAAGTCTTAGAAGATGTTTTAGAAGACCAATAGCACTCATAGCCACTGAAAAACATCTATCTCCTCTGCTAGTTCAATTCTTTGACTCCAGAAACCTTCAGTCCATAGACCCCCATATATGAGATGCTCAACTCCTCCCCCTAAGCCATCCTCAAATACTTTGTAGATACTACAAGTATGCCTTATCTTACAGAGAAGGAAGGTGACCGCAGGAAATATCTGTGCATTTAAACGGCTCTGTATTTGCCCAAAACTGAGTATGCAGTGTACCGCTTATGATTACATATTGTAGTGCTCGAAGGACCAGACAATTTGTTGTCACTCATTCCTGAAGTTTTATTCCATAGTCCATCTGTGCACATGTACAAAAACTATGCTACAGTAGCAGTGGCTGCAGCACCCTCTGCAGCCTGTTGTGCTGGCTGGAGGGTCCGGCATAGCAATTGGTTGTAGATGTACATCTGTCCTTGCGCTCATCTAGCACAATTTGATGATAACGACCTTCCGGAGAGCAAAAGGCACGATCCTCTCTTTCCATGTAAAAATGTTTCCCCCTTTTTTTTTCCATTGATTTTTCTTCCCCAAATTCTCTGCCCGTAAGACGGTTAAAAATAACGTATGCCTCTAATTACTTCTAGTGATAGTACCACTTTTCCAGAAGTTCAAGCGACTACCAACACTAGCGCTTCGGTGATGTCCATTTACTCTTTTTGTTGAAATTCCAATTCCATTGCTATCATCTGTGTTGGAATGCTCAGGAGCAAGATCAGAAGCTCAGTGCAGCTCTTCATAAAGTGCTGACTCATGCCTGTTACTATTTGAATATTTCTCATTCCATAGTTTACCGTGAGATCAAGAGCAAAGAACGCAGCCATGGCACCCCCATCCTTCCACTTCATGAAGTATAGACATAACTGCACCAACTACTCTTGTACGAAGGGTGGTATTATGGTAGGCTGTATAAAATCCACGATGTATCATTGCACCTGTAACTCCTGGATAATTCAGATCAAGCTGCTTAAAATACATATCCTCCATCCAGTTTTGAATACTATTCTCTTTCATTCCATGGAATGCAATCACAATTGCATTCAAGTCTTCAGCAAGCCCGACATAAGCACCACAGAAGCATACTCCACAAGTATTTGAGCAAGTGTATGATTTTTCTGAAAGCCATCATCATAGTCATGAACCCTTGTAAGTTCCAATCCTCGTCCACCTAGAATAGCTGGCACTAGGCCTAGCAGAAAGAAGTAGCACACAACCTTCCATATGGCCGACCTGAACAGGCACTCCATGCATTTGAATTCATTGACTGAGTGATCGTTTCTTCTTTTCACTTGGGAATTGGAAGCCAAGAAAAGCCATAGAAGACATCGCATGCCCACCATTATTGAAGGAGGATCTATCAGCAGGTGCAACCCCCAGCTGAAAGGAAAGGCAACAAAAGACCCTTCTCTCTACTATACTGCCTATGCAGAACAAAATGCAAACACAACGACTAAGTATGTACAAAGTAACAAATGTCACACACACAACTTTTTGGTGGATTCCACACCTCGGATGCGCAGCAGTACGACACCGCGGTCTTCACTCCTTCTTTGCGCTTGGGGCCATGGTAAGTAGCTAGCGAAAAACCCTCACTCTTCTTCCCTTCTCTTCCTTCTCTTCTCCTCCTCTTCTCTCTCTTCTCTCTCACCCTTCTTCTTCTCCTACTCTCCTTCTCCTCCTCTCACTCTTCTTCCCTTCTTTTCCTTCTCTTCTCCTCCTCTTCTCCCTCTTCTCTCTCTCCCTTCCTCTTCCCTTCTCTCCCTTCTCTTCTCCTCCTCTTCTCTCTCATACTTCTTCTTCTTCTCCTTCTCTTCCTTCTCCTTCTCCTCCTCTTCTCTCTCTTCTCTCTCACCCTTCTTCTTCTCCTCCTCTTCTTCTCCTTCTCTCACTCTTCTTCCCTTATTCTCCTTCTCTTCCCCTTATTTCTCTTCTGTTCCCCTTAATTCTCTTCTTTCTCCTCCTTCATGCGGATCATGGGGGGGGGGGGGGGGGGGGAGGGGGGCCACTGTATCGCCAGCAGGGGGGTTCGTTGTAGTTGATGATAAAAGGGGAGGGGGAGCTTCTTTCTATCGATGGGGAGGAGGGATCTGACAGTCTACGGTAAATGCAGAGGGGGGGTTGCGACTGCACATCAGCACGGGGGGGAGGGGGGATTTGTTTTGCAGTGATAGGGAGGGGCACTGCTGCGCCAGTCGGAGGAGGTGAGCTTGTAATGGAGGGGGGAGGGGAAGGTTTATAGGTGGAGGGGGGGAGGTGGCACGGCGGTGCCACCCGCCAGCTGGGGGGCTGCATGCCCCCCACTGCTTGCTACTTCCACTCTCTCTCTCTCTCCCCGCCATGCAGTCGGCAGGGGGAGAGAGAGGGGGTAATTTTTTTTAAAAAAATTGAAAATTTTTGTCCTAAGGGGGGGGTCCTATGGGGAGTACGGGACATTACATCCTCTCCCCCTTAGAGGAATCGAGATGTCCTCATCTCGAAAAGACCTGGGGGAGACAAACATTATTGGGCCTTAGAGACTGTGGGTTAGGGCCCATCACGCTTCCACTGTGCTACTCTGATTACTCAAATTATCAAAATAACAACTTGTCACAACCCATAGGATTCAATTGGATTTATTCTACGTACAAGACTTATTATCTCGAGAGGATCTTCTTAGGATATCTAGTCATCCTCAAGGGTTACAACAGGATCCAAGTCGTCATCATCATGTGGTTCATAATGTGTGCCAAAAGCAGAGTTTAGATGGCTTCGTTTGACTGCACGTTCCTGATTCTCAGGGTCCAACTCAGGACAATCCGCTTGGACGTGTCCTAGTACATTGCAGTGGAAACATTGGCGGTTGGGACATCTTTTACGGATGTGACATATCTCTTCGCACTTGTGGCACCATTTGTCTTGGTCCAGTGAGTTGTCTTCATCATAGTTGCTTGATTTAAGCTCTTGGATGATTGGACTTGCTCCGAGTAATGCGTCTTGCAAGTCCGTTGGGGGCATCGATTCCAATCAAGTGTTTATGGGTGGATTCAACCCAGCGCAGAACTTTGAAACCTCTTACATCATATCCATTTGTGGCGTGTACTTTAAGAGAGAGACGAATTTTGAATAGTATGCATCAAGGGATAGCCCAAGCTGCTTTAATTCATAGAATTCGTTCATCTTCTGTGTGCGATAGGCAGGTGGCCGATACCTCCCTCGCATGGCTTTCTTAAGCTGGTTCCAAGTGACTGTCCCCTCCGAGATTGCTTGGTCTCTGCACCAGTGTTTCCACCAAAGTCTCGCTTCGCCTGAAAGTTTAAGTTTGGCGAGCATGGCTTGTTAGTAGGTGCAGTTCCTACTGCCTCAAAATAGTCCTCCATGGACTCAATCTAGATCTTGACGTCCGCTTGAACAGTCCTTCCCTTGCCATCAAACTCGGGTGGCCTAATTTGCTTAAGAAGGAACTTCTTCTCTAGCATGTCAGCATTCGTAGGTGTCGAAAGTGCCTGACAGTCAAGCCATACCACTTAGGTTATTTAGGATATTTCTATGATCTAAACATTTATCAATCATGCATCATTAGGAAGTTTTCACTTTGATACCAACTGTAACATGCCCGCCCCTCAAATCGCGGGACACGTCTTAGTAGCCCATTGAGAGATCAATCTAGATGACGCCACCCGACACTCCGAAGGAATGACACGGGGTTTGCCAACTAGGGTCTCTCGAGTCTGCCCCGCAACGGAACTTATCCAGCCGTTCCCACTAGGATCGACATGAAGTCCGGGTTCGTAGCAGTCGAGTCTTCCTAACAGCCTTCTAGCGTTGGTCCATAGCCGCTCCACTTTGCGTAGATACAACTGGACCCAAGTAGACTCATACTGCACTTGGTTCAAAGAGAATGGGAAACGAGAGGGATGCATCGCTTGACCTCTCTGCCCGTAGAGTATAGTCCCATTCCGGTCTCCTAAAACAGTATGAATTGGATTCTAACCAACATTACCTAAGGTCATCGTCCGTCCTTCCCTAACATTCCTCGTTAACATTTCCTTTTGAGGAAAGCTCTCGGCTAACCGAGACCACCCTTCCATAGGATAGACCCATTGGTCACATCCACCATGCTTCCCTCGGGGGTTGTTTTAGTTATCTAATTACCTACCACATTATGTTTGACACATAAAAACAGCTTCCTTAATTAACCCTGTTAATCACACATTCCTTTACGTAATTCAGGGCACTGATACGAAAACAAGATCAAAAACTTCCTTAACTTATCTTCAGATTAATGTTTATCTCCTGCCCATATAGGAGAATTAAGTGTTCCTTTTTGCCTCCGTAGAAAAATCCTTCCGTCTCCCGGCAATAAAACCCGAAGGTTTATGCTCCCAAGATTCCGCCTCGTAACTAGTATCAAGGCCTCGAGATCCCATCTCGAGGTCATGTAGAACACTTGTGTAGGGGCTTGAGGCATTGGGATTTACGGCCAAAGCCCCCACTGGCACCCAAGCATCCTCCTATTCCAAGTAATTTCCACGGAGAGACCTCTCACGGCAGGTTCGGTCCACATTCCCGGCGGGTTTCCAACTTAGAAACAATTATTAAGGAAAACATCCCTTGCATTTCCAATCAAGAAAATATCATTTTCTACATCAAGCAATCACTTTTCTTATAAACCACTTGTGCTTAGTAGGATCTCCTCTTACCAAGGCAACCAGTCAATTATCTTAGAAATATCCTTTTCGAAACATCCAAGCATAAGCGTTGATCAACATTCCATTTAAAGTCAGCTTACTAGCCTAGCTTAAGCCTGGAGGGTATCTACTTTCAATAATCCAAGACAAGATCATTAAGAACAACTCACAGCATGTGTGTTTAATCACTCAACTTCTTTTGAATCTTTCTTCCCCTAGGGTTCCAAGTTGTGAACCCTCGATTCTTTGCACATCTTTTAACATACTTGATAATCTTTAAAGCACATTAAATATATTACATGACTTGTCATACATTCTTTCTATCCTCTCTTAGTGAGATGCTATGCAGAATTTTCTTATCAAACTTATCTCACATACACATGGTGCATTTAATATATTAGTACAGCCGAAACAATGTTTAACTCTCTTCATATTTGGCAATGAGTACTTGTTCCTAAAGTGCGGGGTCTCCTGTGACTTGAGTATATAAAAGTTTAAACTCAATTCACTTATCACCTCTATGCTCTAACATAGGTAAAAAATAATCATATAATGCATAAAAATCTTTTCTTGTAAGCGATCCATGAAAGTCTAAGAACCTGTTAGTATTCTAAATGCAATTTTACCCTAATATTTCATGCGGTCTCCAAACATAAACATTGGCTATCATAGGTTAAGACAACCTATTCGTGGTATGCAAGATCAAGACCTATCTTCCGCGTGGAATGCAAGATAGATGTCAAGTCCTCTATGCTTCTGTGCAGTTGCATCCTATAAATGGAAACTAACATTTCATGTATTTATTTTAATCACGGAAGTAAACCATGAATTTTAGTTAACAAATCATGCACTAAACTAAGTGAAAGTCTATCATTCTGTATTATCGCCAAACGGATAAGGGGAAAAGTTTTCTTCTTTAATTAAGTATCCCCTCCTTCTCCCCTAGCCGACATCACGCTGGAGGAGAGGGAGGGAAGGCACGCTGAATGAGCAGCATGCTGGAGCTCATGAAGGAGCCGAAGCCATGCATGCTGCCGCGTAGGGGAGGGAGGAACCTCTCCCTCCCCCTATTTTAATCACTGCTGGGAGAGGCTCTAGGGAGGGCATCCTGAGGTAGATAGAGTGCTGCCGCCTCCTATTGTTGTGAGGAGAGAATTTGCCATGCTGTTGACAGAATCATGAGGGCTGGGAGAGAGCCATCGAACTGCCATCGTCGCTTGTGCCAAGGGGGAGCCGCCCAGCTGCCTGGTCGTTGCCGCCATATCAGATGGCCTCCAAAAATTTCCTCCCCACATGGAGATCTGAATCTCGCCCCCTCCCCCCCCCCCCACATGGCCGTAAGTCTGGAAGCTTAGAAGCTTCTAAGGGGGGCTTAAGAAGCCCCCCTTCCTGTGGGGTTGGGATTACTTCCCCCCCAATTTTTCCCCTAAGGGCCTTAGGCCCCATTTCTATGGCCTTTAAGGCTACTTTTTTTTTCCCTTGGAGTTTCTCCCTTAGGACTTTATAAAGCCCCCTCCCCCCCCTGTGTCTTAAAACCCCCCCTTAGTCCCCCTTCCTATGGCTTTTTAGAACTACCCCCCCCCCCCTTGAATTTCCTAAAAGGGTCTTCATATGGTATCTTTAACCCTTAGTTCCCCCATATAAAATACCCTCATGTGCCTCTTTAAGGCCTTTCCCCTTCTCACACAAAATAACCTCTTGAAGGTCTTACACACCCTTTTTCCCCCTTTCTTTTCCACCCAGTCCCAGGATCCAAAGCCCTTTTCCGTGAACCCTTGTATTGCCCTCTCAAGTGGAGTTTAAAAGCCGTTACCCCGTTGAGATCAAGGCCTTTTCCCACTTTTAAGCCGAGGTTTTAAAGACCCTTCCTGTAGGAAATCCCCACTCAAGTTCGTAGGAGGAAACCTTCTAGAAACCATTTCCGTAAGACGGGGCAAGCTGTCACAAAGGGGAGCTACGCGTGGAAAGGAGACGGCGAAGTCATAAATCTGCATCCAAGTCGGATAGGCCGCATTTGCGATGCCTCCTAAGAAAACCCAAGGCACAACTGCAGGAGGATCATCTCCTAGCATCCACGTGGACATCTCACCCCAAGTCCAGGTTTTCCTTCATCATTTTTATTTGGTATCGTTATAACTCAATCGTGCAAAGGATAATTGTTGGAAATAGGATGCTTTTTTTTGTCTTAAATGCTTTAGAAAAATTAGCTCACGATGGAGGAATTTAGTCGTTAATATTTTCAATAAAACAAGCAAAATAAAGGCTGCATAAATGCATTTTTAGTAAATAGCTTTATGCAGTGCAATGAATTAAAATTAGATTAATGTCCATTGTTATAGAACAGAATTAAAATAGTATACCTCATTTAAACATGGAAGTATAAACTACATATTGCATTATTAACCCATATCCTCTTCGCAAATTGAATCATCATGGAAAGTTCTTGGAATCCTTAGGAAAGTGCAATGCATGAAATGATTCTTACGATGCATAACACTAGGCAATTATCGTTTGTCAACTGCATAAATTATCAAGTAGAAGGTTGCTTGTTTAGCATGAATTTTGTTCGAAAGTTATAGGAAGATTAGTTGAATTAACCTAACATATGCATGACCTTAATCGATAAGTTAAGGTTGAAAAATCAATTTACGTGTAGACAACGAGTCATGTGTTTATGAAATGATAACGTAACTATCTTCAAGAGTTAAACAAATTGGCATAAAACCTAAACACCTCAACCCCGGAGTACTCGTTTAGAATGAGTTAAATTTCAAGAAATTCACTAGGAATTAATACGTAACCTAATCGTTACGTAATGCTAAAACTGAAACTCCTATACCCTAAATACTTGCCCACGTTCACCGAAATGTAGGGACAGTGAAACATATTTGGAAAGTGAGCTAGGTTTTGTTCCTAAGAAACTTACAAGATGGAACTTGGAACCCTTGGACTAATGATGTCAGCCTAATATAATCAGGAACATATTGTTTCGTGCTCCGTTCAATGAGTAGAATAATCTCATAGTTCAATGCGACACTAGCGCAACAAGTGCGGAGTCATATGATCTTGTGATTGGATCACAAGGGAATGGCCAAATTCTCGCAATGAGATTGGCAGGTCCTTACGCAAGTTATCTTGCAAGAGGATGAGTAATCATCCTAATTTAGTATCTTTCTTGAGTAAAGATAATTGTTGGGAGCAAAGGACAAACCAATAAATTGGTATAACATATGAACTTAAGGTATTGACCAAGTTGGGTTAGTAGGGTACACCCTAACCCAGGATATAGGGATCTTGCCAAGTCGCAAGTCATCCCAGATGGAGTGCTGGACGCATTCAAAAGGAAGGATTCATTTCTTAGCAGTTTGCCAACAAAAACAATCAATGGAAATGTTTGTGTTTGCTACAGATTTTAGAGCACTATTTGGCTTTGTTTGATCAATGAATTAAAATATAAATGGATATCTATACTTTAGGTTCAAGGCCTGAAGGGAGAGGCAACTTCAATTACCCCCGACTGCTTGCCTGACCCTAACCAAGGGGGTTGTTAACCGCGCTGGGCAAGTGGAACGAACCCGCACCGGGTAGTTTGCCTTATGGCAGAGAGGTTGAGCCTTGCATCCCTCTCCTTTCCCATTCTCCTTGAACCAAGTGTAGCGTGAATCTGCATCGGACCTGGCATTTCTGCGTAAAGTAGTTCGCCTAGGTCTGACGCTAGTTGCCGTTAGCAAATGACCAATAAGAAAAACCCTAGTTCAGGTCCGGTCCTAAGTGGGAATGGCCGGAATACTTCCGCTACGTGACAGATGTAGAAAGCCCTAGATCGCAAACCCCGTAATATTCCACGGGAGTGCTCGGTGGAGCTTTCTAGACATCCTTTCTGATGGACTGCTAGGACGTGTCCTGAAGATATAAGTGGACACGTTACACATTCTATGTGACATATTATGAAAACGTTATCATTTGATATGGCGAAATGAAATCAATAGTTCTTTTCTAGGCCAAGGAGAACCTGGTTCTGTGAGACGGGGTCTGAAGTTGTGCTAATTTTCGCGTTGGCTATATCCAGTGCTCCATTAATGGCCGCAATTCCAACGGCTCCATTTGCACCATGAATTCCATCTGTACTTGTCCCTTGGGCAACTATGGTAGCTCCCGCGGCCTTCACTCCTTCTTTGCACTTGGGAGCCATGGTAAGTAGCTAGCCAAAAACCCTCACTCTTCTTCCCTTCTCTTCCTTATCTTCTCCTCCTCTTCTCTCTCTTCTCTCTCTTCTCTCTCACCCTTCTTCTTCTCCTCCTCTCCTTCTCCTCCTCTCACTCTTCTTCCCTTCTCTTCCTTCTCTTCTCCTCCTCTTCTCCCTCTTCTCTCTCACCCTTCTTCTTCTCCTTCTCTTCCTCTTCTCTCTCTTCTCTCTAACCCTTCTTCTTCTCCTCCTCTCGTTCTCCTTCTCTCACTCTTCTTCCCTTATTCTCCTTCTCTTCCCCTTATTTCTCTTCTCTTCCCCTTAATTCTCTTCTTTCTCCTCCTTCATGCGGATCACGAAGGGGGGAGCACTGTTATCGCCAGCAGGGGGTTCATTGTTGTCGATGATAAAAGGGGAGGGGGAGCTTCTTTCTACCGAGAGGGGAGGAGGGCTCTGATAGTCTGCCGTAAACACAGAGGGGGGGGTGCGACTGCACACCAGCATGGGGGGGAGAGGATTCATTTTGTAGCGACGGGGGGGGGGGGGGGGGGGGGGGGGGGGCACTACTGTGCCAGTCGGAGGAGGCCAGCCTGCAATGGAGGGTGGGAGGGGAAGGTTTATAGGTGGAGGGGGGGAGGTGGCATGGCGGTGCCACCCGCCAGCTGGGGGGCTCCATGCCCCCCACTGCTTGCTACTTCCACTCTCTCTCTCTCTCCCCGCCATGCAGTTGGCAAGGGGAGAGAGAGGGGGTAAAAAAATTTAAATTTTATTGAAAATTTTTGTCCTAAGGGGGGGGGTCCTATATGGGGAGTGCGGGACATTACAAATTTATACTTAGATTGCTCGAACTAGGAAGTGTAATCATCCCATGTAGTATTGTCAATATACTAAATAACATGGCTCATGACATACTAACTACAAATGACTAACATACATCCCAAAATACTTTCAATGTTTTTTAATATATCGAACATGATAGTAGTTCTTAGTGAGAAATATATGACACTTAAAGCTACATTTTTTATGGTTATATATACTAAATCTTAGATTCCACTTAGCACAAGTATGATAAATCGTTTAAAAATTGTCACTCATACTAAGAGAGTTAATTAGACTCTACAATACATGTTCAATATATGAGCAAGATACATGTAGACTCTAGAGGTTGTTGTGAACATCCATCTACAAAATAGTAACTATCTAGGATAATTGTACTTCTATGGGGTTTGAGGGAAATATTGATAAACATGCAACATTGAAGTCATGCTCGTTTTCCTCTAATTTATATAAAGGTCCACTTAGAGCACCCTTAGCAACATGTTTGGAAAATGAGATAGCTCAACATAAACCCAACATTAGCGTTTACGGAATCTAGTTTTAACAATATAGTGCTATATGCTATATTACTAACCAAAACTGTATTATTTCCATGAAACCTAAATCAAATCTTCGGTTTTTCAAAATTTCCCTACATAGGAAGTTCTTAGAGAATGTAGGTAATTCTCTCCATCAGCCTACAATCCTTGCCTACATTTGCATATAGGGAATTATATTTCCTAGGTATATATAGGGAATTATAGAATCCTTGCCTACGTTCCCATATAGGAGATTACATTTCCTAGGTATATATAGGTAATTCTATAATTCCCTGTACATATAGGAAATTGAAATGCCTAGTTATATATAGGGATTACATACGTATATATGTAGGAAATATGGGAAATTTTCCTAGGTTCTGCGGAATTCCCTACGTAGGGACTCAATAAAAGATCCTTGTGATTATCGTGTACATCAATCTTTTAATAGGCTAATAGGCTATCACATACGAGAGAGAAACAGCCAATACTCAAATATCGGCACAGAATTAAAGTCTCGCGATACAGAGACTTTTACCGTCTATTCCGCGGAATGTTTACAACAAGGCTTGATTTGTGATCAAGAATCATAAAGCGAATGATAGACCGTGCAGGTTCATGGGAAGAAACAAGAAAGAAAAGATGCAGAGAAAACATGATATTGATAGCGTGTCGGCAGCCATGACAATTTCCAAGTATGGCACAGGAGGAGATCACAGAAAACGACGACATGATGTTGACTATATGAACAATGATCATGCTACTACTTAAGGAGGGTCAGGAAGAGGATAATCCAGTTTCGCATCACTAAGAGTATGATTATTGGAGGATTATTTGCGAGGGGGCTCGCGGGGAGGATGAGTTCGAGCTGAGGGGTAGTCCAGCTGGTCGATCAAAAGCCGATGGTACAAGAGTTCCTTGCGGGGACGTCGACCATGCTGCACATACACAATTATTTAACTCCTTCAACAATTTCTCTCCATGGTTAATCATCGTGATCTAACTGAGTTTAATTGAATACGTGCGCTCAAATTATCTCGATCCACAAGAAGTAGCCCCCGGAAAATTATGGAGTCCGTAGTTTACCTCTCTGCATTTGCGACTACGCGAAGAGCTCTTGTGTTTGATGTCTTTGTCAGTGTTGTTGACGATTATGAGTTCTCCCGTCAAAGGAACGGCCGGCGCGACATCAGAAATGGGGTCGTTATCATTTGTGAGAGCAGGAGAAACTACAGTCCCGTTGATGTTAAAATTGGCATTTGCCATATCATCTGTAATCGCATTAGGATCAAGTGAAATCACGAGAGAAAGAGCAGGGGAGAGAGATTTATACGCGAATGGAGCTAAATGTTATGCATGCACGTACTCTAAACGTGATATTACCTGTGTCTGTGGGAACTCGCTTAGTCTGGATATTTAGATTACGATCCTCTGTCAGTCCGAAACCCGCATGACCTAAAACTATCATTAACAAGATAGACGCGAGAACGCACTGAGGGATGGCCATCTCTCTCTCTCTCTGTCTCTCTCTCTCTCTCTCTCTCTGCGCGCGCCTATGTCTGCGATGGATCACGACACAAACGAGAGCACGAGGCCACCATTTTATACTTTCCCACCTTCTTGATGCGAAACCAATTTTTAGAGAGAGTATTTTTCCGTGAGTCCATAGTGAGCATCGACATGAGTAATAAATAAATAGTGCGGCTCCATCTAGTGGTTGATCGTTTACTTTCATAGGAAACACAGCTAGTCTATGTATTCGTTCATCGTTTACTTTCATAGGAAACGCTTTTACATGGGCCATTCCAGATGGCATGGCAGAAGAAGAGCTACCTAATTGGGCCTCATGTGCCATTAATAAAGCCTAGCTAATGTATACATACAAGCCCTTGCACTACTGTACTACTTGGATTGGGTGGTTTTACATCATGGCCCGCAACTTGGTTCCATGAGTGATGACATATACCAAATCGAATTAATGGTAATTGTAACCTCTCTCTCATGTGCCAACATCTTTTAGACTAAAACACACCATCAAATATAATTGATCACAAAGAAAACTATAAATTGATACACATGAATGAAATTGGAAATAATTATGAAAGCTTGTCACATGATCCCTTCTTCTAATGCTAACACATATATGTGTTCATAATTATTTCCACTTGGAGTACTTTTTAGCTAGGTTTCCAAAGTCCCATCATTTCCAAACCAAGAAAGGACTCCACATTATATTCGAAATTTGAGGAGAATTAATCCTTACATTGAATCACTAAGTTTGCAACATACACAAAGAAATGAACATTAATGGGGCTTTATTATGACAAACAAAGCTAATATTGTATGAAATCAATCACATCAAGAAACACAAAAGTATGTGTAGCCATGTGATCATACCAAGAAATGTACGACATGGAGAAAGTGCATTACCATTTTACACTAACAAAATTTTTTGAGCACCATTTTGATTATTCCTAGACCAACATGTGCAACCACATTTTCCATGCAATTACAATATGCTTTCCCAAAGAAAAACATTGCAAAGAATCATGCTAAAATTAGAAGCCTTATATAGGCTGTAGTATATGTATGGATATTCACCATACACTTGTGAAAGCGATAGAAAAGGCATTGTGCATGAAATATTCTTGGTATTAATAACTACCATCATGTAAGATATCTACAACCATTAATCACTATGTTTACACTTGTATTTTATTTTTCCTACTTACAGAAAGTAGAATAAAAAATAATTTATAAAATTTTCCCTCTCATTATATAGCTTTAACATTTATCCCCTCCTTTCATAATATAGTCATAATTAACCCCAATTTCATGTGTAATGATATGACACATTGTGATAATATCATAGCATGTATATAGTAGCACACATTGTATAATACCATGGTATTCAATATAGAACCACTATAATATGTGAAGGATATTATATCAATGAAGTATCCAATGAAAATAATCATGAAATGGTTTTAACATGTCAAACCCCATCATGGATATAGGCATCTCAATGGGCATCTAAAGGGACGTGTCGAGATTTTGATGGCCAATTGAAGGGATGTGTCGACATATTGATATAGATATCAAGACATATACATACAAAAATATCAATGCATGAGTATAGATGAAAAATGAATTAGCAAGGATATGTAGAAAGTTGAATCTTCATTTCAATGAAAAATCTAATCTTTATTTGCATCCCAAGCATAGCAACATCCTACTTATCTTGTTCATTTCCAACCCATTCCAACCATTCTCGAAAATCATCATGCATAGTGCTTTCCATGCATATCTTGGTATTATGGAAAAATCTAGATCATAGAACCCCAATTGATTATCATCATCCTAATCATTATGAATCATCATGCTCACCTTGCAACTCCACATCATGAGATTTACCTACATCCTTATGAGAATTTTTGTTCATCTTCACATAGTTATTATGAGACCTATTCATTGCATTTCCATAAGACTCCCATAACTCATTCTCATAGTTGGTTACAAATCCATGAGATTAGCATGCAATGCTACAAACAATAGGCCATCTCTTATCTTTTGCTACATGCATCTAACATTTGGGGCATAAATCTCAACCATTATTTTGTCATGTAGAGTACTTGTTCATTTGGAACCACACTATTTCTTGCTAACCAAAGTATGCCATGCATATTCTTAATGAATCTATTTGTGCTAATAAACAAAAGAAACTATTTCATAAACCATCAAACATGATGCTTCTAAAGAGGATCCAATTTCCTAAGGATGTATTGATTTGTAGTTTCCACTAGTAGCCCAAACTCCATCTCCATAGCTTTATCTTTGCATCTCCAATGCTTTACATTCTCATTGAGGCCAACATGAATGACTCCACCCATAAGATTTAAACTCTAATTTCAAACCTACTTTCATTGTTTTCATGTTGATGTTTAAATCTAAGCTATAACTTTCAAATTATTGATCTACTAATCCTATGAAAAATCAACATATTACAACAAAAAATTTGCATTATCCGTGCCATAGTATTTGCACCATGTGCATCTAAATTTAGTGTATGATCGACATTTGGTGTGAGCCCATCAAGTGATATTTAACTATGGGTGTTGACTTAGGGGTCACCATTTCATATTGTTTTGCTGACTAGAATGGTAGAAGGACTATCAGAACATCTATCTCCTTCTCACTATAGGGGAATGGGCTAGCAACGGTAGCTAGATTTGAAATTTTTTTTTGGTATCGCTATTAGTGTCTTTAATTTTAGTTTGTGATGATAATAGTAATGCTATTTGCAATGCCAATTAGTGACGTAAATAGCAATGTCTCTCTGAGAAAAAATGATCAAAAATCAAAGCGTAGTGTTTCTCAAATCATTTGTGAAAGACAATGAGAGAGAAAGCAAGAGAGAGCAAATTTTATATATATATATATATATATATATATATATATATATACATATATACATATATACATACATAGATATATATACATATATACATATATATACATATATATATACACATATATACATAGATACATACATACATACATATATATATATACATATATATACATATATATATATACATATATATACATATATACATATATATACATATATATAGAGCTTATCACCGCCACCATTGCCATATGCCAAGAAGAAGGAAAAGAGTGCAAAGGAGAAGGGAGGGAAGCGATTAAAGAGAGGCGTAAAGGGTTTCATCTTTGAGTTTTTGAGATAGATACATTGCCTGTACTTGCTTGGTTTTTGTGTTTTCTTCTTTATTTTATTTGTTTTTGTTTGTCGAGAGATGCATTGAGAGAGACAAAGAGAAAGGGAAGGAGTGAAGGAGAAGGAGTGAAGGGGAAGAAGGGAGGGAGAGGAAGAGAGAAAGGAAACAAAACGAGGGGAGAAAACGGGATGGGAAGAGAGAAATAGAGAGATGGAGGGAGCAATAGAGAATGAGGGCGAGTTAGAGAAACAATTAAAGAGAAAGAGGGGGGGAGAGAGAAACAAAGAGAGTGGAAGCGAAAGAAACAAAGAAAGGGAGGAAAAAAAGAGACAAAGAGGGATGAGAAGAGAAATAGAGTGACAAGAGAAAAATAGAGAGGGGGAGAAAGAGGGAGGAGAGTGAAAAGAAGAGAGAGGGAGGGAGAGATAAATAAATACATACAGGGAAATACAAAAAAAGAAAGAGAGAGAGAGGGAGAAATAGAGATATAGAGAGATGAAAACAGAGAGAAAAAGAGATATGGAGAGAAAAATAAAAATAGAGAGAGAGAGAGAGAGAGAGAGAGAGAGAGAGAGAGAGAGAGAGAGAGAAGGAGGGAGGGAGGGAGGGAGGGAGGGAGGGAGGGAGGGAGATAGAAATAGAGAGACAATGAGACAATTAGAGAGGGGAAAGAGAGAAAAGCAAAGGGAGAGGGGGGAGATAGAGATAAAGAGAAAGAGGGAGACATTGTTCCCATTTCTTTGTTTTTTAAGTTTCTTATTTTCCCTTTTTACTTTTGTTTGTAGAGAGATGCATTGAGGGAGAGGGGGAGAGAGAGAAATAGAGAAAAGAAGGAAGGGAGAGGAAGAGAGAAAGAAGGAGAGAAAGAAAAAGAGGGAGAGAGAGGGACTTCATGAAAAATAAAGAGATGTTGAGAGAAAGAGAGAGATGGATGGAAAAAGAGAAATAGAGAGATGAAGGGAGGAAGAGAAACAAAGAAAGACAAAGAAAGAGAGAAACAAGGGTGGAGAGAGAAATAGAGAGGGAGGAGAGGTGGAGAGAGAAATAGAGAGGGAGGAGAGATCAAAATAGAGAAGGGGAGAGAAAAAGAGAGATGGAAGAGGGTGTAGAGAGGGAGGAGAGATCAAAATAGAAAGGTGGAGACAAAAAGAAGGGAGAGAAAGGGAGCTTCATAAAAATTAGAGGGAGGAAGAGCAAGAGAGAAATAGAGATATAGAGGGAGGGGGGAGAGAGAGGGTGAGGGAGAGAAACAATGAGGGAGAGAGAGATGGGAGAGATAAAGAAAGAGAGAAAGCAAGGGAAAGGAAGGGAGTGAGAGAGAGAAAGAGAAAGAGAAGGAAATAGGAGAGAAAGGAAGGGAAAGGGAGCAAGAGACAAATAGAGAGATTATGGAGGGAAGGAGAAAAATAGAGAGAAAGAGATGGGAGGAGAGAGTTATAGAGAGATGGAAAGAGATAACAAAGGAGAGATAGGGGGAAAAAGAAAAATAGTAAGAGAAAGAGGGATGAAGAAAATGGGAAACAAAAAGACAATGAGAGGGAGGGGAGAGAGAAAGGGGAAAAGAGAGAGATAAAGAGAGGGAGGGAGACTTTGCTTCCCACTTCTTTGTTTTTTAAGTTTCTTATTTACACTCTTTGCTTTTGTTTGTGGAGAGATAGATTTTAAAAAATAGAAAGAGAGAGGGACACAAATGGAGTGATAGAGAAAAAACAAAGAAGAGAGAGAGAGAGAGAGAGAGAGAGAGAAGTAGAGAGAGATAGGAAAAGAGAAACAATGAGCAAAACAAAAGCATATTGTCTATCATAACGTAGATGAAATGGATAAGGATGATGGTCATGACATTCAAGATCATGAGGCGTATCTCAGTCAACATATCTCATGCCCTTATACTTAGTGTAAGCTGGCAATTCAATAAAAGCATCGCTTTTCTATAGATTGTGTGTGATGCTTCGATGAGTTTCAATTGGAGATTATTGAAACTAGGAAATCTAGGACTTTGAGCTAATGGTAAGAAAAGTGTGTACCAATCATGCTTTACATTCAAACTCTAATTGAATATCATGAACAATAATATAAGATGTGCCTTGAAAATATCTACAAAAGAGGTGCCATTTTATCCCAAGAAAGGCACCTATTATAGCACATTAAGAAGAGTTTATGGGTATGCAATGGATGGAGTTCTTGAGACAATAAATCCATTGGAAGACACACCCCTAACTACACCCTTGACACCAAAATAGATGATGGAAATTTTGGATCTTGCTCTAATCTCACTACAAGGATATGAGGGTATAGGGACGCCTATTAGCGATGAGAAATAGTGGTGTCGCTATCAGCATTGCATTTGCGACACAAATAGTGATGATATTCATAGGGAAAAAACACAGGCCGAAACTTGAGCGCATAATTTTTCGCGCATTCACAAAAGAGAGAGTGAATTGGAGAGCGAGGATCTTGCTGAGAGGGAGAGAAAGAAGGAGAAATAAGGCTTCTCACCGCCGCCGCCGCCGTTCGTGAAGAAGAGGAGGAGGTGTAAAGAGGGCGAAGAGGAGCCGCCAAACCCTTCTTCGAGCCTTTACTGTGAGTGCATTGTCCATTCTTGCTTTGCTTTTTTTGTTTTCTCTCTTTTTTACTTGTTTTTGGTATAATTCGTGTGTATTGAGAGAGGGAGAGGAAATGAGAGAGAAAGAGAGGGAGAGGGAGAGGGAGGGAGAGGAAATGAGAGAGGGAGAGAGGGAGGAAATGGGAGAGGGAGGGAGAGGGAGAGGGAGGGAGAGAGAGAGAGAAAGAGAGGGAGAGGGAAAGGGGGAGGGAGAGAAAATGAGAGAGGGAGAGGGAGTTTTCTCTCTCTCTTTTACTTGTTTTTGGTATAAATTGTGTATATTGAGAGAGGGAGAGAAAATGAGAGAGAAAGAGAGGGAGAGGGAGAGGGAGAGGGAGGGAGAGGAAATGAGAGTGGGAGAGGGAGAGAGAAAGAGAGGGAGAGTGAGAGGGGGAGGGAGTTCTCTCTCTCTCTCTCTCTCTTTTACTTGTTTTTTATATAATTCGTGTGTATTGAGAGAGGAAGAGGAAATGAGAGAGGGAGAGGGAGAGAAAATGAGAGAGGGAGGAAATGGAAGAGGGAGGGAAAGGGAGAGTGAAGGAGAGGGAGGGAGAGAGAAAGAGAGGGGGAGGGAAAGGGAGGGAGAGGGAGGAAGACATTAAACATAATAGGGAAATGAGATAGGGAGAGGGAGAGGGAAACATTGAAAGAGAGAAAGAGAGGGAGAGGGAGAGGGAGGGAGAGAGAAAGAGAGGGGGAGGGAGAGGAAAATAGAAAAAAAACATTAAACATAATAGGGAAAGAGAGAAAGAGAGGGAGAGGGTAAGGGAGGGAGAAGAAATGAGAGAGGGAGAGGAAGATAGCAAAAGGAAATGAGAGAGGGAGAGGAGAGAGAAAAAATGAGAGAATGAGAGGAGAGAGAAAAAGAGAGGAAAGATGTTAAACATAATAGGGAAAGAGAGAAAGAGAGGGTGAGGGTGAGGGAGGGAGAGGAAGAGAAAAGAAAATGAGGGAGGGAGAGGAGAGAGAAAAAAATGAGAGAAGAAGAGGAGAGAGAAAAAGAGAAAAAAGATGTTAAACAGAATAGGGAAAGAGAGAAAGAGAGGGTGAGGGTGAGGGAGGGAGAGGAAATGAGAGAGGGAGAGGAGAGGAGAGAAAAAGAGAAAATATGTTTAACATAATAGGAAAAGAGAGAAAGAGAGGGTGAGGGTGAGGGAGGGAGAGGAAGAGAGAAAAGGAAATGAGAGAGGGAGAGGAGAGAGAAAAAGATAGAAAAAACATCAAATCTAATAGGGAAAGAGAGAAAGAGAGGGTGAGGGTGAGGGAGGGAGAGGAAATGAGAGAGGGAGAGGAGAGAGAAAAAGAAAGAAAAAATTTAAACCTAATAGGGAAAGAGAGAAAGAGAGAAAAGGAAATGAGAGAGGGAGAGGAGAGAGAGAAAACATTAAACATAATAGGGAAAGAGAGAAAGAGAGGGAGAGGGTGAGAGAGGGAGAGGAAATGAGAGAGGGAGAGAAAGAGAGAAAAAAAAATGGGAGAGGGATAAAAAAGACAGAAAGAGAGAAAAACAATGAGAGGGAGAGGAGAGAGAAAAAGAGAGAAAAAACATTAAACTTGATAATTGCGAAGCATGTCCTTAAAAATAGTGCACATGAGACGTTGAAAAGTGGCGGGGGCATTGGTCAACCCAAAGGGCATGACTATATATGCGAAGATGCCCCATTCAGTGGCAAAGGCAATCTTGTGCATGTCTGCAGGATGCACTTGCACCTAGTTGTACCCTGAGAAGCCATCCAGAAAACTGTAGGCTTCCTTGCCTGCCACCCTCTCAAGCATGTGCTCGGTGTACGACAATGGATAGTTGTCTCTCTTCGTAGCAACGTTCACTTTCTTGTAATTGACACACACTCGGATTTTTCCATTCTTCTTCATCACAATGACTATGGGTGATACCCAGTTTGTGTGCTCAATTTCGTAAATGAATCCAGCTCTCATCAGCTTGTCAATTTTCTCTTTGACAGCATGAGCGTGTTTTGGATTCATAGGGTACAGTCGCTACTTGATCGGTGTCGCGTCCAACGTCATGGGTATGTTGTGAGTCACAACACTCGGATCTACCCCCTGTAGCTCCTCTAAGGACCACGCAAACACGTCTACATACTCTCGCAAGAGAGCGACAAGACCCGTTTCTTCTTCACCAGTCAAGTCATCAGCAATGAACACTGGCCGGGGTGTTTCCCCTTCCTGGGCTAGGTCTACCTCCTTGACCTTGGTTGGTCCTTGGATTGGTTCGCTCGTCTGCCCTTGACATTTTGCACCTAACAAAACTAATACCCTATCCCCTTTTTTGAATTTCGTGAGGCGTTTAGGAAGGTCTTGTGGCTTCCACTGTTCTTCTGATCGTGTATCCCTGGGTTGCTTTGCCTTCTTCTACCTTACCCATCTGTGTCTCAGGTGGACGGGTAGGTCCCCCTTGGTACGTCTGGTCGTGGGCCGCCTAGGGATCTCTGGATCACTATCCGAACTAACTTCCAATTCAGAGTCAAACCCTCCATCTTTCCTAGAAGAGGTGGTCTCCCCTGGTGGCCGCAGTTTAGATGGTGATTCAGTCCTTAGTATTGACGTCGTTCCTGGCTGGGCTAGGCTTGCTTGCTCAAGGTCTATGGCTCCTATGCATTCCAACCAAGCTCGATCACACTCCATGTGCATGACTCCTAGCTCTACTCTAAGGGCCTTCCTTTTCTGCGGCTTGGCGTCTGCTCGTATCTGCTCAATTTCTCGTCCTTCAGTGTCGTATTCTATGATATCTATTTCATCGTCACTCTCATCACTGAAGGATTGACAGTCTTCATATTCGTCGCAATGAATCTTTGTCATCCGACTGCTCGTTGTCTCCTAGGGCTTGGTATGCCTCGTGTCATTGGTCAAGAACCAGGGCCTAGTTATACATGAGGTTTAAATCGTGCACCCTGGTCCATTGCCACTTGGAATCCTCTAAGAGATCTTGGAGTGGTTTGAAATTTGCAACAGGGTTGCCAGCTAGCTGATTCGTTAGGTATTCTAGTATCCCCTGGAGGTCCCTTTTGTTGGAAGGTACGTGGAAGATGACAGGCTTAGGTTTTCCCCGGCGGCTTGCTACCATCATGCAAACTAGTGTAGAGAGTGCTTCATTGGTCTTGTTGATCGTTTTGATGGCTTGCTCGTATGCCTCATGGCCTGAGAATGGCAGGTCGATTGTAGCGAGAATGTGCATCCAATCCCGCTCATCCTTTGGGCATGGGATATACTTGGTCAAGGGCCCCATAAGGCTTCTTGACTTGAGTGTTCCCCTTGAGCATAGCAGAGATGACATCTAGGTCGACTGGTGAGGTCTTCCAAGTGTCCATCTCTATTCTTACGGTGTCCATTCTATTGCCAAGGAAGATCAAGCTGTTACCCCAATCTTCGATGACTCTAGCGTTGCGCATCCAGGGTCGGCCTAATAGGACATTGTAGTCCACTCCCTTCATGACTATAAAGTCGACAGAGAACTGGACACCTGTGATCTTCACTAGCCAATTCTTCAGTACCCCGAATGGCTTCACTCTCATACCATTTGCTAGTGTGATATTAAACCCAGCAGCTTCGACAGGTGGGTTTTCCCAAGTCTGAAGCACTGCGTGGCTAAGCACACTAACCCCAGCTCCCGTATCTATGATTCCCTTTCTTGTTGTGTCACCCAGGGCTAGGACCGGCAGGACCGCGTGCATCTCAAAGCCTTCCCAAAAGGCATTGACATGCAAGGATTTAGGCACGGAGTGCAGCGTCAAACTTGGCAATTGCGTTTCTACATCCTGGTCTTGAGGGTTTTCCGTGACCTGCTCTTGTGATCCTTCAACCCATTGCTTAAGATCTTGCCATAGGGTAGGATACTGCTTAAGCAGCAAGCAGATCTCCCAGGCTAAGTGTTACAGGGGTGGTCACTAGCGTGGTTAGGAGATTGTTAGATACTCATCCTTCCCCTAACCTAGACTGTCCGGGCCAATGGCGTGGCTGATCTGCGGCTCTGTCGCGTCTAGGCTTGGTCTCAGTGGCACTGCTTGTGGCACGGTTTCTTCTGCTGACTTAGGTTGAGGTGGTGATATCGACGTGCCTACGCTGGAGAGGTCATCAATCTCATCCTCTATGATGGGCTCAGCGTCTTTGAGATGCTCTTGAGCCTCCTTCACCCATTCCTTCACCTTTTCTATGGCCTCTAATTGTCGCTTACGATGCGGGTATTCCGCTACCTTAGCGCTTCCCTTTTCGGCCGTCTTAGGGGCTGAAGTCTCTGCCTCTGCATCCGAAACCTTCTTTCCTACAGGCAGAGTCATAGCACTCTCGGTTTTTAGTATGACTTTAGCTTCCGATCTTTTCTTTTTCCGTCTGTAGCTTTTCTTCCCTATGGAGGTTGCGTCAAGATTGCTGGGTCCTAGCAAAGAGATGCCGGCCTGCTTTGTTTGGGCTCGGGTCATGACCCACAATGGAATAGGTATGGCTTCCCCATCGAGGTTTTCGACACCAAATAGCCCCAATGGAACAGATGGCAAGTTGACTGAGCTAGAGGATGGCTTTCGCTTTAGGTAATCTACGAAAAGATAGGTGACTCCGCACTCTGCGCACCTTTGGTTGGCCTTATCTCTATTTTGCTGCTCTCTTTTAGGGAAACACGATGAAACATGACCGAGGTGACCACAAGTCCAACAAGTGACTGGATCCTGCGGCTGCCCTTCTAGGCCTCTACCTTGTCCTCATCCTAATGCCATCACCGGCACGGGTCAATAATCCATGAGGACCACGTTGCCCTCGTCGTCGTGCGAGACGTAAGGGTATATGTATGTCTCTTCATCATTCTACTCCTCCACGTAGTGTATTGGAGCGTCGCTCGATAGGTGGGTCACGTAAGGACCAAGCGGTCCAGGAATGCTTGTAGGATTTATGTCCATTCTAGGGATGGCTGGTTTCATATCGTTAGACACGGGAAGAGCCAATGGGGCTCTCCTTCCGAAGAATGACTGTAGCCTGTTTGCTAGATAAGGCTGGCCATAGGGTTGTGAGTATGGAAGTCTTCTTGGTAATCTACAATGCCCGACACTATGGCCAAACCTACCGGACTTAGCGCAAGGTCTTGACCTAGGGTCTTGACACTCATCCGGCAAGTAGTTTCCATCATAGTACACGCATTGGATGTGCGGGCGCGTTGGTTATCTCAACATATCTTGTAACTTGGCTAATTCCATCTTGACCTCAGCCAAGGTCTGTCTCGCTGGCCTTCCCCTTTTCTTGGGATGATGGGATTGACTGCTCACTAGAGGCTTATGTTCTCTCTGAGCTTCGCGAGTTGGGTTCTTCTAGATTTGAGCTCCTAGAGCTCCGCTCTTTCAACTGGTCATCGACTCTGATGGCTTCCTCAAACACTCTAGCCACCACGTCCCACTGCAAGCTTGAATTGCCTGCCAAAGCCTTATACAACTCCTCGTCTCGAATTTTGCTGATGAATACAGTCAAAACTGCTCTGTTAGTTGCTTGCTCGCCTAGAGGGATTCTCTTAAAGAGACTCCTCACATGGGTCATGTAGTCGCAGATGTCCTCCTTCTCTTTCTGCTTGACGTTCATCAAGCGTACTAGCAGGTTGTCGGAGTATCCAAACTCGGCAAATCTCTTGACGAAGAGATCTTTGAGGTCATTGAAGTTGGCTCGCTCTGCAGCATCTAGGCTCGTATACCACATTCTACCCTTGTCGCCTAGGCAAAGCCCAAATGCTTGCGAGCATTGAGTTTGGTCGTTGAGGCCATTGGCTTCGCAGACTTTCTCAAACTGCTCAACAAAGTTGTATGGATCGTCATGCCGTTGGTACTTATCGAGTTGCTTGGCAACAATCGGTATTTTGACCTGGTTTTTTGAGCCTTGGTTCACCCCTAATCCTGCAAGCAGTGATTTTGCTAGTGTAGTGGCACTCTGCTCAGATATTGTATTATCGAGCAGCTGTTTCATGAGGAGCTCGCTCAACCTCAAGTCTCCCTCTAGTGCTCTCTCATGGTCCATTCGGTTTCGGCTAGCCAAGTTCAGCACTCGCTGCACCTCATGCAGCTCCATGCTTTGCCTTTGGCTCCTAGCCTGTTAATCCCTATTGTACTCGGCTATGCCTTGCGAGCTAGCCTTCTCTCCTCATCTAGATCTACAATAATTACATCTGTTGTCCTGCCGCGGTGCTCGTACCGAGCGTGCACGTCGTAAGTGCTCACCAGCTTGCTGAATAGCATCTGGGAATATGTTCAAATCGAGGTCCTCGCTAGACTCCTAGTCGGAGCTCTCGTCCGTCATGGTCGAGTTCTTGCGCTCCACTACGCTGTCGATCAGGTTGAATAGACTTGATAGATCCTCGTCATTGGTGCTCCTTGCTTGGTCCTCTTGTGCACTTCAATGGTTTGTCTACGTCTTGGGTCATCTCTTATTGGTGGGTTCCTTGAGTGGTTTTATCTGAGTGAGTTTCTTTGGTTATTGAATGAAAACCTCAATTTATGGTCACTCGGTGAGTGTGTCATTTCTCATGCACTTGTGCCCAATCAGGCTTTTAGCTTTCTTAAGTGTACTTCAAGTGCGGAAATTCAATGTGAGCGTCGCAAGCAATTCCTCAATGTCTTACACACTCTCGCTTGTTTAGGGCTTGATAAGCTTCGTTGCTCAAGTCCTGGCCATTCTAGTTGGTTCTAGGGTCTATGCTGCTTCTTGTTGTTCACTAGGGGGTCGATCACAGGTCCTCCAATTGGATTTTTGTTCTCAATGCGTCAAGTTGTTGGGGAGTGCTCTAGCACTGTCCCCCTGTCCCTTGGTCTTGACTCCTACGTTGGGAACTGCCTACAAGGCGTTCGCCATGTTGTCCTTGAGTGGGTTGCGCTTCCAGTCGATCGTGGGGTGAATTTTTTATGTTTTCCCCTTTTTAAAAAAAATAAACCTAAGGGTATGTACGATTCTGAGAATCGGACGTCCGATTTACTAGTGGTCCAATTTACCAATGGTCAGATTCTAGGAATCGGACCAAGTGGGTCCGAGTTTGAGCCTTCCGAGTCTCAGAATCGAACGGGGGTTAAGTGTCCGACTTTCAAAAATCGGACAAGTGGTCCGATCGTTATAGACATGTGGTCCGATTGTTGACATGTCCTAATTCGTGAGTCCGATTTTCTCGATTGGATGATCAGGCTAAGCATCCGATCGGACGGGGTTGGTCCGAGTGTCTAAGTGGTTCGAGTCCGAGTGGTCAGAGTCCCTAAATCGGACTGGTTGGTCCAATCGGACAGTTGTCTGAACGGCCGATTCTCAAAATTGAACGTCCAATTCTGAGAATGGGACACTGAATTGGGTGTTCGATTCCGTCAACTCGAATGCATTTTTGAGCATAAATTCGTCCAAAATCTTAAGATATCGATTATTATAGGCTGCAAGATTCAAGAGGAATGATGCTGGAGTGATGGGGAAGAGATTTATATACCTGGGGATTGCCGATAGGAACATCACTCCTTGCACTGATCGATTGAATGGGTCGCCAAGCTCACACACACACACACACACACACACACACACAGAGTCTCTCAGCTGGTTGCAAATGAGGATTCCCTTGCCCTTCAAGAACTTATAACCCTACTGGACCTTACCCGTATATTACCGCTCACTCTCCTTGTGATTCCTACACATTCAAATGAGCATTTCCTCCATTTTGCACCTGTTTTTCCCGATTTTCTCCATGTTTTACAGCAGCAAACCCTATGCCTCTCAGGTGCAATTTTCTACTGCTAACCTACCCTAAATGCAACAAAAATCGGAAGCAAAACATTGAACTAGTTTCTCCATATTTTCCAATCATCAAATAACCAAAATATCCCAAAATACTTACCTATTTTGAAGATCAAAAACACCCAAACTTCCTACCTTTCTCAAGCTCCGTTTCAGGGATGAATACCCTACTTTGATGCTCGATATGAGGCGCGCAAGTGCTCAAGCTTGAATCCATTGGTCTTGGCAATGGAACCAAAATGTGGGAGCTTTCGCTCAACCGGCAAGACCCACGAACAGCCTATTGCTTCAAGCATTCCAAGCGAGCTCTAATGGCTATCTCTCACCTAGCCGACGCGTCGTCGATCCTATGAGTGTAGTGAGCTTACCTTGATGCTTGATCGAGTATCCTCCTCTCTCTTGCACTTCGGTAGCTCCACGATTCTTGATGCTAGCTCAAACATCCTCAAGCCTCCTCCATCTCCAAGCTCCATCCTCCATAGCCGCGCACGCAAGAGAAGAGAAGAGAAGAGAAGAGAAGAAAAGAAGAGGAGATGGTGAAGAGCTTCATCCTCTTGATCCCTCACTCCCACACACACTCACTCCCTCACACTCTCACACTCCCTCTCTCAAGAGCACACACAAGCAAGAAGGAGAGAAGAAGAGAGGAAGAAGATGACTCTTTTTGCCACACACCAAAGAATGAGCTTCTCATTCACTATTCAACTTTATATACAAAGCCCTAAATCCTTTTTGGGCAGTCATTCACTTTTCCCTTTTTTATATGGCCGGCCATAGCCTAGGCCCTTTTTCCCATTTCCCACCATTTTAATTTATCATATTCCCAACTAATGTGTACACTTTGCACAGGAGCGAGCCTGGCACTCTTTTACAAGGATTCGGGGGTGCTTCCATATTTAATGGTGCGCCTTTTACTCTTTTGTTGTCTCGGAGTGACACTGAAACTTTCTAAGGGTCCTGCTTGAACATTTAAATTTGCAAGGTCTAGTTACCGGTCAAGGCGTCTTTTTCTTCTTTTATCCTGTGCATTTATTGCTATTTCCTTTTTTTCCATTTTCCACTCCTCTATGCTGCGGGAAACACGGCAACAGATACACTCCATGCAAAAATGCCATATGTGCGACCATGCTGCACTGTATATTTTGTACTGTACATTGAAACACTTAATTAGTTATTGCATACAAAATCTAGATACAACAAACCCTAAATACGTCGTCACCTTTGGACTATATCCCCTCGACAATTTTCACTCCTCAATTGAGACCTTCGCCTCTTTGTGACACTATAGTCAAAGCTCTGTGCAACCATTTTTTTGACATAAACCAATGCATCTCCTCCATGCCCTCAGAATATTGAATTGGTTGATGACACGTACTACGTCAAAATTTAGATTGCGCTTCTTCCCAATCTTTCCTGGCTTGCTTATACCTAGCAAGCCACATCTCTATGGAGGAATGGTGCAACATACAAAAACGATTCCCTTTCTCCTCAATTGCAGCATCCATTCTTTTGTCTGCCCCATTTTCAACCACCACATCTCCGATCAATCTATCATCATCCTTCAGTGACCGTAGAATACTGTTATCTGAATCCACCGTTGGTATCCACTGTGAAATATGCACTAACGCCTCAGACACTAACCAACCTTCAATCATGCTATCTTTTGACCGAGCTCGTTATGGCACAAAGCCTTTTAAGGTTTTCATGAAGTGCTCTAAGAAGAACATCCATTGCATATGGATAGGTCCAATAATCTTCACTTCATCTACAAGATGCACAAGAAGGTGGATTTGTATCGTAAGCATGCTGGTGGGTAGGTATTTCTCAAAGAGATAGACCGTCTCCACTACTCCCCACCTTGCAGATTCAATAGAGGATGTTTTGATCTCCTTCTGTGAGATCCATTGCACTAAAGTTGAGAACTTGTAAATCACTCCATGTATTTCTAGAGTAAGGCATCTTGCAATTGTGATTGGTAGTATAAACTGCCACAAATGAAGAAGCATTACAAACGATCACTAGACTCCAAATAGCAAAATATGCAGGTCACTTACAATCCATTTGTAGTATAAACCTAGCATATCTTATGCCAATCATGGGATTTTAGCCGTAATAATTGGTCGTGTTTAGAAAACGCAGAGCTGAGAGAACGCATCATACCCATCAGAGTGTGGATAAACTTGATAATTTTCTTCACAATGCGCTCTTCTTTTGTGGACAAAACCCAAGGAGTGTGAGGTAGCTGCAAGTGACCATCAGCACACTCGATTGCGGCCAAATTGCCTCCATCTACCTCCTTCAAATCCATTCATGCCCCTATAGTATATGATATTCAATTAGTTTGTGAATACAATGTATGATTGATATACACTTTTCTTACCATTTGCTTAAAATTTGAGATTGCCTAATCAATGATCTCTGATTGAAACTAGTCAAAGTGTCGTACGTATTCTATGGACAATCAACATTTTCGTCTAATTGTCAACTTACATTGACAGCAAGGACATGGGACATGTTGATTAAGATACGCCTCACGATCTTGAACATCACAGTCTTTATCATTTTCCATGTAGTCTATGCTACAACAAACAATTTGTTTTTGTTATCATTCATTTTTTCTTTCTTAAATTGTTTGAGAAGGGATTTAGTCTCTTATAACTCAACAAAATTAACATATGTAAAGTCTCCACCCATAGGCATACAATATGTAAAGTCTAATATGTGATGCATGGGGGCGAGGAACTAGCTACCCTATGTTGGAGTGTTTCCCGTCCTGTGGTATTGCATCGGACCTCGCTACCTTTTTTCCTTTTTGTGCGATTCGATATGTAGAGCGTAGGAGGAGGTAGCGCAAATCATATCAATAAAACCATCCATTCACCTCCATGTTTAATCTCTCTTTTGCTTTACCAGGCCTCGAGACACAAGCCTTCCATGCCTTCTTGAAGCATCAAACACACCTAAGGTACACCCTTAACAATATATATATATACTACTACCACTATTTCTCGCTCTCTCTCTCTCTCTCTCTCTCTCTATCTACTACTACCACTACTACTACTAGTACTCACCTTCCTAAAGCATCGAACACACCAAAGGTGCACCTTTAACAAAACCTCTCTCTCTCCTCTCTTTCACTACTACTACTACTACTACTACTACTACTACTACTACTACTACTACTACTACTACTACTACTACTACTACTACTACTACTACTACTACTACTACTACTACTACTACTACTACTACTACTACTACTACTACTACTACTACTACTACTACTACTACTACTACTACTACTACTACTACTACTACTACTACTACTACTACTACTACTACTACTACTACTACTACTACTACTACTACTACTACTACTACTACTAACAAGAAAAGAAGAAATTAAAGAACAAGATCTTAGCCTCTCTTCACGATGACGACTACTACTACTGCTGCTGCTGCTGCTACTACTACTACTACTACTACTAACACTAACAAGAAAAGAAGAAATTAAAGAACAAGATCTTACCCTCTCTTCACGATGACGGATTCTCTTTGCCCTTCATGCACTTCCTCCTCTTCTTCGTGAATGGCGATGGCAGCGGTGAGAAGCTCTCATTCTTCCTCTTTCTCTCTTTCTCTCCCTCTCCCTCCCAAATGCATGATGTAGTTCACTCTCTCTTTTGCACAAAATGTCTCACTCGGGTTTCGGCCCACTTTTTTTCATCTGAGTACCGTTGTTATTTGCGTTACAAATAGTGATGCTGCAAATTTGTGTCGGAAATGGCCATCACTATTCCCCTATATCCTTGTAGTGAAAGATTCCTACAAAATGCTTCGTTCAAATTCTAGTTTCATAAGCTAAAACAAGGCACAACAACACATTTATTCAAGAACTAGGACTAGAAATAGTAAATGCTTGTTGTTTGTGAGAACCATTAAACATGCTTTTGACAAATAATCTTGCTTGTTGTACGATCATAAATGACCCAATGGCTATATATGACTTGTCCTTAACTCAAGTCATGCAAGAGAACTTGACTTGAATAGGCCAAGCCATACTGAAAAGCACTGTCCAAAAAAATAGAGAAACTCCTAGTAGGAGGAGATACAAAATGTTAGTATGGTGTGAATTAGAGTAAGGTTTAGAGAGACTATCACAAAATTCCACATGGAGACATTAAAGGGATAACTTGAGAATAGTTAGTCAATTGAGTTTTGTGGGGATCAAGTTAGAGTACTATATGTGATATGCATGTATTGCTACTATACATGATAGTATGTGCAATATGGCTAGTGAAAAATCATTTGGCATGCTAGAAGCACTACTCTATGCACATGTATAGCCAATCATGTGGAGTGCTAGAGCAATCACTACTCATCAGTAGATGAGTGCCATATGGAGTGCCAAACTGAGCACTATTGAATACACCAGTCTAATCTAGTCAATGTATAGCAAATATCTATACAAGTGCTTAGAATGTATAATCCCACACTTGCCTAATTTCCAAGTATACAAACAAGTGGAAGAAGGTTTCAAACAAATACAACGAGGATGTGTTTAGGAATTATGCATGTTGCCAAACCTTATCACATAAGAGTAAACCACAATTAGACTATGGTACAAAACTAAAAGATAATCAATTGGTAACTATGCCAATTCGATAGAATCATTGTGTCAATGATGCATAGTGATATCAATATGGTGGTAATGAAACCACACTAGAGGAAAAACCTTTGCTTCATGCCTGATCCAAACTAGCTATATACTAATACAGTTAAAGATGCAAATCCAGTCATATGCATCAAAACACAAGACACATATAGAACTACATTAAAAATACTAAAAGTACTATTTGTACTTAGAGTACAATACCATGTGCATTGTAATATTCACATGGTTATGTATGCATCCAGAAAAGTTCAACATTATCATACTAACACAACCCTACACACAATGATAGCTAAAATTCATAAAACATTCTATCAGATATGTTTTGTAAAAGGGAAACCTCGTAAGCCTAAATCATAGTCAGGCATATAAAGCTCCACATAGGTAATTGCACCAAGAGGATAACTTGATGAAGTTTGTGGGTATGATTGAGAGAAGGACACTATAGGAGTCGAGTATATCATTTAGTATGTGTCATACCCAGTATTTCCATGTGGTTTCAAAATGAGTAGCCTAAATCACCACCAAGAATCTTAGCTTCGCATCCACTAGAGCATGCAATAAGGGATCACCCATCATGCATATATCCTTCACTAGCACCTCAACCAAGGTATACCAAATCTTGGTTTCCTATATTCCAATAAGGTAGGAAAATAGGAATGTCCTATATGCTTACTAATTTCTTTACTAGAATATTCTTTATAGAGTCAAGAAATTCTTGGTGAGGATTTTATTGACTAAGTAAACTTATGGAGATGTATCCATTTTTTCTATGAGAACTACTGTAACTTCGCGTTGTGAGTAAGATAATTTTGATCACTCAAACAATGATGTCACCTTGTCCTTTATGGGTTTGTGTGTGTGCGTATGTGTGTGTGTGTGTGTGTGTAGACCCTTCCAAGAAAAATATCATGTTTGTTGTGTGTGTGACTAGTGTAGTATATGAATAAGAAAGGGAAATCAACAATTTCTATGCTTCCCACAATTCTAATGTGTATGTGTGTGTGTGTGTGTGTGTGTGTGTGTGTGTGTGTGTGTGTGTGTGTGTGTGTGTGTGTGTGTGTGTGTGTGTGTGTGTGTGTGTGTGTGCACGCGTGCAGGCTTGTGCGAGCGTGCATTTGAGAAAGTATTAAATTTGGTACAAAATGTGTGCCATAACAATTAGCATCAGTTGAATATTTTAACTATTTGTGAGTGTGTGTATTGATAGGTGCACAAGGGGTCTTATGCAAGATGTGAATCGACAAGGGATAAGGATGGTAAAAGGGAGGTAAAAAATTTATTGGATACTATATGTCATCTAAAGGGACAAGGAAGGTAAACTTGACATAAGAAATTTATTGGATACTTTATGTGTGCCGTATCATCCAAATCTCAAAGTAGAAAGAGCCTTAGAGTGCCATCTATTGTGTCTATCTATAATTGAGGCATAGTAAAAAGGGTTTAGAGAAAGGGTGAGTGTGTATATAAGAAGACTAGAAATATAAAAAGAGATGAGAAAGTGGTGGATGTTTATGTGAGTGCATATCTAAGGATGTCTCATGCATGTAATCTGTAGTTGTGTATAGAAGAAGCAATGATAAGTTGTGTGTGTGTGCACATATGCACACCCCTTTGTGGAAGCATGTAATATGTATAATTGTATATTGAAAGAGCATGGATAATTAATGAGAGAGAGAGTATGTGTGTGTGTGTTGAAATAAAAGGCCAAGTATAAATATATATATGTGTCAATGGTGTGTGTAGATATCTAGAGAACAAGAAAGGTATAATAATAAGTATGTGTGTGTGTGTAAAATGTCTCCTCTCTCTCTCTCTCTCTCTCTCTCTCTCTCTCTCTCTCCTTATGTCTATCTCTCTCTCTCTTGTCAAGAATTGTGTGGTTGGGTGACTTGCTTAAGTTGCTAAACCAAACACCCACACACTATACACACAAGAGGGTAGATGGAGGCCAAAATATTTTCTTGTTGGTTTCTTATTCTTCTTTTGCACCCAATATAGTGTACACAAAGTGTAGACAAGATAAAACATAAAGGAAAGTGGCCTAACAAGTCAAACAATGCATAACCAACTATACTAGTCGACTAGTGCTATGACTATGTTAACTGTAGGTAGGTGCAACAAACTAGATATACTAAGTGATAAGTCAGTGGCAATGTGAGGATCATAATGACCACTAACATGCCAAGTGTAGATATGTACATCTAATTGGTCCATCATAAATACCCACAAGTGTTGAGCTTTCCATCTTAATACTCCCCCTTAAGCTCAATTGTATCTCTACAATTCCAAGTAATCTTCAAAAATTTTGAAGCTTCTCTATACCTAATGCCTTTGTGAAAATATCACCTATCTAATCCTATATGTTGACATATACCAAGTCAATCTCACTTGTAAGTACCTTCTCCATCAAAAGTGATAATGCACCTCAATGTGTCTTATCCTAGAATGAAACATTGGATTTCTAGCTAGTTATATGTTGCTCATGTTGTCAAAGTGAATGATAAGTGGTTGAAGTGAATGTGGAATGGATGGTCGTGGTATCTTTGGAGCTATCAAGAAGCGGGAGAGAGATAATGAGATGCAGTGATGATTAGGAGGTTTGTTTCAAATACACAATTTAGTAGCACAAGATGCGATGAAATTGAAGAAGGTAGTGACATCACAATCACTTGATGATGAGTTCATTTTTTATTTTACACAAAAAACTTTACTTTTGAAGTTTTTGTAACCTTAATCTTTCTCCTCCCTATAAGCCTATATTCACATGTAGCTCTCATGTGGACATCACATCATCTCCCCCTTAGAGAAATTGAGATGTCCTCCTCTCGAGATAACTTAGGGGTTATTAGTTCCTAGCAAAAGTTTTATCATAGAACTGGTGGGTTAGGAGTTATTAAGTCTTTTTCTATGCTACTCTAACTACATGTATCATTGGATGCTTAAGATTATAGGGACAAGGTAGAATATACATTTCAAGTTAGTTCTTATAATAAGTGTAGGGTTCATTACATATGAGAAAGCACTTTCTAAGATCTTATTGGGTCCTAATTCTTTATTACAAAAGAAACTAGGTATGTTTCTTACATAGGGTATCCTCCTCCATCCACATGACATCCTCTTTACGATGGTTATTCCATTGGATGAGATATTCTTTGATGGTTTGGCTTTAGAGAGTATGCTCTTTTACATCAAGTATGCTGCTTAGCTCAAGGGCTCCTTGGATTGGCATCTTGTTGATCATCAAGAACATGATCATGATTGGATACATAACCTTTTAGAAGGCTAACATGAAATATATTGTGAACTTTCAAGTGTTTAGGATGTTGTAGTCAATAAGCATTGAGTCCAAGATACTTAAGAATCTTATATATCCCACAAAATCTAGACTTAGCTTCTTGAATTGACCCAAGGATAAATAAATTTTCTTAAGATAGACATGAATAAAAACCATGTCTCCTTTCTTGAAGATCCATTCTTGCCTTCCTAAATCAGCATATCCTTTTTGTTGATCCTTAGCAGCCTCGATATCTTGTCCGATATAACCTTAATTTGTTCATCCATCTCTTCCAATATCTTCTTGGAAGCTTCTACTTCTAGGGTAGGTTCAGAAAAGTTTAGCTAGGTTAGGCAGTAAGCTCTAAGTATTTCTTCAATGAATTAGATGACTCGTTCAGCTTTCCCATCAGTCTAAGGATGATAGGCAGTACTGAAATAAAGTTGGGTACCAATGGCTGCAAATAAACTATTTCAAAAATGAGAAGTAAAAAGAGAATCAAAATCACTAAAAAGAACCTTTTAGGTAAATCATGTAGCCTAAAGATATATTTTATAAAGATCCTTTCAATATCCAAAGTCTTGTAGTTGGTTTTAACTAACATAAATCCTTGTATCCCCCTCGGATACTAGGTAATCCAACTACAAAATCTATGCTTATAAATTCCCACTTCATCTGTAGGATTTCAAGTTGTTGGAGATTTCATGGTATCTCCGTTAGTAGCTCAAACACTTGCTAGCATATATAAGTACATCTCCTTTGAGCTTTTCCCAAGGAAAGTTTCTTCTTCCAATATTGAGAGTCTTTACATAGCCAAAATGTATTGACAAATGATAATCATGGGCTTCCCAAAGTATCTTGTTTTTGAGATTCTGACTTCTTGGGATACAAAACCTTGTCTTGAAGTAGACAAGTCCTCCTTTTGTAAAGAATTCCAAATACTTGAGCATGAATTTAGAACTTATATCCTTAGCTAGAACTTTTGTTGATACCTTGGATTCTTACCCACTTCTTCCTTAACTATTCCTATTTTGGCATTGACACCATCGTTGTTGGAGATATTTCCTTGGAGGATTCTTTTGAGATAAGGGCATTGAGAAATGCTTTGTAGCTTAGGATATCCAGAACAACATTTTCCTTTCTTGGCCTATACTTGGTCTCAAATTCATTCTCCTACAAGACCTCAATTCATCATCGTTGCCTCATGTTTAGATCTGCTTGAGTAAAGATCCATTTGAGAATGTTTTGGTCACTAACTAAGCTAAAATTTTTGCCAGCTAGACACTATCTCCATAATTTGAGAGCATGAATTAGAGCACGTAGCTCAAAATTATGGGTAGCATAGTTCTTTGTATGAATCTTGAGCTTGCTAGAAAAATAGACTATTGGATGGCCTTCTTTCATGAGCACACAACCTAATGCGAGAGAACTTGCATTGGTGACAACTTCAAATTTTTGGTTCAAGTCGAGTATTTTTAGAATAGGAACTAAGATCAAGCTCTATTTAAGCTTCTCAAAGCTACATTGTTCAATGTGAGTCCATACAATGGTAGTTTACTTCTTGAGTAAATCAGTCAAGGGTGTTGCAATCAAGGCATAATCCTTGAAAAAAAATTCTATACTATCTTTTCAACCCTCAAAAACTTTGGACTTCCTTAATTATCAGTGGAGGAACACAGATTTTTGTACATCTTTAACTTTGGCATGGTCTACCACAATCCTTTTGCTAGAGATTATAAATCAAAGGTACTGAATTTGCCTCTTAAAGAAGGAACATTTCTTCTTCTTGGCATAAAAGTGGTGTGTACTCATTGTCTCAAGGAAAACTTGGAGTTGCAATTCATGATCTTCATCCCTCTTTGAGTAGGTCAAGATGTCATTGAAGAAGACAATAACAAAGTCACCAAGATAGGGCCAAAAGATGCCTTGCATCATCCTATTAAAGGTTGTGGGTGCATTGGATAATAGAAAAGACATCACAATGAACTCGTAAAAGCTACACCTTGTATCAAATACAATTTTTGGAATGTCTTATTCTATGATCCTTATCTAATAATAACTTATCTTAGATCAATCTTTGAGAATATATTTGCATGTTGAAGATGATCAAGTAATTGGTCTATCCTTGGAGTTGGATATTTGTTCTTAATCATCACCTGATTTAACCTATGATAGTGGATGCAAAAATGAGAGGGTCCATCCTTCTTGTTTTGGAATAGCACCTAGGCTCCCCATGATAAATTAATTGGATTGATATATGATTATTCCAAAGTTTCTTGACTTGTTCTTTCAACTCAATGGCTTCTAGAATGGATATACGACAGGGTTGCTTTGCAATTGGCGCAGCTCTCTTTGTGCTAACTTAATCTCATGGTCAAATTTTCTTGGTGGAGAAAGTTATGCCAGCTCTTTAGGGAGCACATCTGCATATTTCCTTAACCAAGATGGTTCTTCATTAGCTTCCTGTCCTTACTCAATCTTAGTAAGTTCAATTAGGTATGTAGGCAGTCCTTTTCTTAGTCCCTTCATTATCCGAGAAGCTTTTGCTAGTTGGATTCTAGGATTTCCAGCTTTGCTTTGACTGGTTGTTAACTCTTCGTTCTTATTCAAGAATGTGATTTGACCTTTCCTACAATGAATGCGAGTATGATTGGGAATTGGCTAATCCATCCCTAGAAAAGACTCATAAGCTCCTAAATTTATAACTATGAACCCCATATTGGAAAGATTGCCTTCTAAGTTAAATTCCATTGTTCTAGTTTGTTGAGCAAAGAGTCTCTTTCCCATTTTCCAACTCTATTAATAACTTAGATGCAAGTATAGTTATTATTTCTAGCATTTTTTCATACTTCAGTGAGATAAATGAGTGATTGCTCAAAATCTCAAAGATTTTACCATGATAGGCTACCGCAATCTAGATTACTATGAACTGGCAATTGGGGCTCTTCTTATTGAGATAAACATGTACTGTTGCTCTTTTCATATTGTTTCTAGAGTGGAATCTTCACATTTTTTAACTTCTTTGTTCCCCTTTTTGAAGGTTACTCTAGTAACTTGTTGTTTTGTTGTTGAAATTTCTTGATTATAGTAATGAAATTTTCCTTGGTGGATTCGTTGACCTAACTTTAGACATTATCTTTTGAAGTGAATGAGTTCATTCCAATGAAAAAATCTTGGTATCCCCTTGTTGCTTAACTGCTCACATGAAGTTTCCAATCACACTTGTCTTGGCCTCCTTCCTTGCCCTAATTTGGTATTGTCCTTTGATCCGAGTGATGTATTCTCCAGGTCCTTTGTTCCCAAATTCTTCCTCTTGGATGTTGATTAAAGTTCCTATATAATGGGCCTTACTTAAATTAATATATCTTATAATTCAAATGGGTATATTGATTCAAGATGAGTATCCACTGGAGGGCTTAGCCGTAAGAAAACTCTAATACCTACTGGGTGTTGTTCATGTTGAGAGAGAGAGAGAGAGTACGAGAGAGATACACAAGACATGCTCCCAAAGAATGATTCACATTGATGTAGAGTTAGTATATATAGGTAAGACCCAAGTCAAGTGAGAGATGATATATATAGTTATAACATCCCAACTCAAACAGAGGTCTCTGGCTACGAGTGAAAAAACCCTTGGGGAGAACAAGGGGAAAACCCGAGCCCCTACACATACCTACGATACAAAAATGATTTACTATAAAGTTTTCTTGAATACAATGATACATGCCTCAATCAGTGAGACAAGAACTTGGAACAATACCAAGTGCATGTCTTAATGAGCTAAAGCGAGCTTCACTAAGAGCTTTTGTGAAGATGTCTGCAACCATTTGATCACTGGGACAATGCTCCACCATAATGGAACCTTTCTTGACTTCATGTCAAACATAATGATAATGAATAGCAATATGCTTTGATTTACTATGTTGTATATAGTCTTTGGTAAGACTAATAGCACTTTGGTTATCGCATCGAAGAGGTGTACTAGATGATGAAGGATGTCCCAAATCTGCAAGTAGTTGTCGAAGCCAAACTAGCTCGCGAGCTGCTAATGATGCAGCAACATATTTGGCTTCAGTTGTAGAAATTGCAACACATCGTTGTTTCTTGCTGGACCAAGAAACCAAACATCCATTTACAAAGAAACAATCTCCACTTGTAGATTGCATGGATAAGTGTGAACTTTCCCAATCAGTGTCTGTATATCCAATAAGGTCAAGAGAAGTTGAAGAAGATAAAGAAGAATCCTCTCGACGACGATAAATAAGACCAAATTCCTTAGTACCCTTGAGGTACTTAAGAATACGTTTTGCAGCACTAAAATGAATAGTGGAAGGGGAAGAAAGATACTGTCCCAAAAAGTTAGCTGCAAATAAAATATATGGTCTTGTGTTTAAACCAATAAATTGAAGACAACCAACAAGATTAGCAAAAGGTTGATGAATGGCTGATTCTTCATTGCGTGTTGTAGATGTACCCTTGGTAGAGCTTGAAAGAATGGGAGTGTTGGCAGAGTGCGCATTTGTCAACCCAAACTTTTTAACAATATCATTAATAAACTTTGTCTGGTAAAGAAGAAGAATGCCTTGTTGTCGGTGTCATTGAATTTGAATACCCAAAGAAGAATGTATCTCACCAAGATCCACCATTTCAAATGCAGTCGATAAAAGCTTCTTCATAGCATCCAAGAAAGCAATATTATTTGACACAAGAATTGTATCATCAACATATAGAGCAAGAATTATAAAATATTTGTCGTCCCTTTTGATGTAAAGATTTGGGTCAGCAAAACATGCAACAAAACCTTTAGATATGAGGAGTTGATCAATCTTAATATACCAAGCACTAGAGGCTTGCTTCAATCCATATAATGCATGATGAAGCTGGCATACAAGATGCTCCTTTCTTGCAATCATAAAACCTTCAGGTTGCTCCATATAGATTCTTCTTCAAGATCTCCATTGAGAAAAGCTGGTTTAACATCCACTTGGTGAATTTCTAGATCAAATAGTGTTGCAAAAGCCAAAATCATACGAACAGTTGTGGAGCGCACAACAGGAGAAAATGTTTCTTGATAATCTACTCCTGCAATCTGTGAGTAACCTTTTGCAAGAATTTGTGCTTTGAATTTATCAAATGAGCCATCAGCTTTGGTCTTGGTTTTATAAACCCATTTACATTTGATATGAACATGATATGGGGGGAGTTCAGTAAGAATCCATGTACCTTTGGAGATTAAAGAATCGTACTCAGCTTGCATAGCTTCTTGCCATTGATCCCTTTGAGACGAATTGATAGCTTCCATATACGATATTGGATCCTCTTGGACAGACATAGCATCATCAAAGACATCATATTCAATAGAATAGAATCCATGCTCTATCTCAATAGGAAGATCGACATAGATCTCCAAATTTTCATCAATCTTCTTTGGAGGTGAAAGAGGTTTATGATCATCAGAATTAGTAGAATCACAAAGCAAGTAAGGAAATGCACTAAGCAAAGACTGTGTATCATCTGAAACATCTGAGGACCATGTGCCACCCATAGTCTTCTCATCAAATATAGAATCACGACTAATGATAACCTTTTGAGAAGAAGGATCATAAAATTTGTAACCTTTGGAATGATTTGAATAACCAAGAAAAATAACCTTCAAACCTGGAGGATCCAACTTATGTCAAGTGTCCTTGGGCACATCAATATAAGCAATACAACCAAATGTGCGAAAGTGAGAGACTGAAGGTGTCTTCCCTGTCCAAATTGTTATAGGAATTTTACTAGCAGGTGCAGTAGTTGGAAGATGATTTTGAATAAAAACAGCTATTAGAAGTGCTTCAGTCCAAAACTTTCGAGACGAACCAGAGTGTATAAGCATACAACGTATAGCATTAAGAATAGTGCGATTTTTACGCTCAGCAACACCATTTTGCTGAGGATAATAAGGAACTGTAAACTCATGATGAATACCTTGATCCTTACAGAAGTCATCAAATAGATTGGATACATATCAACCGCCATTGTCACTGCGAAGTGTCTTTATAGAGAATCCAGTTTGAAGCTCCACACTTATCTTGTATTGTTTAAATATAGATAAAGCCTCAGACTTATGTTAAAGAAGATAGACATGTGTGTACCGTGAGAAATCATCAATGAAAGTTATAAAATATCGATATTGAGACTTTGAGGCAGGAAAACGACCGCAAATATCGGTATGAACCAAATCCAAGAGAGCACAGGAATGTGATGAAGTAGAAGTGTGGAAAGGCAAACGATGGTGTTTTCCAAGTGCACAGTACTCATATTCCCATACGTGGATGAGATTTAAGATCCATACCTTGCACAAGACCATGACGATGAATATCAATAATTTTGGTAAAATCGGAGTGTGCAAATCGTTCATGCCATAATTTGCAATCTGCATCTCCAGGGGCAGTAACATCATTTGCAACTTTATCGTTCAATGATAGCTCAAATAAATTACCATGTCGAGGAGCCACTGCTATAGTATGCCCGTCTTTCTCTATACGACATTGATTATGATCAAATCCAACAAATAAACCAAGATCAACTAGAGGAGCAACAGAAAGAAGATTTCTTTGCAAATCTGGAACATGAAGAAATCCTCTTAATATTCTAGTGGATGAAACAATCCCCAGATATAAATCACCCACTCCTTTGACTTGACAAGTCGTATCATCCGCAAGGTAAACAAACTTCTTGATAGGAAGAGAATGATAATTGTGAAGCCATTGCGATTGGTATGTCATGTTTCCAGTGGCACCTGAATCAACGATGAATAGAGAACCATCATGCAATTGGCCATGCCTGTATGTCGAGAGAAAACAAATAAGATGAGATCGCAGAATCTGCAAACCATGATCAAGACGAGTGTATTTGAGACGCATGACAATCAAAATAGGGATATGCACGTAATAACGACAAAAAGTATTGAGTGACTAAAAAGAAAGCCCAAAATAGAGAGGCGTAACGTGCAAGACGAGATAACGCATATAAGAAAAGTGCTATTTCGGTTGAGCAAAGAACATGAACAATAATAAAACAGCGCTAAAAATAGCAAGATGTTTGCTTGTCGTAATCAACATCATTAACGAAGACGAGCGATTAACAAACTGTAATTGGGGATTAAAGAACTGTAATTAGAATTACAGTTTTAAATAAAGAATCACAAATTCGAGCAGAATTGCTGTCTTAAATCCTGAACTGTCATAACTTTTGATCCAGAACTCCGATTGACAAGTGGTTTTGACAGGATTCGAGAGCACGACGAGAGCTATGCACATGGACCTAGTTTTAAAAAAAAATACAAAATTAACTAATACTTCTAATTTGAACAAGTTCATGTATCAATTCATCACTTGTGCAAAGAATTCAATCAAGTATAAACAATGAAACAACTTATCTTCCTTGTTGTTGCTACGCATCCATAGCTCTGATACCATGTTGAGAGAGAGAGAGAGAGAGTATGAGAGAGATACACAAGACATGCTCCCAAAGAATGATTCATATTGATGTAGAGTTAGTATATATAGGTGAGACCCAAGTCAAGTGAGAGATGATATATATAGTTGTAATAGTTCATGGGTGGGACATAGTTCAAAAGGGACACAAATCTAGAATAGTAGGCTTCCAAACTTAATCTACATTACTTCAAGCTAAATGACTCAATTGTGTTTAGTGTATAGTATATTGGTGTGGGAGGTATTGCATGTGTATAGCTTCCTTCAGCTTCTCCCAAGTAATGGTTTCTTCCACAATCCCTTGGTCCTTCCACCATTTTTTCCATCAAAGTCAAGCTTCTTTTGCTAATTTTAGCTTAGCTATCATTTCTTGATTTGGAGGAGTAGTACCTCCAGAGTAGCAAAATAATCCTCCATAGATTCAATTCAATTTTTTGCTTCAAACTTGATATCCTCTCCTTTGCCATCAAACTTGGGTTGTTTGATTTGATTGAGAAGGATTTTGCTGTCTTGTTCTTCAGTCAAGATAAACATAGACATGGAAAGTGTATTACCTTGGTTTTGTTAATATTTACAAGATTTGTTACATGTCTTGTATACATATAATATTCACCTCTCTTTAAGAATCTAGGAATTTTAAATTTATAGCATAAGGATAGTACAAAGTATATAATCATGCAAGAATTTGAGTCTCTTTAATATTCACGGCTTGTAATAGGGCTAATCAAATTTCTTTATTACTTATTACATCAAGGAGATAGTTGATATTGTTGGAGCTATATATAGCTCACCCTAATTAGACTAGGTCTTACATATATATATATATATGTAGATTGTGATCAATATGGTATAGTCTTTGGGAGTGTATATGGTGTGTCTCTTCTCTCTCTATCGCGTCTCTACATTTCAACATGGCATCAGAGCTATCGCAATTGACTATGACCAATTCCTTGAGGAAAACAATGAGGAAGTATATCTATGTAATATCTCTTCTATTCTTGATTCATGTTCTTTTTATGCTTAAATCTAAGGTATTGTGTATATTATGAGCATCTTATGTTATGAATTTTAAGCATAGAAGAAGTTTACTCGATTACATCGATCATCATTTAGATTGTAGATATGTTGAATTGTAGATATGCCTTGCTTGGACACCCTAAAAGTTTCTATTTGGAACACTCTTAAAGAAACGCCTTTCTTAAGAAAACCAGTTTTCATGATGTGCTAGGACTCACAAGTTTTCTTTCTATTAAATCCCTACTCAATTCGGAGTTCTCTATCAAGAGTTATATCAGTTCAAGTAAACTGGACTTGAAATAGGAAAACAAATAGGACACTAACTTTTCGTGCAAAATTCTATGACATGTGTTTCATCATGATTACTCACTCTTGCGTTTTTATGTTTTTGCTAAAATTAGTCAAATTATAATCTATTTTTGGAAAAAAACTAAAGCGATAATTGTAATATTTTCACTCAAAATATTAAGGATCTTTGATCATCGCACACCGCAAAAAAATATGCAAAATAATCTCCCACATTGACTAAATATTAGCAGCTAAATCCTTACCTCACATGCACAATAATGAGGCCATCCACATTGTGCAATTGAGGTTGGGGTTTAAGACCACAAAACCACGGGGAAACACCCTTTTTGAAGGGACAATTGGATAATAATGAAAATTTGGGCAAGTATTTTTACTAATTATCCCTTCCCCTAGCCGATGCATGACTGGAGGAGAGGGAGTGGGAGAAGGAGGCATAGTGGTGGAGTGTGGTGTATGAGGGGGGAGGCATGCACTAGCCATGTGGTGGCCACCATCTCCCCCCCTAAGGCTATATGAACCCCCCTCGGTGGTCAAGTGGAAGGAAGGAGGAGGAGCCAGAGGATGCTGCCGTGCTGCACGAACGTGGAGAGAAAGAGGACGTTGCTGCTGTCGCCGTGAAAACCTGATGCCCTGCTGCACCACAAGCCGCCCATGAGTAGCGTTGGCTGCTACTCATACTCCCGCCACCATCGCCATCGATCACTACCCCCCCTTCATTGTCGACTTCCCACCAATAATTGCCCTCCATGCTATTTTAGATAAAATAGAAGCTTTTTTTTGGAAGCTTCTTGAGAAGCTTCTAAGGGTGGCTTCCATAAGCCCCATTCCCACAAGCCTTTCAATAAGCCCCATTCCCACAAGCCTTCTCAGGTTGCTTTCAAAACCCCGTTTCGGTGAAGGAATTTCCTGCGTACGAGAAGGCACATCTTGAGGCTGTTCGGAGAACACGTAGAAGCGAGAGCAATTCACGGAGTTCAAGTCATCAACGATGGCTCCCAAGAAGATGCAAGGCGCACCCGCAGGAGGTTCTTCCCCAAACATACATGTGGACAACCCCACCAGCCCACAAGCCCAAGTTCCACGATTTTAATTCCACGTGAAAGAAATATGTTGAGCACGATAACTTTCATGGAAGGTTAGCACTTATACATGTTTCTAATTCACCTAGCATAGTTAAAATGCATTTGGGAAAAATTGCCTACTCGAACGATTTACCAAAATTAATGCATGTCATGCAATTGGGTTATTTGCATTTCCAATGTTATGAATGTAAATTACCTATCCATTTTATGAGTTTAGTAGCATATTGCCTTGTCGTGCATTTCAAAGTGACAAGCCTAAAATGCATATTGCCTAGCATTAAAAGGTTGAGATTGTTAAGTGTATCCTTGATTGGCCGTGAAAGAACAAGTGTATTTTGCATTTAGTTAATAACTTCCTTGTTATGTCTCGCATGGAAAGAGTTGTTAACGTCCGTTGCATGGCATGAAAATGAAACCCTAGAAAATTGCATAGTATGGGAATGGAACCACAGACTTGTAAGTTGCATGAAAAAGATGCTTGGAAATGGATTAATTCAACACTAGCCTTAGTCTTGCATGAACTTCATTTACGATGTTGTATCTAAGGGTTGCATGTTACATATTCGTAAATTTCATGTCATCGAGTTGCATTTAGAAATGATTGCATGGCTTATCAAAGCAAAAAATCTCATTGCATTAAACGAGAGGTAGTAGGCATAGTTCCTTGATGTGAATCTTGTAGGTTCTATGCAACATAATCTCCAAATTGACATTCGTCATGACTTTAGCAAGGAAAGAAGTAGTTATTGCAAAACCTTTTAGCTGTCTAAAAGTAATGAATTGCATGTTGCAACTATTTACACCTTTAAAACAAGTTTACCATTTCTAGAAAGGGATCATCCTTGTCGCAAGAAAAGTAGATCAATTTATCTAAATCACCTAACCCGCAAGGGGATTCGCATAGGCATAACTGGTCGATACAATAAATACCTCAAGTACTAGCTAGGGCTTGGCATGTTGGAAGTGCTACCTAATATCACACTTGGAATGCCAAGTCGAAGCCCTCAAACACAAAGGTCCTACCCACATTCACGGAATGTTTGGGTCAATTTGATGCCCATGCAAATAACGATCTAGGGTTCTACCCTATTGAGTTTGGAAACCCTAGGACCGAATGTTATTGGCCTAGTACAATTAGGGTTGGGTTGGGCAAGAAGACACCCTAAACCCTCCATCTTATCTAAAACAAATTCATTGATCGGGAAACATTGTATAATTTTGGGTGAAATGATCCCATGAGTTAGGTGCGACAGTTGTGCATCAAGTTGCCATGTCACACGGCCTTGTGGTTTAATCACAAGAGAGATTTGCCATTCCTTGGAATGAGGTTGGCAGGTTCTAGCGCAAGTCTAACTTGTAAGAGAATGAGTAGACATCTTGTTACATCACCTTTCTTGGGCTGACTTGCCAAGTTAAGTGTAATATTTCCGCGTGATCGTACCGTAAATATTAACCTTGCGCACGTCCTGTAAACCCTGCACAAAGGGTATCTCTTGCATTGAAATTATTGACCGCATAATGTGTGAGCCGCACGCGGGAAATAGGGTCCTCTGCGAATGGTAAATCGAACCGGGTGTTCAAAACCGCAAGCCACACGAAAACACCCTCTTGGGAGGGGCAATTTAATTAAATAAATGCAAATTTTTTTATGTTTATCCCTTCCCCCAGCCGATGCGTGGCTGGAGGAAAGGGAGTGTGTGGGGGGGAGGATGGCAAAGTGGGGGTTTGCATGGGGGAGTTCCCCACGTGGGTGGAGACCCCCTTCCCCACCCCCAAGGCTATAAAAACACCCCCCATCAAGGGGGTGTGGAAGGAAGAGAAGGAGGAGGGAAGACTCTGAAGGAAGAGGCTGGAGGCAGATCGTGAGTCGCTGCCAACGTGAAGGAAGAAGGCCGTCGGGACGTGCTTAGGAAGAGGAGGAGAGAAGACTCTGTGAGGAGGAGAGGCCATCGTGGGAGGGCGTAGGTCGCCGCCAGTCCGCCGCTGCTGCCGCCAGGCCGCCAGGCCGCCAGTCGTTGCCGCCAACCCCCGCCACAGCGCCAGACTGATCCACCGCCGCCACGCTGTCAGGACCCCCCCTGCCCACGTGGATCTGTGAAGAAGCAGAAGCTTCTTTAAAGAAGCTTCTTTAGAAGCTTCCAAAGGGGGCCTCTATAACCCCCTTTCCCACCACCTGGCCAAAAGGCACTTTTCCACCACTTGTCCCAAAGGACCTTTCCCACGGCATCTTTCCGAAGATCCATTAAATACCCCGGGACTTCTAAAGAAGGAGACGGTGAGGCCATAAAGACCTCACAAGAACCTTCGACAAGACTTCGGACAAAGACATTAAATCCGCAAGCCGTCCAAATACCGTGCCGATTCGAGTTTCGTGGGGACTCCTAAGCTTTTGTCGCAAGCTCTATCCCGAAGAGGAACCCAACCGCATACAAGCACAAAGGCAGATCGGAAGTCGAATTTACGACTACGATGGCTCCAAAAAGATCCCAAGATGCGACCGCGGGAGGCTCGACTCCGAATGTGCAAGTGGACATCACTCCGACTCCACAAGTCCAGGTTCTTCGTGTTAATTCCACATAAGGAAATGATTAGGCATGCTTAGAAAGGGAATTTCATGTTTACGTTTAAATTAAAAGCATATGGAAATTGAAAGAAATGCATCTTTTGAACATTATGAAAGATTGAACGATTAGAGGGTTAGATGCATGTAGTTGGTACCTTATCAAGGTAAGGAATCTAATCCTAAGCAAGGAAACGGAATTTATATGTGCATTATTTGCCATCCTAGATATGGTAGATTAAGCGTATACCGCACATTAGGTAACATACCTCTCGTAATGATTTCATAGGAAAAGGTTAAGCGCCATAAGGTTTCATTCGGAAAGAATTAATAGGGTACTAAAGTGAACGTATGACTTGCAAAATAGTTATAAGATGGAATAGAATAACACTAGTTTCACTTGTGTTTCACCAACGACTTCGTGGCTAGAAGAATGTTAGAAATTGCGTAGTCGTCATGAGAAAAAGGTCAATCATTAAGAGTAGTAATTAGGTGTAAAAGCATAGGATGAAAAAGGATAAACAATAAGGTTGTAGGTACGACTATTGATGTAAGACCTAGTAGGAGGTCCTAGGAAAAGTTAGTAACCAAATTATCGTGCACCAAGGAAAGATTGTATGATTCGCCAATGCATAAGTTTCGAGAGCATAGACTACAAAGTATAGGCTTGATTAATTAGGAAAGTTAGCGTACAGATTAGCAAGTAATTTTACCTCACCAAGGAAACGGCAATCAATCGCATGTTTACGCGAATTGGATTCCGTTAGATTTGGTTTATCACCCTAGAAGGATCATTCTTCTCGCAGAACAAGCATAATTGAATTGACTAGGTAATATAAACATCAAGGATTCGTATAAACATGACTGAGTCAATATGATAGGAATCCTAAGAGATAACTAGGATTTAGTGCAAGGATAATTCGACCCCGCTTAAGACAAAAAAACTGTGAGTCTATGGATCTTACACGCATTCACAAAATGTCGAAGCGAGTGGTTGTTTATGCATGAAAGGATCTAAGGTTTTATCCTAAGGATCAGTCGTCTTAATGAAGGAACTCCGAGGAGTTGCATAATCTAGAATCATGAGCCAAACCTAATTAGAAATGACTGGAGGATATCCCAAAATCCTGTTACTCGGCTAGGGTTAAATTCCGTGATCGGAACGCTAAGAGATGGATAGAAGGATTCCGTGGAATAGATGCAATACTTGTGCACAAAGCTGCAATATTGTATAGATTTGGAATTGTCCGCAAAGAGTTTTGTCATCTCTCGAAATGAGGTTGACAAGTTATTGAAGGACGTTAATTTATTGAGGATGAGTAATCATCCTGTTATTCACTTTTCTTGGGAAACGTTTGCCAAGGAAAAGGAAAGTTAAGTATTTGCCTTGAAGCAAATGACCGACAATAAACTAAAGCGACATGGTCGCTGGATCCTGCCACAGCAAACCTAATGTATTGGAAGGGTATGACCCTAATCCAAGAATAATAGGAATCTTGCTAAGTTGCAATTGATTCCGGATCGAATGCGGGTTGCATTCGGAGATAAGGAGTCAATCCTTAACAGTTTGCCAGCTAAACGACCATTGAAATTGATTGTGCTTGTAACAGTTAGAAAGGACTGTTTGCATTGTTTGCTCAATGAACTAAAGGATGAAAATATATTTAAATACTTCAGGTTGGTGCCTGAGAGGCAGTTCAGTTACCCCCGACTGCCTGCCTAACCCTAACCAAGGGGGTTGTGAACCGCACCGGGAACGTGGACCGAACCCGCCGTGAGAGGTCTCTCCGTTGAGTTCTGCTTAGAGCAGGAGGACGCTTGGGTGCCAGGGGGGGCTCTGGCTGTAAATCCCTCGCCTTCCGGGCCCTGCACAAGAGACTAACGTGACTCGGGATTGGATCTCGAGGCCCGCATACTAGTCTACGGGCGGAAACTTGGGATAGTAATCACAGGAAGGATTACTGGATAGCCTTCGGGCAGATTATGAATACGCCTACGGGCGGGAACTCCTTGTATTCCAAAGATAAAAGGATAAAATGATAATAAAGGAGCTGTTTGGCATTGTTTTCTTTATGTCCTGTGATAAGATTACGTGAAGGAACCAGTGCTTAACAGGGTTAATCAAGGAAGCTGTTTGTATGTGTCAAACTAATGTGGTAGGTAATTACATAACTAAAACAAACCGAGGAAAGTGCGGAGGATGGACCATGGGTCTGTCCTACGGATGGGTGGTCCCGGTTAGCCAGGAACTTTTCTCAAGATCTTCGATGGGCAGAGGATGATCATCAGCACCAAAACAAGCAAGGAGAACAATGACTTGGAAGTACCAATTACCCGATTCAGGCTGTTTTAGGGGAACGGAATGGGACTATGCTTTTGGCAGAGAGGTCGAGCCTTGCATCCCTCTCGTTTCCCATTCTCCTTGAACCAAGTGCAGCATGAATCCGCTTCAGACCGGGCGTTCTGCGTAAAGTAGTTCGATCAGGCCTGACGCTAGTCGCTGTTAGCAAACAACTAAACAATTCCGTTCGATCCTAAGTGGAAAGCGCCCAGGACACTTCCGTTATGGGGCAGACGCGGAAAGTCCTAGATTACAAAACCCGCAACATTCCATGGGAGTGCCGGGTGGAGTCTTCTAGGCAACCTTTCCGATGGACTGCTAAGACGTGTCCTAGAGGATGTTAGTGGACACATTACATTAAGGGAAGTTATGTTTTGCATAGTAAGCAAAGGATCAAACAAGTTAGAGCAACGTGATCGCCAGGATTCACTGTCTTAACTTAAAAAAACCTAAGGTGTTGGTTAATTTGGGTTGATAGGGTATGACCCTAACCCAAGGACAAAAAGGGGTAAACAAACAAACGCTTGGGGATCTTGCCAAGCCGCAATTGATCTCGGATCGAATGCTGGACGCATTCAGAGAGAAGGATTCACTCCTTAGTAGTTGGCCAAAATAAACAACCACTAGATTGATTGTGTTTGTAACAGTTTAGGAGCACTGTTTGCATTGTTTTCTCAAGGAACTAAAGATGGAAAGATAATTAATGCTTCAGGTTGAAGGCGTGAAGGGAGAGGCAGTATCATTTTCCCCCGCCTGTCTGCCTGACCCTAACCAAGGGGGTTGTTGGCCGCGCCAGGAATGTGGACCGAACCCACCGCGAGAGGTCTCTCCGTTGGGTGCTACTTGGAGCAAGAGGATGCTTGGGTGCCAGGGGGGCTCTGGCCGTAAATCCCTTACCTTTCGGGCCCTGCACAAGAGGCCAATGCAACTCGAGATTTGATCTCGAGGCGGGCATACTAGTCTACGGGCGGAATCTTGGATTAGTAATCCTTGTGGATTGTTGGATAGCCTTCGGGTGGATTATGGATTGCCTTTGGGCGGATTATGGATTATGTGGATGTATTCCAAACATACAAAAAGATAACCTACTGAAAAGGAACTTGTTTGACACTATTTTTCTATGTCAAGTACTAAGATTACATGAAGGAACCCGGTGTCTAACTGGCTAATTAAGGAAGCTATTTTTGTGCATCCAGCTAAATGTGGTAGGTAATTAGACAACTAAAACAACCCTGAGGAAAGTGCGGTGGATGTGGCCATGGGTCTGTCGTACGGATGGGTGGCCCTGGTTGGCCAGGAACTTTTCTCAAATGAAATCGACAGCAGGGAACTTTTTCGAAGGAAATGAATAGCAAGGGTGTTGACCTTAAGTCTAGATTACTAGAATCCCGATTTATGATGTTTTAGGGGAACGGAATAGGGACTATGCCTTATGGGCAAAGAGGTCAAGCTTTGCATCCCTCTTGTTTCCCATTCTCCTTGAACCAAGTGCAGCATGAATCCACTTCGACCTTGATGTTTCTGCGTAAAGTAGTTTGCCTGGGGTTCGACGCTAGCTGCCGTTTTAGGAAATTGACCATTAGGGAAACCTTGATTCAGGTCGGTCCTAAGTGGGAACGGCTCGAATACTTCCGCTACGTGGCAGACTCGGGAAGACCTAGATTGCGAACCCCGTAACATTCCATGGGAGTGCCAGGCGGAGCTTTCTAGACTCTTCTCCTGATGGGCTGCTAAGACGTGTCCTGCGAACAAGCAGGTGGACGCGTTACAATAATGTTTTGAGAATTGTCGATGTTTCTCATTTGTGTTGGACCAATTTTTTCTCTCATACATTTTTTAAATTTTGGATCGCTTCATTATTGCCCATGTTTTGTCTATCTTGGATCTCTTTCTTTTGGAGCATGCTTTTTGAGCTAAACGACTTTTCTTACAACATAGCTTATGTGTACAATTTATTATGATGCAATTTCATCCCATCATTTTGTATATGGTGTGCAGATTCTGTGATCTCATATTGTACGTATTCTCTCAACCAGCTATGCCAAATTCTATAATCATCAACAATTTTCCTTCTAGACAACATTCCATTCCTCACTTTCAAGGACAAGGATTCCTTGGGTGGAAAGTAAAGATGCTACTAATTCTTGAAGGAAATTACTTGCATGATATTATTCTTGGTAATTATGAATGTCTGCTCCTCAACCAATTGATTAGTCTCATCATAATACCCTTGTATAACCGAAGGACCTATCTTTGAGGAATAGTAAACTATTTATCATGAGTGGGTCACATACAACAAAGCAACTCGTTAGTCTATTCTTTTTGCTCTTAAAGAATCTATTATGCTTGATGTATATAATCTTTCAACCTCACAAGCTATATGAGATTATTTAATATAAAATTTTGAGAATAAATCTATTACAAAAATACTTTATCTTCGTAGTCAGTTGATTGACTTACAATACAATATCGAAACTTCTATGACAACACATATCAAATCATTCAAGAACATTATCAATCAGCTTACTGTTTGCTAATGATACTGTTGCACGAAAGTAATTGGTAACATAGCTTCTTGACATTGTAAAGAATCCTACTTATGATAATGTTGTACCATACTATCTAACAAAGTTGTGATAAATTTTGATCAAGCTTGTGTACCTTTGATTGAATATTCACAACCACATGAAAAACAACACATAAATCAAGAAATTGTTATGATCTCACAAGAGGATACATAATCAGAGTAAATTGACTAAGTTTTACTTGCTCGAATATGTCTGTTTCTAGGCATTGCATGGAGGAGTTGTCGTGGTGGTAATTTCTCTTGTCTCAAGTTTTCTAATAAACATAGTTCTTATTGCTATAGAAATAGTCACACTACATGTGATTACTAGGCAAAACAATATGATGAAGAACATGGTATTACAAATAAACAACCACGTTTATCCAAACATTATTTTCCTTGTGAATATTGCAAAAAGAGTGATCATCCAATCCATCTATGTTTTGATTCAAATCATGATAGAGCATGTGCTGTTACACATGACAACACTACTAAAAAAGTAAATTGTGTGAGTTTTTCTCTCTCTTCGGAAATGATACTTCATGTTCGTGATGGATATCTTTTTATTATTGATTCCCATGATATGGAAAACATGACATATTAGTCCCAATGGTCATGACATATTAGTCCCAATGGTTACATAATTATCATTATATTCCTATCAAGAAATTGGTTTATCTTATTGATGACACAACCTGTCAAGTCAAAGGTATGGGTGATTTATATGTCGGTATTCTTTCTTCAATAAGAAATTTCGTGGAGTTTTACATGTTCCAAATCTACAAAGGAATCTTCTCTTAGTTTCAAGACTTGTGGATCTTGGTCTCTTTGTCAGTTTTGACCATACCAAGTGTCACATTGAGAAAGGCATTCAAACCATAGATGTTGCTCCTCGAAATGGTAATTTTTTTAGTTACCTTTAAATGAAGATGTTACAAATGTTGTTACATCTCGTGGTGATCTTAACAACAAAATATGGAATCATCACTTTGTTCACTCTGATTTTTTAAAGCTTGTCGATCTTTATTGGCATGACCTTGTTCAACGTATGGAATTCAAAGCTCACTCTCATATTGGTATTTGTGAATCTTGTGCACTTGGAAATAATTTTTGCAAACCCATTTCCATTTCCACCACAACTCATTCTAGAGATTTTCTTGATCTTATTTATACTAATATTTGTGGACCTTTCCTCCATAAAAATATCAATATCAATATTTCATGAATTTTATTTATGAATTCTCAAGATACACCACTATTTTTCTCTTGTAACACAAATCACAGAGCTTTATTATCTTTTAAGTAATATCAAAAAGTTGCAGAACTTCATACTAGTTGTCGTGCATCAAGAAACTTTGTAGTGATAATGGTTGAGAATAAATTTCAAATTATTTTGATTATTATTATAATAATCAAGGTATTCATCATGAATGTACGGTTTCTTACTATCCTCCACAAAATGGTATTGCTGAACGTAAAAACAAGACTATTCTCAATTCCATGTGATGTATGCTCATTCAGTCTGGCTTATCTCGATGTTTCTGGGTTGAAGTAGTCTTAACAAGAGTATTTGTGAAAAATAATCTTCCTACAATTTCTCTTTCTGGTAAAATACTAATTACTACTTGGACAGGAGAAACTCCTATTTCATATTTTCAAATTTTTGGATGTATTACTTTTATTCATGTACCCAAAGAGATTCACAAAATACTTGATCCTCCCAGTTTGAAAGTCATTTTCATTGGATATTCAAATTTTTCTAAGGGATACAAGTTTTATGATCCATCTTCCAAGAAGGTAATCATAAGTCGTGATGCTATTTTCAATGAGCAACTTATTGGCATCACCACATGGTCTCAAGAGGATTCTGGGTGGATGTGGTCACTAGAGAACATTGATGATACAAAGTCATTACTCACTTATTTTCCTTTTCCATATGATGATGAACCTCCTTCACAGGATAATATTGACTCCTCAAATCACGATTCACAACCTATACCTATTATTGCTGATGATGACCTTGGCATTGATCTTTATGTTGATCTTCCAATTAATAATGAGCATGGTACTTGTCATGTTTACGATACTGACATTCTTGAGGATTCTCTCAATATTTGTGAAGACTCTGTCTCTTATATTGATGCCATGTCATCCCCACAAAAGGAACAATGGCAAGAGGCCATGGAAGCTGAGTATGAGTCTTCTCTTTAAAGGTACATGGGTTCTAACTGAGTTACCACTTGGACGTATTGCTATTAAATGCAAGTGGGTTTATAAGACAAAAAAAAAATCAAATGGTACATTTGACAAATTCAAAGCAAGTCTAGTTGCCAAAGGTTTCTAAAAAGTCCCAGGAGTTGATTATCAAGAAACTCTCTCACCTATTGTTCATATTACTTGTATTCGGGTCTTCCTAGTTTTTGCTGTTGAGTTTGATTTGGAGGTTCACCAAATGGATGTGAGAACTACTTTTCTTGATGGATATTTAAAGAAAGATATAGATATGGAGAAACCAAAGGAACTTGTGGTCAAACATAAGGAAAATCTTGCTTACAGACTTCAATGGGCACTCTATCGTCTCAAACAAATTTCATGAGCTTGGTATTGATTGATCTCTTCCTTACAAAACAAGGTTTTATCTCTTGTTCTTCAAATCCTAACTTATTTGTCAAGAATTGCAATGATAGTTTTGTTATTATTGATCTATATGTGGATAATACCATACTTATTTCTAACAATCTTAACTTTATTCAATAAGTAAGGTTTTATGTTCCACATTTGGCATGGTCGATCTTGGAGACATATCATGTCTTCATATTCAGATTCAATGCTATCTAGAAAAGGGTGTTTTATTACTATGTCAAACAAAGTTCATTGAATATATTATTCAAAAGTTTGGTTTGGGTTTTTCACATCGTGCTAATACTCCTTGCTTTGTGAGCTCTACTAAAAACTCTCACTTTCTACAAAATCATGGACAAATTAGCATTACATCAATCTTATGCTAATCTTGTTGAATGTCTTCAATTTGTTGGCCTAAATTCTCTCCCTAACACTCTTTTTACAAAAACTTTTCTTAAATAATATCATAGTTCTCCATGCCTTAAACATTGGACTGCAACTAAACTAGTTTTGAAGTATTTGAAAGGCACTAAAGATTTTTGGTTGGTCTATCAATGCCAACAAAACTCTAATTCTTTACATTCACTTCAACTTTTGGGTTATATGGACGCAGATTGGGAAATCTCTCACTTATCTATGCATTCTACAAGTGGCAATTGTTTCCTTATCTACGGTTGTCTTGTTTCTTGGACTAGCAAGGAAACAAGGTTGCATTTTTGTTTCCACTACAAAGGCTGAATATGTAGCTACATCTTTAGCGGCTTGAGAGTTAGTATGGCTTCATCAAGTTCTATCAGATATGGGTCATCCTCCTCTCTCCAGCACACCACTTCAATGTAATAATCAAAGTGCTATTAGTCTTTCTAAAGACTATGTTCAACATAACAAGTCTAAACATATTGCATTGCATTATCATTATGCTCGAATTTAAGTAAAGAAATGCATGATCATGATTGAACATTGTGTTGCAATGCAGAGAGAGATGATATGTAGAGATGCGATAGGGAGAGAAGAGACACACCATATACACTTCCAAAGACTACATCATATTGATCACAATCTATATATATATAGGTGAGACCTAGTCTAGATAGGGTGAGCTATACATATCTCCAACATCCCCACTCAAACAAAGCTCTCTAGCTATGGATGAAAAAACCCCCTTGGGGAGCAGAAGGGAAAAACCCAAGCTCCTATAGTATATACAAATGTACAAATATGATCAAGAAGAATTATTGTATGTATGTAAGGTGAATACGTACATGTGAAGTGAAACTAAATATGTATGTACAAAGATGGCTAAGAGGCCTGAGGTGTATGTGCATATGTGAAGTGTATGGTGCCTACAAGGAGTATGAACAATGGCACTACAATGTCATAGTAGATTAATTCCCAAAGATTGAAGTTGAGACAACTCCAAGTTGTGAGCACAACAGAATGAAGTGTGCTTCATTGAGTCCTTTGGTGAATATATCTGCAATCATTTGATCAATTGAATAATGTTCAATCATGATCATGCCTTTCTTTACTTCATATCAAACATAATGATAATGCACTACAATACGTTTAGACTTGTTATATTGAACATAGTCTTGAGCAAGACTAAAACACTTTGTTTATCACATCAAAGTGGTGTGCTAGAAAGAGGAGGATGGCCAATATCTTATAGAACTTATCGAATCCATAGTAACTCTCATGCCACTAAAGATGCAACTACTCAACCTCTATGGTGGAAACAACAACACAACATTGTTTCTTGCTAGTTTAAGAAACAACACAACCACTAATAAAGAAACAATTGCCACTTGTAGAATGCATAGATAAGTGAGAGCTTGCCTAATCTGCATATATATAACCCAAAAGTTGAAGTGAATGTAGAGAATAAGAGTTTTATTGGCCTTGATAAATCAACCCAAAATCTTTAGTGCCTTTCAAATACTTCAAAACTCTTTTAGCTATAGTTGAATTGTAATATTCCAAAGGCGTAGGCTCGCGTGAACTGGCCATTAGAAGATAATGGAATTATCCTTTAGATAAAAGCATTTTTTCCCCCTCTCCTCCAGCCAACTGTCGAGCTGGAGGAAGAGGGGATTAGTAAGGTGGGCAAGCTCCTTCTTGGAGCTTGCCAAAGCTTGTAGCCATGCGCGACGACATGCAAGGGAGGGAGGATCCCCCTCCCCTCCCCTATTTAAATCATGGGGGCGGCCAAAGATGGGGAAAAAGATGAAGTGCTGCTGCCTATTACGAGAGATTGCAAGTTGGAGAGAGAAGGCTCTGTGGTAGGAGGCGCTGCCATTAGTTCTCTGTAGGAGTGAGGCCACCATTGAACGTGGACTTGGGCTACCGTGCAGCCAGGGGGGGAGATGCCAATACCGTGAGGAGGGAGAGTGACCATTTCATCGAGAGGAGGAGGGCCCATCATTGCCTATGCCAAGGAGGAGCTGCTTGCAATCGCTATCGTCGACGTCTGTCGACTGTATCCCCCCCCCACATGTGCTTCTAGAAGCTTCTAAGCTTCTAAGGGGGGGGCTCTATAAGCCCCCTTCCCCCCCCCCCCCTTAGCCCCCTTATAGCTTTTAAGGACTACCCCCCCCCCCTTGAATTTCCTAAAAGGGTCTTCATATGGTATCTTTAACCCTTATTTCCCCTCATATAAAATACCCTCATGTGCCTTCCCCTTCTCCCACAAAATAACCTCTTGAAGGTCTTACATATCCTTTTTCCCTCTTTCTTTTCCACCCTGTCCTAGGATCCAAAGCCCTTTTCTGTGAACCCTTGTATTGCCCTCTCAAGTGGGGTTTAAAAGCCCATTACCCCATTGAGATCAACGCATTTTTCCCACTTTTAATCTGGGGTTTTAAAGACCCTTCCTGTAAGAAACCCCCACTCAAGTTTGTAGGAGGAAACCTTCTAGAAACCGTTTCCGAAAGACGGTGCAAGCTGTCACAAAGGGGAGCTATGTGTGGAAAGGAGACGGCCAAGTCATAAATATGCATCCAAGTCGGATAGGCCACATTTGTGATGCCTCCTAAGAAAACCCAAGGCGCAACCGCAGGAGGATCGTCTCCTAGCATCCACATGGACATCTCACCCCAAGTCCAGGTTTTCCTTCCTCATTTTTATTTGGTATTTTTATAACTGAATCATGTAAAGGATAATTGTTGGAAATAGGATGCATTTGTTGTCTTAAATGAATTACCTCATGAAGGAGGAATTTAGTCATTAATATTTTCAATAAAACAAGAAAAATAAAGGGAGCATAAATGCATTTCTAGTAAATAGCTTTATGCAGTGCAATGAATTAAAATTAGATTAATGTCCATTGTTATAAAATGGAGTTAAAATAGTATACCTCATTTAAACATGGAAGTATAAATTGCATGTCACATTATTAACCCATATCCTCTTCGCAAATTGAATCATCATGGAAAGTGCTAGGAATCCTTAGGAAAGTGCAAGGTATGAAATGATTCTTATGATGCATAACACTAGCCAATTATCATTTGTCAACTGCATAAATTATCAAGTAGAAGGTTGCTTGTTTAGCATGAACTTTTCGCAAGTTATAGGAAGATTAGTTGAATTGCCTGACCTTAATCGATAAGTTAAGGTTGAAAAATCAATTTACGCGTAGACAACAAGTCATGCGTTTATGAAATGTTAACGTAACTATCTTCAAGAGTTAAACAAATTGGCACAAACCTAAACACCTAAACCCCGGAGTACTCATTTAGAATGAGTTAAATTCCAAGAAATTCACTAGGAATTAATACGTAACCTAATCGTTACCTATTGCTAAAACTGAAACTTCTATACCCTAAATACTTTCCCACTTTCACTGAAATGTAGGGACAGTGAAATATTTTTGGAAAGTGAACTAGGGTTTGTCCCTAAGAATCTTACAAGATGGAACTTGGAACCCTAGGACTAATGACGTTAGGCTAATGTAATTAGGAACAGATTGTTTCGTGATTCCGTTCAATGAGTAGAATAAGTATCATAGTTTGATGCGACACTTGCGCAGCAAGTGCGGAGTCATATGATCTTATGATTGGATCACACTCTTTCCCTATTATGTTTAATTTTTTTTCTCTCTCCTCTCCCTCTCTCATTTCCTTTTCTCTCTTCCTCTCCCTGTCTCATTTCCTCTCACTCCCTCTCCCTCTCGCTTTCTTTCTCTCTTTCCCTATTATATTTAATGTTTTTTCCTTCCTCTCCCTCCCTCACCCTCACCCTCTCTTTCTCTCTTTCCCTAGTATGTTTAATTTTTTTGAATCTCTTCTTCTCCCTCTCTCTTGCCCTATTATGTTTAATGTTTTTCATTTCTTTCCTCTCCCTCCCTGTCCCTCTTTCTCTCTTTCCCTATTATGTTTAATATTTCCCTCTCTTTCCTCTCCCTCCCTCTCCCTCTCCCTCTCCCTCTCTTTCTCTCTTTCCCTATTATGTTTAATGTTTCCCTCTCTTCCTCTCCCTCTCCCTCTCCCTCCCTCCCTCTCTCATTTCCTCTCCCTCTTTCTCTCCCTCTCTCATTTTCTCTTCCTTCCCCTCCCTCTCCCTCTCCCTCTCTTTCTCTCTCATTTTCTCTCCCTTTCTCAATACACATGAATTTTAACAAAAACAAGTAAAGAGAAAGAGAAAACACAAAATCAAAGCAAGAATGAACAATGCACTCACCGTAAAGGCTCGAAGAAGGATTTGTCCAGGTACGTTTAATAGTTTACTGTTTTAGTGATTGCATCACACAGGTTGGATGATGTGCCAAGCGGGAGCCTTTGCTGCAGAGAAGTTTCTTGTGGCCATTCCAAGTGGTTTCATCTCCATTTTGAGTCTTTTTCCCTTAAGCAGATAATGTTATATGTGTATGTAGAGGTTACTTTCTTTTTATTTTTTAGGGACCGGTAATCAAGGCATGAAGTCCCAAGTTTAGGTATATCTCGAGGAAATTTTAGTAATTGTCTGCCTCCTATGAAAGGCATTGTCAAGAAATAAAGACGTGTGATAGAGGGTAGTCCTTGTGACCCTATCCTTTTTGCTTGCTAGGCAACTATCCTAGGAGTCCCTGTTAGGGTGAGACAGTTAGAAAAGCATGTCAAAATATCAAAAGAATAGCAAGTTCTGAATCTATCTAAAAATAAGAATTACAGAGGTGTGTAAAAAGGGGTTCTAACCCCTCAAATAGAAAATGAAAAGAAAAATGAAAAAAATTCCTACAAGTTTTTTATTATTGCCATGCAAAGGCTTAGTAGGTTCCTAGGGATGAGTCATTGTCTTCCTAGGGATAGCAACTAGCCAAAAAGAAAAGAAAGGAAGGTTGGAGAAAATAAAAGTGAACGGTCAAAGCAAAGGATTAAGTGTTGCCTCGCAAGAGCTTGGTATGTGCTTAGGGATGAGTCAAGGCCTTGTCTTCCTAAGGGGGTAGTAGCTAGCTGAAAAGAAAAGAAAGGAAGATTGGTGTGAAAATAAAAGTGAGTTTTAAAAATGGATTAAGTGTTGCCTTACAAGAGTTTGGTAAGCTCTTGGGTACCGAGTCAGGACCTGAGGTCAATGCCCTATTCTTCTTGGGTCACTTTATGCTCAGCTCCCTCCCTTTTACATGCTCGAGTGTGGAAACCTTGAATGGAAAACATATCATAAGAAAAATATGATGACCACGCTATAGGAGTCCTTGCCTAGTAGGAAGTCTTGGTCCAGTTGTCCTAAGTTAGGCAAGTTAGTTCAAACCACCACACTAGGATGACCTCTTTGATGGGATTTATAGCTAGTCTGTGTTAGATTAGTTGGTTAGAGACTCGCTCTACATTTCTACCACATTGTGCTAGTCCTATCCCTTGTGGATTTTCATGCCTTGGTTTTGTCAGGGGGGTAGGATGAGAGCTATTCTTGTACTTTTTAAAGGACAATTTCTTGTATTAGCTTGATGCTCTTTATGGTTATGCATGTGCAGTTTTGTTTGTGGGATTTGATGGGCCCAGTCGCCCTATCCCATGGTTGCCAATGAGTGTTGGATTTTAGGAGCCACTTTTGAGTCATACTTGAAGCATTTAAGACCATTTTTGGGGCAAAAAAGTCCTCGAGAAGTGCCAAAGACCAAATTTTCATGAAAAATAAAACAATGGTGTATGGCCGCTAGAGTTTTCCTAGACATATTTTGATGTCAAGAGTCCAACGCAAGTCTCGGTTCATCAATCGAAGGTTGTTTAACCCCCCATTTAATCCCCGCAAGGTTTGGTGTTATAAAGAAGCTATGTGATTTGAGAGTCTGAAAGTGCACGACGGGACCCATCTTTGTAGATTTTGACATCACAGAGCCAAACGTCCAATCGAATTGCAATTCTGAGTCCGTTTAGCCCTCCAAATGGGTCGAAACCACTTGGTTTGCAGTGTGAACATGGAGGTTTTTAGCTAGACAATTTATAAATGAAATAAAACTCAAATGAAACTTTGAAAAAACATGCACAATTCATGTCGAGAAAGTGCAGGGGAGTTTTTTTATTTGCGCCCCAAAATTTGGAGGGTTTTGTGACTTTTCATGCATCCACAATCAAGAAAGATGATAATGAATCTGGATCTATGGAAGAAGAGAAAGATTTTGGCTCCAATCTTATGAAATATGATGGATGGAATCAAATTTTGAAAAACTAGTATTTCTCTCTTCTCTCTCCTCTCTCCTCTCTCCTGTTATTAGCGACTATTTATATGCATCAATTCAAGAGAGAAGGGGGAGGATTGTGATGACGAATTTGGACCAAATGATGATATTGGAGCAATGGCGGTCGTAGATGAGGGCTAAGAGATTGCATCAACGGCAAAGAAGAAGCATCAAGAGCCTCCCATCTACAAGATATGAGCCTCAGAATCGCGATTTCTATGCATAAGTGAATGGTTTTTTTGTTTTATAGAAAATGATTAGAGAAAGTGTTTCATTCTGTTTGTTCTTAATTTCTCATATTGGATTCTCTCTAAAATATGAAAAAAAGAAAAAAATATGATGATATAATAAATTTTCACAAAATACGTAAAACGTGTAAGTTGAGATTTTTATAAAAAATAATGAAATTTGGGATTTTTGTTAGGTTTTTTAGGTCATATGGGATAAAAATGGATATGAAAATAATGTTGAGTGTCCTTGATCAGTAAAAATTCATAATTTTGAAATATCTCATTTTTATGAAGAAATAAATGGGAAAACTTATGGAAAATAAGAGAAATTTTAGTTTTTTCTCTTTTAAAAAAAAATAAAAAATATTTGTGAGCATATAACGAACTGGAGCATGAGGATCAAGCCTTAGTCGAGCCTTTTTTCCATATTATAGTGTGTTTTTACCACTTTTTATATGAAAATTACATTAAAAATGAACCCTAAACCTACTCCTCGAATGCAAAATCTAAACGGTAGGGGGGACAAGGGTTTGTGAGAGTGGTTAATTGTTGGAAATTATTCAAATTATAATTTTTTTATATATGCACAATATATAGGATGGTGTCGGAGGGGTTTTTTGTTCTCCTAGAGCTCCTTCGTAGGACAAAACATGCATCAAAATTACAGCTTCTTCTCTACTGCTTGGAATCCTAATCTGATGGCTCTGTTGACTCGGAAAGGGGGATAAAACCCCATGACACCTAGTCATGGATCTCCCAGATCACTCCTTCTTTCTCTTTCAATTTAATCTGTAATTTTCAGCCTGTTTACAACGATCACCACATGCGCAATTTCGTCAATCTGTCCCTCTTGTGAAAATCCCCTAATTGGCTGAAAAAGCAACTAGCTTTTTTGCATGCCATCCTAATCTAGAAGCTTTCTCTAAATTTTTTGGATTTTTACAATAAATAATATCAAAAATAGGCTAAAATTACCCAAAAATCTAGTATTTTCTGATAATCCATGCAACTCACACTAGTACTAATGGCTCAGATCACATTGACTCTCTAGATCAATAAAGAAGTCAGATGATGATGCATTCCATACTTTTTCACACTGTGTCCTCATAACATCACGACATCCACCCCCTTTGAACCTGCACATCCTCCGATATGTGCCAAAATCCTAGTTGTCACCTGATTCTGAGTCATCCTTATCCTCTGCAAACATATCCTTTACTTTTTCATCTTCCATATCTTCTTGGCTAGCCCCTGTATCAAGACCACTATTTTCTTCCAATTCTGGCAACTCATAGGTAGTAGATTCCCACCTTTTGAATAATTTGATTCTTTTCCCTGCTACTAGAAGTTTGTTGATGGATGTCCCATCCAGCTCATTTAATGCATAAGTAGCATTATCAAACACCTGTCTTACCACATAGGGTCCAAACCATATTTTGGAAACTTTACGCAAGGCACTATGCTAGTTATCTAAATTGCTATCATAAACTAATACCCAATCCCCATCTTGTATGGTTCTTAGTCTCATTCTATGTCTTTTGTCAAACCGTTTCTTGTTCTGTATCCTTACTGCACTTAACTTTGCAGTTGCTCTCCTCTATGCCTTCTGACTTTCTTTCCAAGTGTCTAATGTGTAAGGCCAACAACTCCTCTTGATTCAACTCCTCCTCCCAAGGTAACACACTCCATGTGACTGTCATCTCTTCTATCAGCATGATAGGTTTTTGACCATACATCAATTCCGCAAGCATATATCCTGTAACAGCATAATGAATTGTTTTGTTAGCCCACAAAGCATAAGGGAGCTATCGTGGCCACTCTTTTACCTTCTCTTCACATGCTTTTACCAATGCCTTCACAATAGGTGGATTACCTCTTTCACTTTTGCCATTTCCTTCAGGGTTATAGGCTGATGTTAAAGCAAGCTTTATCCCCAACCGTGCAAAGAAATCATGAGCCTCATCTGCATATAGCTCACCCCTATCTGCTATAATTTTTCCCACATAGCCATATCGACAAAAGATCTCTTGTAAGATAAAAGTACATATGGCATTTGCCGTCTTAGTACGTAGAGCTCTCCCACTTGATTAGTCAAGTCTTCACGAGCAAGCACACCATACCTCATTTGGCAAAGACCTGTAGGCATTATGACCAAATCCACCACCCACCTCAAATGAAGAGACAATGGATATGTGGGTTGCAATCCATCCCGATGTCTCATAGTTGAATACATTTGACATGTCGTACATGTTTCCACAAAGTGAGAAAAATCCTTATACATACCCTGCCACCAATATCTTTATTTGATCTTTGTAAAAGTACCAAACACCTCTATGACCAGCCCATAAGCTTTCATGAAATTCTTGCATAACAGTTACTTGTGAAGCTCTATCACCCAAAACTCGCAATGGCATACCCTATTTCTTTTTAGCATGTTTCCATAAGTATCCATATTTTAAGAAAAAACCATAGGCTTTCCTCTTGATCTTCTTAAACTCCTCATCTGACCATTCATCTCTCTTTGTTAATGTACTGAGATATTGACCTATTCTCAGCCACTCTCCTGCATATTTGTCTTCCAGAAACACTTCTGCACAAGATATAAAACATCTAAAGTGTATTCTCTTTGTTGTCCAAGCTTTTCTTAATGATGTAGCAACACCTTGGATTGCTCTTGGAACATAATTTTTAGCCATAAGAAAGTCATATTCTTCCTCCTCATCCATCATCCCATCTTCATTCTCATAACGTGCTTGAGATAACATGTCTACCATTGGGTTATCTCTTCTTGCAATATGCTAAAATTCAGGGCTCAAATATTTGATGTATGCAATCCACCGAAGCATAGCAATGTACAGAGTAGCACAACTAGTAATCATACCCAATACCGACAAACGATCTGTCTCAATGACTACATGAGCACCCATAAAATAATCCCTATCAAATTTAAGGGCTATCACAATTCCCCATAATTCTCTTTTAACCTGTGGATATCTTCTCTGTCTTTCAGTTAATACTTTAGCACCAAAGTGAATTGCATATCTTTGTCCTTCCTCATGATCTTGCCCAATTGCCCATCCAACCCCGATTGGGCTTGTATCAACAGTAATAATGATAGGCTTTCCATGTGAATAGTCAACCTTTCTCAATATAGGAGCAGATTTTAAGAGTTGCTTCAATTTCTTCATTGCTTTCTGATGCTTCCTTTCCCAATGAGATTTCTGACCTTTCCTTAGAATTTGATAAAGAGCATCGGCTACATGTGCAAAGTGAGGAATTCATATCAAATAGAGCACACATGCACCCAAGAATCTATGCATCTCTGATACATTCGTGCATACATCTTACATTCTATCAATCCCATCTATTTTTGCTAGTGATGGCCTTCACCCATAAGGCCCACACATATGCCCAACAATCAAAACCTCTTTAACTCCAAAGACAAACTTTTGTCCAGAAAGAGTTAAATGCACCTCTTCTAGAGGTGTCAAAATCCTCTCACAATCCACAATATGATCTGCAACAAAATGTCTGCATCCATGAGCATCCATCCCTTCATTCTTTTCATCCACTACAAACCCTTTGATTGGAATATCATCCAAGAAGAGCATAGTCAATTGTGGTATAAAATCCCTGAGTACCCTATTCATAGCATTTGTCACATGTGCTACTGAGTTTGTTGGACCTTGTGGGAGAGTACACATCTGTACTAATCCCAAAGGAGTCTTCATGGTTGTGATATCCCTCCTTTCAATTGCAAGCTGAAACTGATCATAACCTGAGTAAAGATCACTTTGCCTGCAAATTCATCAACCACAGGACCTGCACCCACATTTCTTATGGTCACTTTATTGAGCGGTTGCATGTATTGAATAAATCGCAAAGCCCCATTCTTTTTGGGCACAATAAACCAACGATTTGAGTACGCGGCTGAAGAAGGCTCCAAGATCTTCATGCGGATCTTTTCATTTAGCAAATCCATCAGCTTTGGCAAGTAAGCTTTAGGAACTAAAATAGGCCTCAAGTTCCATGGTACATGTGGCACAGTAAATATGACCATAGGAGAGACAACATTTGGATCCACACAACCTATTTCACTTGGCAGAAATGCAAATGCCTTCCCATGTCTAGCCAACATCTACATAAAACAGTCTCTCTCAGCAGGCAAAAGAAACCCTTCTACACCAACTTTCAATTCCTGTAATGTTTCAGATGTAAACTGATGACCTATATCTTTAGGATGTCCTAAGCTTGGCTACCTTGACACTTTTTCATATGTACCCTCACTCTTTAGTGGAAGTGGCCAAGCAATTGGTTTCACCTTTTTATCAACTGTCTTGTACTTTGTCTCCACAAGTGCTTCAGCCCATTGTCATCCTTTATGTTGAGTAAACAACACTATAACATCATACATATCCAAAGAACATAGTGGCAACACTCTGTTTTCAGCCTCATTTTTTGCATGTATAGTTGCTGAAATTTCAACCATAGTGTCATTAATATCCAACCCATAAAAGATGCCTAAAATGCCATCATTTTTAGCTAACAACCCCAATGGTCTCAATTTCTTAGTAGCCCATTTCATAGATATGCGTTCAGCCCTACACATAGCTTCCATAGGCTTAAACCAACATGAACAATTTGCTGTAAACTAAGAATTTCCAATAGTAAATACATGCTTCATTTAATCAAGAGATGAGTATACCCACTGAACAGCACTATTGTAGCCCCGCATTACAGCAATGCATAATGAAAATCCAGGCCTTTGAATTCCCTTGCATTTGGAACCAAAGGAGACTCTTGAAGCGTATCCCAATTTCTAAGATGATTAACACAAATAATAAGAAATTGGACTACTTTTCTCCCATCCTTGCTTTTGACTATTGCATAAGCAAAACCATCATCAAGCATCTTTGTTTCCATATGCACACCTGTAATATAAGGCTGTTCCAAAATCACTGCGTATGAGGAATTATCTTGCACAAAGAAGTGTTGCTCTTCCTCTACATCACCAATCATCACTTTTACATTAGGACATGTAGCATAGAGCTCCCTTGAAGAATTATTTCTAGCCCTCATTTGCCAACCATGATCAGTGTCTACAGGCCATCCACCATTTTTATACAATCCATGCTCAATGACATTTATCTCAGACCCATGGTCAAGTAAAGCAACACAAGGAGTTTCATGCTCCCCTATTTTCACTACCGTTTCAGTGGTAGCTCTAGCCCAATGATTTCTTGTGTAGTGACTTTGAGGAATAAATCCTAGAGTCTCTTCTCCATATTGTTGCATTTGCCTTACTCCACCATGCATATTGCTACAAGACAATGCATTTTCAGCCACTTTCTTCTCTTTTCCACATGCTGTCCATTGATTAGTAGCATCCTACATAGATAATCCAGTACTTACTTCCTGCTCATATTCAGCTGGAATACCCAACAAGCTAGTTTCCTCTTCAAATTGCAGCAATGCGCTAGTGGTATCACCAAGAAACTGATGCTTTCTTTTAATTATGTCAATGATCTCATCATGAAATTCTCGCTTGCCAATGCCAAGCACCTCTCCCAAGGTAAATTCCACCCGACTGTTTAAGATCTATTCTTCAAGAACCTTCTTAAGATCTATGGATGTCTCAATGTCAGATTGCAAATTATATCCTGGCTGCTTGCCCTTCTTTTTGCCCTCTTGTTTGTTATCCTGTTTTTGCTCTTGATTGATCTCTTCCATGACATGCTCGGGAGGTGGCTGATTTGTAGCTTTAGACTAATCCATACTTCTTCTTGTCATTCTTTTAGATGTCTCTGTAATATCTTCATCTCTTTTTCATTTTTCTTCCACAAGTACATTAGTGTTTTGTAACTTTGCTAAATATGCATACACTGAATATGCATCTACCAGTGATTCTCAACCAGTTATGCCACGAATGTCTTTCCCTGCATGAGACATTTCACTATCAATGACATTTCTCTTTTCAACTGCATGTAAAGCATGTGTCCATATTTCAGTCTTTGGACCAACCATCACTTGTGCATGCATCCTATCCAACTATAGACCAAAAGTAGAAGCATGTACCGCCGCATAAGCATTTCAGAAAACCAAGTCTTCCAATATATTTTGCATACCCCCCTTTCCAAAATTCAAAGCAAGAGGAAATCCCATTTCTTGTGCATGGATCTTGCCACCTTTCCAAAAGATAAGCTATCGTGTTAAGGCCTCTTGATAGGCAGCACAATCCTTTCTCTCGTGCTCCAAACTGTCACACCACATACATCTTTTTCCAGGCTTAGGGACTACTACCCGTCCCCATTCCTCTTGTCCTTTTTCGTCCAATTTTTCAACCTTCAATTGAAGATCTCACACCCCTTTGACCAATTCATCCAAGACATCTTTCCTAATAGAGGAAACAATAGTAGGTACAACCATAGGGTTAGCCATAGAAGCGGGTGGCTTACTGGATACTTCAACTGTTTTACCCATAATAGTGGGCAAGCTAGAGATATGCAATCTTTCTCTTCTTTTATGATTCTTCACAAGTGCAGTAATAGCTTCCTTGGCATGTCTCCACTCTATTTTTGTAACGTGCCCATCCCTCAATTTGTGGGACACGTCTTAGCAGCCCATCGAGAGATCAATCTAGAAGACACCACTCGAAACTCCCAAGGAATGACATGGTGTTTGCCAACTAGGGTCTCTCAAGTCTGCCCTGCAATGGAACTTATCCGGTCGTTCCCACTAGAATCGACCTGAAGTCTGGGTTCCTAGCAGTCGAGTCTTCTTAACAGCTTCCTAGCATCGGTCTACAGCTACTCCACTTTGCATAGATACAACTGGACCCAAGCAGACTCATACCGCACTTGGTTCAAAGAGAATTGGAAATGAGAGGGACACATCGATCGACCTCTCTGCTCATAGGGCATAGTCCCATTTCGGTCCCCTAAAATGGTATGAATCAGGATTCTAACCAACATTGTCTAAGGTCATCGTCCGTCTTTTCCTAACATTACTTGTTAACATTTCCTTTTGAGGAAAGCTCTCAGCTAACCGAGACCACCCTTCCATAGGATAGACCTATTGGTCACATCCACCACGCTTCCCTCGGGTTTGTTTTAGTTATCTAATTACCTACCATGTTATGTTTGACACATAAAATCAGCTTCCTTAATTAATCCGTTAGTCACAGGTTCCTTTAAGATAAGTTAAGGAATTGACATGAAGACAAGATAAAACAAGATCAAACACTTCCTTAACTTATCTTAAGATTAATATTTGCCTCTTGCCCATACAGGAGAATTAAGTGTTCCTTTCTGCCTCCGCAGAAAAATCCTTCCATCTTCCGGTAATAAACTCTGAAGTTTTTATCCTCCCAAGATTTCACCTTGTAACTAGTATCAAGGCCTCGAGATCCCATCTGAGTCACGTAGAATACTTGTGTAGGACCCGAAGGCATTGGGATTTACGGCCAGAGCCCCCACTAGCACCCAAGCATCCTCCTACTCTAAGTAATTTCCACGGAGAGACCTCTCGCGGCAAGTTCAATCCACATTCCCAGCGCGGATTCATAACCCCCTTGGTTAGGGTTTGGCAACTCACGAGGGGTAGCTAGCGCCATCCTTCCTCAATTATTACTTTAGGAAATCAATCACAACTGAAGCACCAAACTTACAAAAAATTACTAAGGAAAACATACCTTTCATTTTCAATCAAGAAAAAATATCATTTTTCTACATCAAGTAATCACTTGATTATAAACCACTTGTTCTTAATAGGGATCTCCTCTTACCAAGAAAACCAGTCAATTCACTTAGAAATATTCTTCTCGAAACGTCCAAGTATAAGCCTTGATCAACATTCCATTTAGAGTTAGCTTCTTAGCATGGCTTAAGCTTGGAGGATATTCACTTCCAATAATTGAAAACAACTCATAAGCATGTGTGTTTAATCACTCGACTTCTTTTTAATCCCTCTTTTCCTTGGTTTTTTCTCTAGGGATCCAAGTTGTGGATCCTTGATTTCCTTGCACATCTTTTAACATACTTGGTATTGTTTAAAACGCGTTAAATATATTGCACGACTTGTCATACGTTCTTTCTATCTTCTCTTAGTGCGATGCTATGCAGAATTTTCTAATCAAACTTATCTCGCATGCACAATGTGCATTTAGTATATTAGTACAACCTAAAAAACCTTTAACTATTTTCATATTTGGCAATGAGTGCTTGTTCCTAGAGTGCAGGGTCTCATGTGACTTGAGTATGTAAAGTTAAAACTCAATTCACTTATCATCTCTATGCTCTAGCATAAGTAAAAGATAATTATATAATGTATAAAAATCTTTCCTTGTAAGCGATCCATAAAAGTCTAAGAACCTGCTAGTATTCTGAATACAATTTTACCCTAATATTTCATGCGGTCTCCAAACATAAATATTGGTTGTCATAGGATAGGACAAACTATTCATGGTATACAAGATCAGGACCTGTCTTCCGCGTGGAACGTAAGATAGATGACAAGTCCTCTATGCTTCTATGCAGTTGCATCCTATGTCAAATGGAAGCTAATATTTCATGTGTTTATTTTAATCACGGGAGTAAACCATGGACTATAGTTAACAAATCATGCACCAAACTAAATGAAAGTCTATCATTTTATGTGACATATTATGAAAACCTTATCATTTCATGTGGTAGAACGAAATCAATAGCTCTTCCTTGGGCCAAGGAGAACCTGGTTTTCCTAGACAGGGTCTAGAGTTGTGCTAATTCCCGCGTTGGCTATACTCAGTGCTCCATTATTGGCCGCAATTCCAACAGCTCCAACTGTACCATGAATTCCATCTATACTTGTCCCCTGAGCATCTAGTGTAGCTCGTGCTGTCTTCACTCCTTCTTGCGCTTGGGGGCCATGGTAAGTACATGGCCCAAAAACTCTCACTCTTCTTCCCTTTCCTTCCTTCTCTTCTCCTCCTCTTCTCTCCCACTCTTCTTCTTCTCCTCTTCTCCTTCTCCTTCTCTCACTCTTCTTACCTTCTCTTTCTTCTCTTCTCCTCCTCTTCTCACCCTTCTCTCTCTCCCTTCCTCTTTCCTTCTCTTCCTCCTCTTCTCCTCTTCTCTCTCACCCTCCTTCTCCTATTCTCTCATTCTTTTTTTTTCATTCTCTTTCTCCTCTTCTCCTCCTCTTCTTACTTTTCTCTCTCACCCTTCCTCTTCCCTTCTCTTTCTTCTATTCTCTCCTCTTCTCACTCTTCTCTCTCACCCTCCTCTTCTTCTCAATCTTCTTTTTTTTTCTTCTCTTTCTTCTCTTCTCCTCCTCTTCTCACTCTTCTCCCTCTCCCTTCCTCTTCCCTTCTCTTCCTCCTCTTCTCCTCTTCTTCTCTCACTCTTCTTTCCTTCTCTTTATTCTCTTGTCCTCCTCTTCTTACTCTTCTCTCTCACCCTTCCTCTTCCCTTCTCTTCTTCCTTTTTTTTCCTTCTCTTTCTTCTCTTCTCCTCTTCTTACTCTTCTGTCTCACCCTTCCTCTCCTCTTCTTCTCACTCTTCTTTTTTTCTCTTCTCTTCTCCTCCTCTTCTCACTATTCTCTCTCTCCCTTACTCTTCCCTTCTCTTCCTCCTCTTCTCCTCTTCTTCTCTCACTCTTCTTTCCTTCTCTTTCTTCTCTTCTCGTCCTCTTCTCACTCTTCTCTCTCACCCTTCCTCTTCCCTTCTCTTCGTCCTATTTTTTTCCTTCTCTTTCTTCTCTTCTCCTCCTCTTCTTACTGTTCTCTCTCACCCTTCCTCTTCCCTTCTCTTTCTTCTCTTCTCCACATCTTCTCACTCTTCTCCCTCCAGCTCCTTTACACGGATACAGTTGGGGGGGGGGGGGGGGTTCGTTGAAGTCGACAAAGAACGGAAGTACTGACGTCACAGGAGGAAGGGGTGGCATGCTCTAATAACCTGATTGGGGGGGGGGGGGGGGGGAATTTTGACGATGGGGGGAGAAAAGGTATGTTGATGATGAGGTATGCCACTGCCGCAGGTGCAAAGGATAGGGGTTTTGACTGCACTCAACACGGGGAGGGGAAGACTCTCGTGAAAGCTAGGAGGAGCCAAGCACAAACCTGCAGCAGAGGAGGGAAAATTTATAGGTGGAGGGGGAGAGGTGGCACGGCGGTGCCACCCGCCACCTGGCCTGCATGCCCCCTCCCTTTACCACATGGCTCTCTCTCTCTCTCTCTTCCCGCGATGCAGTCGGCAGGGGAGAGAGAGGGGGTAAAAAAAATTAGGAAAAAATAAATTGAAAATTTTGTTGGGGGGGTCGTATGGGGATATTACATCCTCTCCCCCTTAGAGGAATTGAGATGTCCTCATCTCGAAAAGACCTGGGGGAGACAAGAACTACTATAGCTTAGAGCCTGTGGGTTAGGGCCCATCATGCTTCTGTTGCGCTACTCTGACAACTTGTCACAACTCATAGGGGTCAATTTGGATTTATTCCAAGTACAAGATTTATTATCTCAAGAGTATCTTCTTATGATATCTAGTCATCCTCAAAGGTTACAACAAGTTCCAAGCCTTCATCATCATGGTCCATAATGTACGCCAAAAGCAGAGTTTAGACGACTTCATTTGACCGCATGTTCCTAATTCTCAGGGTCCAACTCAGGACAATATGCTTGGATGTGTCCTAGTACATTGCAGTGGAAACATTGGCAATTGGGATATCTTTTACGGATGTGACCAAATTCTCCGCACTTGTGGCACCTTTTCTCTTGGTCTGGTGAGTTGTCTTCATCATAGTTTCCTGATTTAAGCTCTTGGACGATTGGACTTGCTCAGAGTAATGCGTCTTGCAAGTCCGTTGGGCTCATCGATTCCAATCGAGTGTTTATGGGTGGATTCAACCCAGCACATAGCTTTGACACCTGTTGTGTCATATCCATTTGTGGTGCATATTTTAAGAGAGACGAATTCAGAATAGTAAGCATCAAGGGATAGTCCAAGGTGCTTTAATTCATAGAATTCATTCATCTTCTGTGTGCGATAGGTAGGTGGTAGATACCTCCCTCACACAGCTTCCTTAAGCTTGTTCCAAGTCACTGTCCCCTTCGAGATCGTTTGGTCTTTGCACCATTGTTTCCACCAAAGTCTAGCTTTGCCTGTAAGTTTAAGTTTGGAGAGCATGGCTTGGTAAGCAGGTGCATATCTGCTACCTCAAAATAGTCCTCCATGGACTCAATCTAAATCTCACTGTCCACTTCAACAATCCTTTCCCTACCATCAAACTCGGGTGGCCTAATTTGCTTGAGAAGGAACTTCTTCTCTTGCATGTCAGCATTCGTAGGTGCAGAAGGTGCCTGATAGTCAAGCCTTACCACTTAGGTTATTTAGGTTATGCCTATGATCTGAACATTTATTAATCATGTATCATTAAGAAGTTTTGCTCTGATACTAACTGTAATGTGCCCGTCCCTCAATTTGCGGGACACGTCTTAGCAGCCCATCGAGAGATCAATCTAGAAGACACTGCCTAACATTCCCAAGGAATGACATGGGGTTTGCCAACTAGGGTCTCTCGAGTCTGCCCTACAACGAAACTTATATGGCCATTCCCACTAGGATCAACCTGAAGTCTGGGTTCCTAGCAGTCAAGTTTTCTTAACAGCTTCCTAGCGTCGGTCTATAGCCGCTCCACTTTGTGTAGATACAAGTGGACCTAAGCAGACTCATAACGCACTTGGTTCAAAGAGAATGGGAAATGAGAGGGACGCATCACTCGACCTCTCTGCCTATAGGGCATAGTCCCATTCCGGTCCCCTAAAACGGTATGAATCAGGATTCTAACCAACATTGTCTAAGGTCATCGTCCGTCCTTTCCTAACCAACATTGTCTAACATTACTTGTCTAAGGAAATGTTAACAAGTAATGTTAGGAAAGGACGAACGATGACCTTAGACAATGTTGGTTAGAATCCTGATTCATACCGTTTTAGGGGACCGAAAGGGGACTATGCCCTATGGCCAGAGAGGTCGAGCGATGCATCTCTCTTGTTTTCCATTCTCTTTGAATCAAGTGCGGTATGAGTCTGCTTGGGTCCAATTGTATCTACACAAAGTGGAGTAGCTATAGACCAATGCTAGGAAGCTGTTAAGAAAACTCGACTGCTAGGAATCCAGACTTCAGGTTGACGATCCTAGTGGAAATGACCGGATAAGTTCCGTTGCGGGGCAAACTCGAGAGATCCTAGTTGGCAAACCCCATGTCATTCCTTAGGAGTGTCGGGCGGTGTCTTCTAGATTGATCTCTCAATGGGCTACTAAGACGTGTCTCGCAAATTGAGGGACGGGCACGTTACAGTTTTAAAACATGTCTCTGTAGTCTAATCCTCCAGCAAATCATCAAGCTTCTCTTGAAGCTCAGGATCAGCTGCCTATAGAAACAATTCAATTTTGTGACTTGCAAGAGGTTACTGTTCTGCGAGATTCAACTACTCAAATCGACTTTCAAATTCTCTTAACAATTCTACAGCCACACAAGACCCTTATTGGGTTGTATAAGCCACTCCTGAAAAGTCTTGCGCGTTATCAAACTGGTGTTCTCAATGTAAAATTATTTCTTGAGTGTCTTCTTGAAGGCTACCTAGTTTGCATCCTGCAAGTATAATTCAGTAATCTGTGCTTTCAGTTCATGAATAGTAACATGTACAAAATACCGACTCTATGCAGATTGAGCCACTCCAAAGAATTCCATCTTCTGAGCATACGTATGTACATATGCAAATACATTCCTGCCATTGAATAACTTCACCTCACCCTCAACTACTTACAAATCATTCATCACAACACTTTTTGTTTGAGCTGAAGCTTGCATCACCTGTTGTTATTATTGTATCTGCATAAGCATATTCATGTTTTGCACCAACTGTTGCAAAATTTCACTGGAGATTGTATTCGAAGGTTCTCCCATCTTATCTTTCCTTCTTCTGTGACAACGTTTCACGTCGAGCTCACCAACTTCAGAGGGATTTTTGTCAGAATGTTGAATCCACTGGGGATCAGAAGAAGAAGGAAGTAGAGATAGGAGATGGAAGAGAAGATAGAGAATACCCAAGTGGTAAACACTAGAAAAGAAATCACAATGAATTGAATCAATATATATTGAAAGAACCTAGAATCTTTGCACTACTTAGAAGCAATCTCCAGGCATTAGTTCTCCTTGAGCTCCTTCGTAGGACAAAATGTGCATCAAAATTACAGCTTCTTTCTGCTGCTCGGAACCCCAATCTCATGGCTCCGTTGGCTCCAAAAGGGGGGTAAAACCCCATGACACCTAGTCATCACGGATCTCCCAAATCACTCCTTCTTCTTTCAGTTCAATCTGCAATTTTCAGCCTGTTTACAGCGATCACCACGCGCGCAATTTCGTCAATCTGTCCCTCTTGTGAAAATCCCCTAATTGGCTAAAAAAGCAAGTAGCTTTTTTGCATGGGATCCTAATCTAGAAGCTTTTTCTAACTTTTTTGGATTTTCACAAAAAATAATATAAAAAATAGGCTAAAAATATTCAAAAATCTAGTATTTTTGGATAATCCATGCAACTCACACTAGTACTATTGTCTCAGATCACATTGACTCTCTAGATCAATAAAGAAGTAAAATAATGATTCATTCCATACTTTTTCACACTATGTCCTCATAACATCACGACAACGAATTATCCTTTGAATTAAGGAGACTAATCACATGAAGAAATTTGATGCTAGTCTATCAACGCCCCACATACAATTAGTTGGAAAATCATTGAAAGGTTCACCTAGCTAGTTTCAAATGATCAAATTCTTAAACACAATGGTCATCCAAATTTACATTGAGCATGGCATGGTATCAAACTAGACGCATTGCGATGCTGACCTACGTGGAGTGTGTAAGAAAACTTGAGCTATAGGGTAGATGAACAGTCCATCGAGGGGCCAATCCTCAGTGTAGGAGAGTTGTAGTGGGGCCACAACATTTAGCCGAAAGGGTGCCTCCTTTTATGTTTGTGTTATGTGGTATATTATACCAAAATGTGTGGGTTCTCCCTCTGAGGAGTAAGGAAGGGCAATCATTGGACTATGTTCTACTACAAACATAATATCTACAATAGAAATTGGGATAGCGTGCCCCTTAGAGACTCTTGGCTGCAAGGCCGTGTAGGGTTGTCTTGTGAAAGTTACAGAGGCCATCGCTAGTACCTATAGCCAATATCAGGTCTATTTTAGATCCTAACACTTCTTAAAATTAGCTCACTCAAACTAATATTTCATCACGGTAATCCATGGCCTTTCTTGTGTCAGCCTTTTGAGCATGTTGAAGGCTCCTTAAAGGTGAGTCTATTTGCCTTATACTTCATTGAGTCAACACCCATGGCTCCATTAGCTCTCATCATGCACATTTTTTGTTAGGCAATAGAGTGTCAAACTTGCTTTTCTGCATAGCTCCATGCAAAGGACCTTTCCATTTTCTCAATCTTATCCCAACTAGCTTTGTTGAAAGGGTTGATTGCAATGACCAATGCTACCATTGGTAGGATTATGGAGTTCAAGATGATGTTCTTCCAACTCAAATCTATAGGCATCGCTTGGACTGCCTTGATTTTTGTCATTGCCACAAGCTTAACCTTTTTTTCAACCGTTTGACATTTTGTTTCCACCAATGGTTGAGCCCTCTTTTGCAACCTTTTGCATTCCTATTCACTAAATTCACTTATGATATCAAATATCTTTAAAGTACATACATGAATGACATAACTTTTTATCCCTATTTTTAATATTAATTATTGAGTAAATTCAACCAATGTATTAATAAAATTAACACATACAAATAGTCCCAAAATATAGTCATCTACAGTCAAAATAATGTATTTCTTTAGCTCTTTTTTAGCTTGATGCACATAACCCTTTTCAACCTTGTACATGGTTGCAATGCGTTTGAATCTACTTGTGCTACTTGTTGTCCATTCCTAAAAACTAGCCACAAAGACAATTTCCCCTTTTCTTGAAGGAAAAAACATCTTCCAAGTAATAGTGTCATAGTCTCCATTTACAACAGTGCTCTCTAAAAGCCTATGCATTCTCTAGCATTACATGGAATTGGATAATCTCTAAGTGTATTTTGATCAAGGGGATGATTTACACATATAACTTAAAATTGATTTGCCCTTCTGCCATATTTTCTTCATATATGAGCATAAGAAGAACCATCATCGATCACTTTATTTTTCATCCTTGATTAACAAAACATACGGCTGCTCCAAGATAACTAGATAATTGCATGAATCTTGTACTTAAAAGTGATACTAATCTTGAATATCTCTAGTAGTCTCACTAAAACACTCATGAATTCACCACAAAGCTCTACTAATGAGTTATTTGTAGCCCACATACACCCCCCAAGATCCATATTCACTAGCCATCCACCATTCTCATACAGACGATGTACCATTTTATTAATCACAGACAATGGTCCAAGAGAGCAATACTTAGAGTCTTCACAATAGCTTCAGTTGTAGCTCTTACCCAGTGCGTATGAGAGTAGTGATTGTTAGGAATAATGTGAGCATCCTCTTTCTTTGATTGTTGTACAACTCCCTTATGTGTAGTACCATCCACCATAGCATTTACAGCCATAACATCATTCTTTCCACCCTAAAACAACTCATTTTCAACATCATATTGTTTTATGGTAGCAATGGAATTATCAACAAATTGCAATTGAATATCATGTGAATCCATGTCTTCTTCAACCTGCAACATTGCTTTAGTAGATTCTCCTACAAACTACATTTTTTACCTAATTATATTTATTATCTCATCATGGAGTTTAGGCTTAGCAATGCCAAGAATCTCAATAAGTATAAATTGAACCATGTTTCCAAGAATACATTCTTCAAGCACTTTCTTTATGTTAGTTGCTATCTCTATGTCAAACTACAACTTGTAACCAAGCTACTTGCCTGTATTTTCTCCCTCTTACTTCCTTTCATGTGAGACATCTTCCATTGCATGTTCCAAACTAGCTTTTTAGTAGCCTTATCTTGCTTCATCTTTCTTTGCATCATGCACTTTGAAGGGCCTATAGTAGAAGGACCTATATCCTCATCCCTTATTCTCTTTTTCTTGACAATAGCATCCATATTATGCACCTTATCCAATATATGCACATGTGATAAATGAATCAATGGGAGCAATGCATACTCTAACTAGTACCTATCAATTCAAGCATAGATGTGATGGAACCTAGAACGGGCTGGCACTGGCTCGTGCACTAGCCGGACCTCTGTCTCACGTGCTCAACAACCCCACGGCCTCGCGGCCAGGAGCGTTGATGACACACACATTGCCTTCCTAAATATCTTGCGTTTGTATTACGTCATTTGTAATCCACTCTTCTCTCACCCACTACTCCTCAGAGGGAGTCCCTTACACATTGCCTAATGGCACGAAGCATAGACATAGGGGTCCTCCAATGGTTGAGTGCCGCCACCCCTCTGCGACTCTCCTACACCTTGGGGATTGGCCGCTCGGTGCGTCGCTCAACATATAAACATTTCGCACAAAATCCACTCAAGGTACCAATTGATCGTATACATGAATGTACCATTGTCCTTACTTCTCTTTCCCCTAGACCCCATGACTAGCCTATGGCTTAGGGTGTCCTGTCTCTCACTCAACGTGGGACAAGGTCCTAATGAAAGCAATTGCTGTGCATCCAGGATTTCTGATACCTTTAAATATTTCCATGGTTTATGCATATTGTGGATGCTAAGTGCTCAAACAATTATAAACTCAATATTGTGCACATGTGGAAAACATCCTTTCAATGGTTTTCAACTACCGTTCTTATGCGGCGTTGCACGAACTTAGCACCGAGGAAACCCTCGTGCTACTAGGCTCTCATTCTATAATTATTCACTGACCTATATGGTATGCAAACAAAAACCATCAATCTTTTCATCATTTTACTCCATATTTAGACACATTTTAACTACTCTATCCTCCCATCAATCAAATGTTACATTGTTGTATAGATTTATAAGGCATTTTGCCATCATTTTATGTGTAAAAAGCGGAAAAAAAACACTAGAACAAGAAGGGGGGGCTGAACTGAGGAAAATCCTCATGCTTCAGTCCCCACAAACATTCATGAACATTGTTCTTATTTTTCATTAATTTTCCACACCCAAAATGTATTTTTCTCCTATTTTTAGTGGTTTTTCTCTATTTTCCTTGTATTTTCCCTTATTTTTTGCATTATTTTATTATTGAAAATTCAAAATAGGTTATGGGCTATGGCCCTTAGTTCCTTCTTGCAACAAAAATGAAAATTTATTTGGTGTTCCTATTTATTCTTCCATTTTTATGCTCAAAAACATCATTTTCCCTTGGTTTTCCATATTTTACGTGTTTTAGTGTATTATTTTGGGCCACAAGATGCATGTTTTTCTGATTTTTTGAGTATGCTCAACAAGTACTCATGGAAAATAGCAACATTAAATAATTTTTAGCCCACATGAACAACATTTTATCAATCAAAAGCCATGAAATCTCAAATTTCCTTTGAAAATTTTGAATTACCACATATTTGCGTCTCTCGGGTTTCATGTCCATGGCTGCAAATCTGAAAATCAGCAGCACCTCATGCTCATGACGATCACACGTCACCATTTCCAGCCCGTGGAGCGATCCGATCGATGCCGGACAAGCCTCCACCATTCTTTCTTCTTCCTTTCTCTTCCCACATGAATCCCCCCTTAGAGGAGAGAGAGGGAGGAGAGAGAAAGACTGATTCTCTCTCTCCCTCTACAGGCTGCCATATCTCGCACGGGACGGAGCGATGCAGAGCGTGAGAACAATGTAGTTGCCTGCTGTGATTTGTTTTATGGCTTCTTCTTCAACATTTTTCTGCATTGAGGGGGGGGGGGGGGCGTTTTTTTTCGCGACGGCTCTACAGCACGCCGCCCCCCTCTATTTCGTTTTTTTTTTAGGGGGGGGGGTGCCCCTTCCCAAAGGCACCCCTTCACTTCTCCTTTTGGGCACCTCCCCAATTTTTACCGGCCTTTTGGCCCTTTTCCGGCCTCTCTCGCATACGGTGTCCGAATCCAGTTCTGAAAATTTCTGTGAGCTCATCTCGGTATCTTGGACTGGTCGGCAGCTTCCCTGACTTGTACAAGAACATAGAAAAATTACTAAAAATCTGCAAGTGTTGCACGGGTGTCCTTAGAGCATTTTGACGCTTAAAATCGTCCTAGGTCGAGCCGCCGCCTTTGACATTGGATATTTTTCCCTTGATATTCATAAATTTTAGCTATTTTTAAGCAATTATCGGCACCAAAATTCCGCTCTCAAGCTGTCTTCCCCTTCTCTACACAAGCCAAAGCACGTGACCATATTGTAGATTTTGCATTAATCTTACATGCATGCAAAGCACCATGTGATTTCTCAAGTTCCAATTTGTATGTGGGAGTATGTACGGATGCAAATGCATTTCTTGCTACCAAATCTTCCAACTACTTCTGCATAACCGCTTTGCCAAAGCTTGGCTCAAGAGGTAACCCTATTTCAATTGCATAAATTTTCCATCTTTTCAAAATACTATCTTTTTTGCTTTTGCATCACAATAAGCCATACACTTCCACTTTTCATATTGCAAGCTATCACACCATACATCGTCTCTTAAAACCTTCTTTAATAGGCCTTTGGGCTACTACCCACCTATTCTCTTCCACTTTCTTATCTAATTTTACAACCGTTGAGTGAAGGCTTTTTATATTTTAGTGTAGATCATGCAAGCCTTTTACTAATTCATCCATGACATCTCCTTTTTGGGACAACTAGCTAGTAAAACAGGTTGCTCAGTCATAGATATAGATGGCTTTGCTACAAGTCCAAGACTTTTCATAGAAGCTATAGACCTAGATTATGTTTCTAATCTCAATCTCATCCTTTCTTACTTCACAATCATATTTATAGCATTGGTGACATGTGCCCACTCAAATTTCAACCTAGTTTCTAATGTTTCATCTTCTAGCTAATCACTCAATTTCTTCTCCAAAACAAGGTCAGCATATTTCAAGAATAGCTCAACTTTTTGACTTTCCAATGATTGATGATCATTCACATACAACTAAACATAGAAACTTTCAAGTTTATGCAACAAGGCTCTAGTAGCAAGATCCTTATTAGGTTTTTCCACCCAATAATGTCTTCCATGTAACTAATTATCTTCAAATAAAAACTCCTCTCTAAGAGCCTTCTTAAGGGAAACCCAATCAATATCTATTCCATACAATTTAGCTAATTGTCTTGCAAATGCATGCACAGTAATAAAAAAATAATGATGAAAAAAATACCAGCTCCATGCTTACTGAGAAATTCCATGAAAAATCATCTTGTCTACATATACCCATAGATAGGCTAATAGATTCTGCCCATTAAACTACTTCATCTCATGTCTCACATTGTGTAAAGCATGCACAAGTTTATCATCATCAAAATTTTCAAAATCTTACCTTCTTTATTATTGTCGGGTGGTTGGCTCCCCTACTAACTGTAATAGCAAGATCAATTGCTACATAATATCTCCTGAATCAACATGTGATAAAATCCCCATGATTACACTACTTCCATAGACCTTCACATCACACTCACCAATCTCAAAACATGTAGGGTTGAAGGTCTACCATAGGGATAGGAGATAGAATGGTATAGGGATAACAAGAGATGGAACAAGATTAAAGAAATAGAACTTAGAATTTGAAAGATTTAATGGAGATAGATAGAGATAAAATTGAGTGACTTCATTTCATGCACTTCAACAAAGCAATCAATCTATAATCATTTGATTGATCTCATAGATATACCTAAGACAAAGGCACATGCACATAGTTGGGATGATAGCATGTAACGTGTCCACTAGTGTCATCCAAGACACGTCTTAGCAGTCCATCGGAAAGGGAGTCTAGAAAGCTCCGCCCGGCACTCCCATGGAATGTTACGGGGTTCGCGCTCTAGGGCTTTCCGCGTCTACCACGTAGCAGAAGTATTCCGACCGTTTCCACTTAGGATCAATCTGAATTAGGGTTTTCCTAATTGGTCATTTCCTAACAGCAACTAGCGTCGGACCCAAGCGAACTACTTTACGCAGAAACGCCAGGTTTGAAGCGGATTCACGCTGCACTTGGTTCAAGGAGAATGGGAAACGAGAGGGAGGCAAGCTCAACCTCTTTGCCATAAAGCATAGTCCCATTCCGTTCCCCTAAAACATCGTAAATCGGATTTAATCATAACTCT